>NC_058084.1:184050784-184650784 GCF_014858855.1 Bufo gargarizans
AATTATGAAATTGCTAAATTGGGAATTGTACTTCAACCCAGAACAAAAAATGTGCTTTGACGGACACTAAATATCTTGCCCAGCAACAACAGTACAGCGGGGGGTAACGAGAGATTTAGAGGGATTTAAATTTGAGGCCTAGTATTTAGGCGCTGGGTCACCGGTATGGATTTAGTGACAGAATTAGACTTGGAAATGCACAGAAGCGTGTGTGTGAAGTTATTCTGAATGACCCTATGTGCACCTTCAATATTATATACCCTTTTAGGGATAGATTTCAAATAGCTCTGATATAGCAGAAACCACTAAATTATGAAATTGCTAAATTGGGAATTGTACTTCAACCCAGAACAAAAAATGTGCTTTGACGGACACTAAATATCTTGCCCAGCAACAACAGTACAGCGGTGGGTAACGAGAGATTTAGAGGGATTTAAATTTGAGGCCTAGTATTTAGGCGCTGGGTCACCGGTATGGATTTAGTGACAGAATTAGACTTGGAAATGCACAGAAGCGTGTGTGTGAAGTTATTCTGAATGACCCAATGTGCACCTTCAATATTATATACCCTTTTAGGGATAGATTTCAAATAGCTCTGATATAGCAGAAACCACTAAATTATGAAATTGCTAAATTGGGAATTGTACTTCAACCCAGAACAAAAAATGTGCTTTGACGGACACTAAATATCTTGCCCAGCAACAACAGTACAGCGGTAACGAGAGATTTAGAGGGATTTAAATTTGAGGCCTAGTATTTAGGCGCTGGGTGACAGGTATGGGTTTAGTGACAGAATTAGACTTGGAAATACACAGTAGCGGGTGTGTGTGAAGTTATTCTGAATGACCCAATGTGCACCTTCAATATTATATACCCTTTTAGGGATAGATTCCAAATAGCTCTGATATAGCAGGAACCACTAAATTATGAAATTGCTAAATTGGGAATTGTACTTCAACCCAGAACAAAAAATGTGCTTTGACGGACACTAAATATCTTGCCCAGCAACAACAGTACAGCGGTAACGAGAGATTTAGAGGGATTTAAATTTGAGGCCTAGTATTTAGGCGCTGGGTGACAGGTATGGGTTTAGTGACAGAATTAGACTTGGAAATACACAGTAGCGGGTGTGTGTGAAGTTATTCTGAATGACCCAATGTGCACCTTCAATATTATATACCCTTTTTGGGATAGATTTCAAATAGCTCTGATATAGCAGGAACCACTAAATTATGAAATTGCTAAATTGGGAATTGTATTTCAACCCAGAACAAGAAATGTGCTTGAACGGACACTAAATAACTCGCCCAGCTACAGCACTAGGGACAGATTTAGCTGGATATAAATTTGAGGCCTAGTATTTAGGCGCTGGGTGACCGGTATGGATTTAGTGACAGAATTAGACTGGGATATGGCCAAAAAATAAACAGACTATTGCTGGTTAAATGCACTTGGTGTGACAGCTTCACCCTGATGTAGGCTTTAGCCAAAAAACAACCACACCATTGAGGGTTAAATGCACTTGGTGACAGGCGCAGCTTGCCCCTGATTTTGTATATGGCCAAAAAATGAACAGACTATTGCTGGTTAAATGCACTTGGTGTGACAGCTTCACCCTGATGTAGGCTTTAGCCAAAAAACAACCACACCATTGAGGGTTAAATGCACTTGGTGACAGGCGCAGCTTGCCCCTGATTTTGTATATGGCCAAAAAATGAACAGACTATTGCTGGTTAAATGCACTTGGTGTCACAGCTTCACCCTGATGTAGGCTTTAGCCAAAAAACAACCACACCATTGAGGGTTAAATGCACTTGGTGACAGGCGCAGCTTGCCCCTGATTTTGTATATGGCCAAAAAATGAACAGACTATTGCTGGTTAAATGCACTTGGTGTGACAGCTTCACCCTGATGTAGGCTTTAGCCAAAAAACAACCACACCATTGAGGGTTAAATGCACTTGGTCGCAGCTTGTGCTGGCGCACCACAAGACACAAAATGGCCGCCGATCACCCCAGAAAAATGAGACTGACAAACGGTCTGTGCAGCCTAAAAACAGTGAGCAATTGAGGATCAGCAGCTCAATGATCCACAGCTGCAGATCGATCAGTTAATCAAGTCCTTTGGAGGAGTTAATCTGCCTAATCTCGCCCTACTGTCGCAGCCGCAACCTCTCCCTACGCTAATCAGAGCAGAGTGACGGGCGGCGCTATGTGACTCCAGCTTAAATAGAGGCTGGGTCACATGGTGCTCTGGCCAATCACAGCCATGCCAATAGTAGGCATGGCTGTGATGGCCTCTTGGGGCAAGTAGTATGACGCTTGTTGATTGGCTGCTTTGCAGCCTTTCAAAAAGCGCCAAGAAAGCGTCACAAAAGCGCCAAGAAAGCGACGAACACCGAACCCGAACCCGGACTTTTACGAAAATGTCCGGGTTCGGGTCCGTGTCACGGACACCCCAAAATTCGGTACGAACCCGAACTATACAGTTCGAGTTCGCTCATCCCTACTAGGCACCATGTCTCCAGTCCCTTTAGCAGCCATTGTTACCACCATCTGTTCCAGGTCATGAAGCAGTGGAATGACGTTGTTCATCCCATTGTCCTGGCGACTGACAAATAACGTGGCATCCTAAAAGGGCCTGAGAAAACGGCAGGTGTCACGCATGAGCTGCCACTGGCTGACATCGAAGTTGCACAGGGGAGTACTTCTATCCGCTTGCGTCATCAAGAAATCGTTGATGGCCTTTCTCTTTTCGTATAGTCGTTCCAACATATGGAGGGTGAAAATCCAACAGGTGGAAACGTTGCATATTAGCCTATGTTAGGGGATGCAGTTCTGCCACTACAACTCAAGGAGGGTGTGCTTGGCAGTGTACGAGTGGCTGAAGTACATGCAAAGTTTCCTGCCCATTTTTAGGATGTCTTGCAGATGGGTGGAAGACTTCAGGAACCGCTTGACAACCATATTGAACATGTGTGGCATGCAGGGGGCATGGGTCAGCCTTCCTTGATGCAGCACCGACACAATGTTCTTCCCATTGTCAGTCAACATGGTTCCGATTGTGAGTTGTCGGGGAGAAAGCCAGGATTCAATTTTTTGACGAAGGACACAGAGCACTTCCTCTCCTGTGTGACTCTGTTCGCCTAGAGAAACGAGGTGCAGAACAGTGTGACACCGCCGTGCCATGCACATATGGCATGTTGGAGGGCCACTGTGACTTGTCCCTGCAGTGGAGCTCCACATGTTGGCGCTGCCGTTCACTTTGGCAGACACCGACAGGCTCAAGGACTGCTCCACCTTCTGTTCAACATATTTGGGACTCTCACCTCGGCTAGGCACAAGCCATCAGTTCTCTGAAAGGTGCAGAGTACACCAAATGGAAAGGGTGAGCACAAACAACTTGGACAGGAGCACGTTCAGCTTCTGTGCCGCTATATGCGTGCATGCATGCATACTGCTGTCTCTTGGCAATCGCTTTGGTGATCGATTGCTGACGGAATGACTTATGAGGAGTAGGAGCAGGAGGAGCAGGAATGTCTGGACCAGCAGAAGATGGAAATGAGACAGCTCCCTTCTGCTAAGGTGGTGGAGCATTGACTGCCTGAAACTGGGTGTGTGCCACTGGGTGATGCAGCGGTTTTTGTGGCAGGCTGGACCACCACAACGGAGCCACAGTTCTCCCAGGCCACTTTACGTTGACGCTGCATATGTTGACGCAGGGTCGTGGTGCCAACATTGGCACCCTGGCCACGCTTCACCATCTGCCCACATATTCTACATATGGCCATGTTAACCTCCTTCGTTATCTTAAAAAAACTGCCACACCGCCGAGTAGGTGATTTTTCCCCCAACAGTCCGCTCTGACTGACTGCTACCGCCGCTGCCTCCATGAACCCCTGCACCACTACTTCCCAGGCAGGTAGGCTGCTGCAAAGCAGGTGGTCTACCCCAGGTACGTTTGGCTCCCGACCTGCAACTGCTGCCACCCTGCTAACTCCTAGCCATGCTACCACCTTGCTGACTCAGCTGCTGCCTCACAGGCAAGCTGACACCCTCTTCTCCTGATGATGATAAAGCCCCTTCTGCACCCATCTCCCAAGGGCGATCGGCTTCATCATCATCGAGCAGTTTCTGCAAGTCACTGATGTCCTCCTCAACGGTCTCTGGGTCAGGAGCCTGACCGCTGACAACACCACCTCCCACGCCACTCTCTTCATCACTACTTGCCCACCTAGCGGAGGAAGTGGCGTATGTCTCCTCCAGGTCTTGGCTGGGCAGTAGCTGCTGACTATCCTCTAGTAGCTCTTCCTAGCTGAAAAGTTGAGCTGAGCCTATAGCCTACAATACTTCTCGTGGTACAGAAAAGGACAGAGGCAGGTTGAGGACAGGTGGAGGCACAGGGCCTGCTCCCGGGCCATGTCCAATTAAGGGTTGTGTCTGACAAACCCACCGAATGTTGGCTGGGGGTGTCTGATGTCACTTGGGATGAAGTGGATGACCGAGTTACCAATCACTGAACCGCTGGGTTGCTGGTCAAGACACAACCACTAGATGACAGAGAGCTTATGCCTCTCGCTGCGACTCCTGCTGCAACGCCACCTTACTCTGCTGCGACCTCTGCCTGCACCAGAAACATTTATGCCTCTGCCTCTCCTCTGTGCATGGCATGGCACTTCTCTGTCTGACATAATTTTGAGCTGAATTAAATAAATTAAAAGCAAATAAAAACTAAAAAAGACAAAAATATATTTATTTTTATACTGAAATAGGCCACTAAATGCTTTTGCAACAAATAACTGCACCAGTGATGTGCGTATATATTTTTCTTTCGAACTGAAATAGGACTGTAAACGCTTTCAACTCATATAACTGCAGTAGTGAACTGAGAATATATATTTTTTGTACTGAAATAGGCCAGTAAACGCTTTTAGCAGAAATAAATGCAGCAGTGAAGTGCATATATATTTTTCTTTCTGTACTGAAATAGGCACATAAACGCTTTCAACAAATATAACTGCAAAAGTAAACTGAGAATATATTTTTCTTTCTTTACTGAAATAGGCCACTAAACAGTTTTGCCACAAATAAGTGAACCAGAGAAGTGCGTATATATATGTTTTCTATAATGAAATAGGGCACTAAACGCTTTTGCCACAACTGAGTGCACCAGTAAAGTGCGTATATGTTTTTCTTTCTGTACAATCTCAACACATATAACTGCATAAGTGAACTGAGAAAATATTTTTCTTTTTGTTCTGAAATAGGCCAGCAAATGGTTTTAGCAGAAATAAATGCACCAGTGAAGCGTGTATATATTTTCCTTTTTGGACTGAAATAGGCCAATAAACACTTTCAACACATATAACTGCAGAATTGAACAGAGAATATATTTTTCTTTTTGTACTGAAATAGTCTTTTGCTGAAATAAATGCACCAGTGAAGTGTGTATATTTATTTTCCTTTTTGTACTGAAATAGGACACTGAACGCTTTCACCACATATAACTGCATAAGTGAAATGCGCATATATTTTTCCTTTTTTTTTTACTGAAATAGGCCACTAAACTCTTTCTACACAAATAACTGCAGAAGTGAAATGCGTATATATTTTTCTTTTTCCACAGATATACGGTAAGCCACTACAGGCTTTTCAACATAACACTTGACATAGCACTCAACAAGAACAAATTGCTTGAATGCCAGAGCTATATAATTGCTATTTGGATCCCCAAATAATGTTTCCCTGAACTTGTAAATTGCTTTTTTTCATAATAAGGTTTTTGTAGCACTGTCCCAAGCGACTTTAGACTTCTCTCCCTGCACTAAGATGCTGTACAATGATTCCTCCCTATCCTTTCCCTGCATTTGAAAATCGCTTTTCTGTCACTGTCACTAGCGCCTTCTGACTTCTCTCACTGCACTAAGATGCTGTGAAATGATTCCTCCCTATCCTTTCCCTGCACTTATAAATCAGTTTTTCATTTTTTTTTTCACAATGAGGTTTTTCCTATTGCTGTTGCTAGAGCCTTCTCATGTCTGTCCCTGCACGCAGAACGCTAGAAAATGTCTGACTCAAAGATGGCTGCTGACGTATTTATATGGCTATGACATCACAGGGCTGGCTGCTGATTGGCTACATGCATGGCATTATGGGTCAGCCCACCTTCCCAGAGTTCCTTGCCCCATGTCCTCACATGTGTAGCCACCATTGTAGCCCCCATTTTAGGAAAAATTGCAATTCATTACCACGAAGAACTAGGAAATTTGTATTCGTTGCAAATCAAATTTTTCAATTTTTTTTGATTGAATTACATTTTGTTTGATTCGATTCGCTCATCTATAATATATATATATATATATATATATATACTGGGGAACAATGGGGATCAAATATATATATATATATATATATATATATATATATATACACACATATATATATATATATATATATATATATATAATGTAGATACTTGGGGTCATTATAGATACTTGGAGGCATAATGGGGGACATTTGTCATTCAGTTGCTTCCTGGAGGCTTTGAGGTCTGCCACAATGAAGTTCATCCCTATGACTCACTGGTTTTATTAGAAAGGAAAACTTGTCCCAGACAAAAATAAGTCCTCATATGATTATGTGAACGGAAAAATATGGCTCTGGAAAGGCCAGCGGTAAAAATTGAAAATGAAAAAAATCTGAAAATGGATGTGTCAGAAAGGGGTTAAAGGGGGTTTCTGGTCCATTTATATTGATGGCCTATCATCAATAGACACCATCAATATCTGATCAGCAGGGGTTCAACACCTAGCACTTCCAATGAACAGCTGATATGTAGTATCTTTGATGCTGGCATTCGACATAGGAGCTATAGCTCCATCCATACTTTGTTCTGGACAGAACTGTCGTTGTAGTTGTAGTGTGGATATGTCTTTCATTGCCAGAGCTGCTATGTAACAGCTGGTAGTCTGTTATGCAGTGTGTTGGACCCCGACTGATCAGATGCTGATAGTCTTTCTTCAGGATAGGCCAATGATATAAAAGGTCTGGGGAATAACAGCAGTACAATGTGGAAAAGGTGTAAAAAAGGAAATGTGTAGGGGTAACAGTGACAAGAATAGTAGCTCCAGCAGTAACAGCATAGCAGGAAAGAGATGAGGTAGTAGTCATAGATGTGGTGGCTGTGAATGAGTAATTGTAGTGGTAGAAGGGGCAATTCTCCTCATGCATATTAGGTGGTCTTCCTAATGAAAAAGAGCTCCCCAAGACCCTGAAAAAGGTCACTTGCGCGTCTCATTAAAGAAAGAGTAATATGGGGACAATTAGTACTCTTGTGCTTTTGGAACAAGACTTACTTTTTTTTCTAATGAAGTATTATGTGGGGGTTGCTCTTGGCCTTAAATAGTATATTTGATTTGAGTAGAAATGATTTATACCCAAATCGATTTTATTTTAGAGTTTGACAAATAACACCGGAAAACTATTTCAATAAATGTGTTCTAATAAATATATATATATATATATACAATACAGACCAAAAGTTTGGACACACCTTCTCATTCAAAGAGTTTTCTTTATTTTCATGACTATGAAAATTGTAGATTCACACTGAAGGCATCAAAACTATGAATTAACACATGTGGAATTATATACATAACAAAAAAGTGTTAATCAACTGAAAATATGTCATATTCTTGGTTCTTCAAAGTAGCCACCTTTTGCTTTGATTACTGCTTTGCACACTCTTGATGAGCTTTAAGAGATAGTCACCTGAAATGGTTTTTGTCACGGATGATCCGCGAGAATATTGAACTGTCCTCCCAATATTATCAATATTACTCTGCCTTATTGAACAGTGGGTCTATTAAACAGTAATTATTTCCCTAGGCCCCAGAACCAACAATTTGATTATTCAGAGCGTCTCTTTCTGTCCTTCTGGTGTACCCAGAGAACAACATAGTCCTTTTGTTCAAGTCAGTCAATAGATGCCCAGCAGATAACGCAATTACAGCTGGCTTCCTCAGGTTGACAAAAGAACTTCCCTTCCTGAGGAGATATCACAGCTAGGTGTGAAGACTGCACCTGGGGGGGGGGGGGAGACATTTGGTGTCGCTGCCATAAGAGATCTGTAAGCTGGCTTGCTGCAGACAGGCCGGCACCAAGGTTTCCCAGACTGCAACATGAATCTGAGATATGATTTTTACCTTTTTAAGAGAGCCCATGCATCTTACGGACATAAAAATTACATCATCGTGTCACTCAGAATTCACTGGACGTTTACATAGGACAAACATAACTCTAAGATGTGCCCATGTAAAGTTATGGTGGTACCCCATCATAGAACCAGTTATAATAGTAATATTTGGTATCCCTGAACTCCATATTTTGTGGGGAATGTGAATATGTGCTTGTTACTTGTGTACAGCGGAGACATCCCACAATATGGCACATGCCATATTTCAGAACTGACATTCACCTCAGGAATACAGCCTGCCCAGCAGGCGGACTCTCAATTCCCCGCCTTGATACTGGGAGCCTTTATAACAAAGGCCTAGAATCTGCTAAAGGAGTTCTCCACTTTTAACAACACCTAAAGAGGGCCTCAGCCAGAGAACCCGTGGGCTGTAGGCATATTACACTGGACAAAGGCTTCTTGGACTTTACCCCTGCAACGGACTATTTCACCAACAGACATCTTTTCTGCGGAAACTAAGTATTTTCTTTCTTTTCTCTCTTTTGTTTATTGGACTATACTTTCCTTGATTATTGTGTTAATAATTACTGTGCATCGTGATAATTTGTATTGTATATAGATATATAATAAATTACCTCCAAGTCATTTCTCTAGCCATATGCCTGTTTTCAAACACTGCAAAAACTTACCCTAGCGTCTCCGAAGAGAAAGCTACTCGGTTGTTTTATCTAGATAGTGGGTTCCTCGCTCCCATAAATTGTGAGGTGGTGGCAGTTAAACTACCCTGTGTGTAGTTCCGGTCGCAGTTCGTCGCACGCTTACTTGCGGTCAATCGGAGGTCCACTCCCTGCGCTTTCAGCCTATCGACTGTATGGACTCAAGTTAGACTGTCGGTGTGCTGAAAGTGGCTGGGAGGCCTGTTTGCGGATTGACCACTAGGGGCGCTGTGACGGTTTTGTGACGTATTGTGGCCGCGGCGGTCGCAGTTCGTCACAGTTTTCACTTCACAGGTGTGCCCTGTCAGGTTTAATAAGTGGGATTTCTTGCCTTATAAATGGGGTTGGGACCATAAGTTGTGTTGTGGAGAAGTCAGGTGGACACACAGCTGATAGTCCTACTGAATAGACTGTTAGAATTTGTATTATGGCAAGAAAAAAGCAGCTAAGTAAAGAAAAAACGAGTGGCCATCATTACTTTAAGAAATGAAGGTCAGTCAGTCTGAAAAATTGGGAAAACATTGAAAGTGTCCCCAAGTGCAATCACAAAAACCATCAAGCGCTACAAAGAAACTGGCTCACATGCAGATCGCCCCAGGAAAGGAAGACCAAGAGTCGCCTCTGCTGCAGAGAATAAGTTCATCCGAGTCACCAGCCTCAGAAATCCTAGGTCAATGCCACACAGAGTTCTAGCAGCAGACACATCTCTAGAACAACAGTTAAGAGAAGACTGTGTAAATGAGGCCTTTATGGTAGAATATCTGCTAGGAAACCACTGCTAAGGACAGGCAACAAGCAGAAGAGACTTGTTTGGGCTAAAGAACACAAGGAATGGACATTAGACCACTGGAAATCTGTGCTTTGGTCTGATGAGTCCAAATTTGAGATCTTTGGTTCCAACCACCGTGTCTTTGTGTGACGCAGAAAAGGTGAACGGATGGACTCTACATGCCTGGTTCCCACCGTGAAGCATGGAGGAGGAGGTGTGATGGTGTAAGGGTGCTTTGCTGGTGACACTGTTGGGGATTTATTCAAAATTGAAGGCATACTGAACCAGCATGCTATTCTATCCGGTTTGCGTTTAGTTGGACCATCATTTATTTTTCAACAGGACAATGACCCCAAACACACCTCCAGGCTGTATAAGGGCTATTTGACCATGAAGGAGAGTGATGGGGTGCTGCGCCAGATGACCTGGCGTCCACAGTCACCGGACCTGAACCCAATCAAGATGGTTTGGGGTGAGCTGGACCGCAGAGTGAAGGCAAAAGGGCCAACAAGTGCTAAGCATCTCTGGGAACTCCTTCAAGACTTTTGGAAGACTGGCCACTTGTTTTTCTTTACTTAGCTGCTTTTTTCTTGCCATAATACAAATTCTAACAGTCTATTCAGTAGGACTATCAGCTGTGTGTCCACCTGACTTCTCCACAACGCAACTTATGGTCCCAACCCCATTTATAAGGCAAGAAATCCCACTTATTAAACCTGACAGGGCACACCTGTGAAGTGAAAACCATTTCAGGTGACTACCTCTTGAAGCTCACCAAGAGAATGCCAAGAGTGTGCAAAGCAGTAATCAAAGCAAAAGGTGGCTACTTTGAAGCACCTAGAATATGACATATTTTCAGTTGTTTCACACTTTTTTGTTATGTATATAATTCCACATGTGTTAATTCATAGTTTTGATGCCTTCAGTGTGAATCTACAATTTTCATAGTCATGAAAATAAAGAAAACTCTTTGAATGAGAAGGTGTGAAGGTGTGTCCAAACTTTTGGTCTGTACTGTATATATATATATATATATATATATATATATATATATATATATATATATATAGTGAGGAACATAAGTATTTGACCACCCTGGTAGTTTTCAAATTCTACTACTTAGTGATCATGGAGGGGTCTGAAATTCACATTGTAGATGCATTCCCACTCTGAGAGACAGAATTTAAAACAAAAATTCAGGAAATCACATTGCATTATTTTTAAAGAATGTATTTGTCTTGCACTGCTGAACATGAGTATTTGAACACCTGAGAAAA
Source organism: Bufo gargarizans (assembly GCF_014858855.1). Taxonomy (NCBI): domain Eukaryota; kingdom Metazoa; phylum Chordata; class Amphibia; order Anura; family Bufonidae; genus Bufo; species Bufo gargarizans. The sequence continues at coordinate 184,061,740 of NC_058084.1, forward strand.
TCAGTGTTAATATTTGGTATAGAATACTTTGTTTGCAACTACAGAGGTCAAATGTTTCCTGTAGTTCTTGACTAGGCTTGCACACACTGCAACAGGGATTTTGCCCACTCCTCCACACAGATCTCCTCTAGATTTGTCAGGTTTCGGGGCTGTCACTGAGCAACATGAAGTTTCAGCTCCCTCCAAAGATTTTTGATTGGAACCTTGATATGCTTCTTAGGCTGAGTTCACACGAGCGTGACAGATTTGGTCCGGATGCGTTCAGGGTGCGTTCAGTTAAACTCGCACCATTTTGCAAGCAAGTTCAGTCAGTTTTGGCTGCAATTGCGTTTAGTTGTTCAGTTTTTTCCGCGCAGGTGCAATGCGTTTTGATGCGTTTTTCACGCGCGTGATAAAAAACTGAAGGTTTACAAACAACATCTCCTAGCAACCATCAGTGAAAAACGCATTGAATCCGCACTTGCTTGCAGATGCAATGCGTTATTAACGCAGCCCCATTCACTTCTATGGGGCCAGGGCTGCGTGAAAAATGCAGAATATAGAACATGCTGCGATTTTAAAGCATTGCAGAAGTGATGCATGAAAAAAAATGCTCATGTGCACAGCCCCATTGAAATGAATGGGTCAGGATTCAGTGCAGGTGCAATGCGTTCACCTACTGCATTGCACCCGCGCGGAAATCTCGCCCGTGTGAACTCAGCCTTACAGAGCCACTCCTTGGTTATCCTGGCTGTGTGCTTCGGGTCGTTGTCATGTTGGAAGACCCATCTACAACCCATTTTCAATGCTCTGACTGAGGGATGGAGGTTGTTGCTCAAAATCTCACAATAAATGGCCCCATTCATCCTCTCCTTAATACCATGCAGTCGTCCTATCCCCTTCGCAGAAATGCACCCCCAAAGCATGATGTTACCACCCCTATGCTTCACAGTAGGGATGATATTGTTGGGATGCAACTCATCCTTCTTTTCCTCTAAACACGACGAGTGAAGTATAGACCAAAAAGTTCTACTTTGGTATCATCTGACCACATGACTTTCTCCCATGCCTTCTCTGGATCATCCAAATGGTTATTGGCAAACTTCAGACGGGCCTGGACATGTGATGACTTGAGCAGGGGAACCTTCCATGCAATGCATGATATAAAACCAAGACGGCGTAGTGTTCTACAGATAGTGACATTTGAAACTGTGGTCCCAGCTCTCTTCATGTCATTGACCAGCTCCTTCCTTGTAGTTCTGGTCTGATTCCTCACCTTTCTTATCATCAGTGATACCCCACGAGGTGAGATCTTGCATGGAGCCCCAGTCCGAGGTAGACTGACAGTTGTCTTTAGCATCTTCCATTTTCTAACAATTTTTCCAACAGTTGATCTATTTTCACCAAGCTGCTTGGAAATTGCCCCGTAGCCCTTTCCAGCCTTGTGGACAATTTTGTCTCTGCAGTGCAAGACAAATAAATTCTTTAATAATCATACAATGTGATTTCCTGATTTTATTTTATTTTTATTATGTCTCTCAGAGTGGGAATGGACCTACAATGTGATTTCTAAGTGGGATAACTTGCAAAATCTCTGTGTGCTGAAATACTTCTGTTCCTCACTGTAAATATATCATTGATATAACTATTACTGAGCTAAAAAATGTTCAATGTTTTTTTATTTTTATTAAAGGAAATAAATCTATCTAACCTATTTTATGTCCCTTGTTTTTGCTGAATACAACATATTTAAATTCTCTCTATGGAATGGGTTTAAGACAGAATATGGGGTTTCAATGGTTTCCTTTAGGTATATATTCTGTTTTGGGATCTTGTTTTTAAGTACTAGAATTTAATATGCTCAAATAATTTTTCCGGAAATTGCTATTTTGTGGCATTCCTGTAGAACAACACTAGAAGTGTGTGTTTTGTGGATGTTTAGCAATGCTATTCCTACAAGTTCTACTCATACAACAGTCATAAAACTAATATAAATAGTTGGTAAAATTAATTTATTTGTAAGTTAAACAATAACTGACTGGCTTTCAAATGCAAAATTATAGCGTCATACTTTGAACGGTGCAGTGGTAAATCTCCTACCATTTTTAGAATACAGTGACATTTATATGCACACACATAACAGAGAAAAGAATAATGCAGTAGTTTGAAAGATTTAACATAATGCTTAAATATTAATGCGTCAAAAAGTTTGTTCTAGCATTAATAATGTATACATTTTATTAAACATTATAAAGACAGGCATTACAGTACTCCAGCTATAAGGCACGGTTACTTCTACAATACATTTACAACTCTGGTATTGCTAGAGATAACTTGTTCAACTACCTGTATGAGAAATCTCAATCACCTATTCAATAAATTTCCCCTTCAGAAATCGTGATTCATATCTTACTACTATGAAATTCATGGTTATTATATTATATAATCTATTCTCTTAGATATTTAAGCTATATACTATTTAAAGGGAACCTGTCAGGTTGAACATGATATTTGAGCTGCAGGCAGGATGTCATAGAGAAGGAGGAGCTGAACAGATTGAGACATATGTAGCTTGTAATTTATATTTTATTCATTTAAATTTCTGCACATTCTGAACTTTAAAGTCAAGGAGGTGGTCTTATCAGCGACTCACAACCTTCCCTCTATGACTATTTGTATTCAGCCCCCTGTACTGATATCCCTAAATAAAATCCAGATCGCCTACAGAAGTCACCTAATTAATAAATAGTGTTGAGTGTGAATTTTAATTGCGAATATTGCCACTTCGAGAATTTGCAAATATTTTTAATATAGTGCTATATATTCGCGAATAGTGTTGAATATTCTAATTGAGAATTTATTGCAAATTTATTGTGAATATATTACATTGCCGATTTACGCAATCAAGTAAACAATGACTGGAGATTCACAAATTTTAGAATTTGCTAATTTATGGCAAATACTCGGCCAAAATTTTTGGAAATATTGCAAATTCGAATATTGCCCATACCGCTCATCACTATTGTGTGTAATTTATTCTTAATATAACTATAGCTGTTCTATGAAAGCCTCAGAGGTTTCTTAGTGACCATTAGTGATTAAACAGCACCATGAAAACCATGGAACACACCAGAAAGGTCAGTGATAAGTTTGTGGAGAAGTGTCAAGCAGGGTTATAAGTTATAAAGAAACATACCAAGCTCTTAACATCTCATGGAGCAATGTTAAATCCATTATCTGAAAATGGAAGAAGTATGGCACACCTGCAAAACTACCAACACATGGCCTTTCACCTAAACTGAAAGCCCAGGCAAGGAGAGCAATAATTGTACAAGCAGCCAAGAGGCCCATGGTCAGTCTTGTGGAGCTGCAGGGATCAGGTGGGGGAATCTGTGTACAGGACACAGTCCTGTACTCCACAAATCTGTCCTTTATGGAATACTGGAAAGAAGAAAGTAATTTTTTAAAGCCAGACATAAAAAGTCCCATTTTCAGTTTGCCAAATGCCATGTAGGGAACACAGCAAACATGTGAAAGAAGGTGCTGTGGTCAGATGAAACCAAAGTTTAACTTTCTGGCCTAAATGCAAAACCATTGTGTGGTGAAAAGATAACACTGCAAATCAACCTGAACACACCATCCCCAACGTGAAACTTAGTGATGGCAGCATCATGCTGCGGGGATGTCTTTCTTCAGAAGGGACAAGGAAGCTGGTCAGAGCAGTACAAAAACCCTAAACATAAAGTCAGAGCTATAATGGAATGGTTTAGATCAAGAGCATATTCATGTGTTAGAATGGCCCAGTCAAAGTCCAGACCCAAATCCCAAATCTAAATCTGTGAGAAGACTTGAAAATTGCTGTTCACAGACGCTCATCATCCAATCTGACTAAGCTATTTTGCAAAGCAGAATGGGCTTAAAATTTTCATCTCCTGGTGTGCATAGCTGGTAGAGACATACCCCAAAAGACTTGTAGTTGCAACTTCAGTGAAAGGTGGTCCTACAAAATAATGTCTCAGGAGGGCTGAATGCAAATGCACAGCACACTTTCCAGATATTTTTAAATTACAAATTTTTAAAACCATGTATCATTTTCTTTTTTCTTCAAGAATACTTGCAACTTTGCTTTGGTCTTTCACATAAAACCCCAATAAAATGCATTTAAGTTTGGGGTTAAAAGTGGAAAATGGGGAAAGTTCAATGGCTATGAATGCTTTTCAAGGCACTGTATATCTAACAGTAATTACAGAGTGCACGCTAACATCTCTAAAAGAAAAAAACTGTGGCACAAACCCAAATTACCAGAAGGAGAGAGAGAATGCCTCAAAGGGAATTCCCACTAAACACAAAACTTACAGAATACAAACATGTTAGAGGTGCCCAAAAATGTACACTCTATGGGTGGTCTGACTACTGATATGCTCTCATTATGTGCAGTTTTGCCTCTTTTTATGTACCCATGTTCTTTTTAGCCTTGACAGCACTTATATGACATTAGTTGCCACTATTGAGTTTACAGTCAGCTAAGCATACACTAGTACAGAGTGCAGCAAGGACATAAAGCCCTAAGCATATATTCACAAAAAGGGTAACCATATAAATGTGATGCTTAATCAATAAAACAAATGCAGTTAGATGTTTAACAAAATAGTCTATAAAATACCATGGAACTTCAGAAGGTAAGCCACATACTCCAGGTTCACAGAAAGTGACTGTGTCCTAGTTTCCCATGAAGAGAGCTTTTCCATAAGGATGATGTGATTAACCTTTTGTAACCTTTGGGACATGGTAGAAGGATTTTGTTGGTTCCACGTCATAAGTATTAATGTCTTGGCTACGAGGGTTGTGGAAGGGTTGTGGAAACTTTTATTCTTGGTTTATTTTTATTTTTGCCTTGGTTTATCAGGTAGTTTGACTGTGGTTAAGTACCACCTCAGGATTACTATGTACAAGATCTCTTGAAGTCTAACATAATGTGAGAGACCATGGAGTAGATTATAGATTATGTAGAATTCCTCTTGAAAAGAAGTATACTATCTAATTCTGAATCCCAAAATGTAATGTCTTTAAAGAGATAAACCTTTTGACTGGGGGTGGCTTTAGACTTTGGATAACATGCTTCAGTTGGGAATTCATGGCTGTCCATGTCTGGAAGAATGTTAGTTCTCTGGAATGGGTAGAAAGATCTGAATATTGTATGGTCATTTGTCTAATATGAGATGGTTGGAGGTGATGTAACAACTCAATATTACAATGTTACAATATTACTCAAAACTGTCTACCAAATTGGTGAGTGGTTAATGCATTTTCAGCATAACAACATAGCTTTTATGGGTTATAGAAATAAGTTAATAGAGCGTAGAGCTGCCTTTCATAAAGGTTTGTCTTTTCAACTAACAATATTTTGTGATATTTTCACAAAATGAAGGCTTTGAATTTTCTAACCAAATAGCTTTTTAATCTAGAGCAGCCATTTGAATGTACAGCTGCCAATCCTTGGTCAAATTGTGCTTGTAGTAGGCATATTTGCTGTGTTTTAAATATACTATTGCAAATGGTGTAAGAGGTTAAAGTAGCACATAAAAAGTATGCTTTTTTTCTATCTAAATTTTGCAAATGTAGAGTTTGAAAGTATGTTAGCTATTTTCTCCCTTGAGGTTGATCAAGCTGAGAAATGACGCAGAATCCCCTGGTACAATGGCACTTTTTGTTTTAAATAACAAATGAATCAAATGTCAAGTGACTTGTTTTAAACATTGAAATGGAAAATTTCTAATAGGAAAAGGTATTTTAAAAAAACTTGAGGATGTGAGATATGGAAAAGGAGCCTTGAATACACAAGCTGTGGAGACAAGTCATCAATTGTTAATTGCCTGTTTCTATTTAAATCCATAAAGACACTTATCTATTATCAGATATCTCTTATATCCAGAATTGCCAATTAGTAAGATCTTCAGGAAAGGATGAATATGGTATAGGGAACAGGAATATTGACATTAACTACAGACACAACTCAATTTTCAGTTGAAAAGTTGCACTGGTTGAATTATAAGAATTTATATTTTTGCTAGCTTTAGTCTTATGGAAGTCAGCTTCTCAATTCATTCCTATGGGAGCCTTGAAGTTAGTCTCATAGGAATAAATAGATAAACTGACTTCCTGTCCACATACAGTGTGTGATACTGTATCAGTTGGAGAGTTACATAAAAAAGCTGAGGACCAGAAGAGAGTATATAATTCATAAATACAGCCATTGGTAAGAATATTACCTTCACCACCAGGGGAAGCAGCATTTTTGGGGCACAAACTTAGAAGAGAGCACCTTTCTAATAAGTCTGAGAATAAAAATGTTTGTGGGAGTACTTTTTTAAAGTTAATGGCTACTTTATAATACCATGTAATTCTCACACCACCATAGGAATTTTATTTCATACATATGTATTATTAACTTCAAACCAAACTGTGTGGAAATACAGATATGCCCTTTTCTTACCTGTGCTCTAGGCTCCACATATCGAGACATGTGGTGCAAGATGACTAACTCTGGGGGAAAAAAAATTCCATAAGTTTGCGATACTTTGGAGAAGTTTATTCTATATTTGTCAATATTTGACAATTTTTGGTTGTGATGTTGGTTGTATTTTTTTTAATTAATTATCTTTATTAATTAATATATCAAAAACACTACAGATAGAAATAGAAAAAAGGATGCAATTCCCCCCCAACCCCGATTCCCTAACCCCTCCCCTCCTACCTGTGATGCGTCAAAAACCAAAAAATAAATAAATAAATAAATAAATATCGCAGCTAGTCAGGTCCTCCAACCAGCCCATATCTTAATCCACTTCTCCTCAGCTTCCCTCTGTCTATACATGATTTTCTCATAGTTTTTTACCTTATTAATTAAATTTATCCATGTATTTATATCTGGAGTATATTGAGCAAACCAGGTCCGACTGATCAGCACTCTGGCCAACATCAGTATCCTACTCAGGAGGATCTTTTGATAGTTATGATTATTTAGTTTGGAAAGATCATTAAGCACAAGTACTTGTAATTCAAAGGGGATTCGAATTTTTAGTTTATACATAATACAATTATTTATAGCATTCCAATATTTTATGAGTTCTGGACAAGTCCATATCATATGAAGAAAATCCGCTCCTGCAGTGTCACATTTAGGGCAGTTAGACGTGTCTCTTAATCCACACTTATTCATCCATAAAGGAGTGATATATAATCTATGGCAGATATAGAATTGTACTAAGACATGGTTAAAGTTCTGGGATAGTGAAGCTAAGTTCCCAAAAATATTCTCCCACCCTTCTAATTGTAAATTCGGACAATCCGCCTCCCACGTTCTTTGTCCTGGTGACTGTGTATCACTAAACCGTGCCTTAAGTAATAACTTATATATATTTGAAATTTTTATTCTAGACAGTGTGCCCCCTACCCAATCATTCAAAAAAGATGAATTATCTATATCCAACACCAGTTTATCGTCCAGACTGGATAGTACTGAGCGCAATTGAAAATACCTAAACCAGGAAAGGTTTTCTATATTATGTGTCATCTCTATAAATGGTTTAATATCTCTATCCTTAACTACCTGTGAAATATACAGAATTTTATTCTTCTGCCAAAATGTGTCGGCTGCAATATCATCTAGCCTTTGTAGATGCACATTATGCCAAAGAGGCGTAAATGTAAGTGAACCCTTAACCTTCACCCGTGTCCTAGTTGTGGCCCACGCTTTCAGGAGTAATTTTATGGTCTCTCTATAGCCTCGCTCATAGCTCTTCAATAGCCCAGATTCCAACAGGGTAAAAATATTATTATGGGCGTGACTAGATACCAACTTCCCCAGCAGTGCGCTGTTCTCTGATTCATAACACCTCAATAACTGGGCTGCAATAAAATACCCTTTGAAGTAAGGGAGATTTAGGCCCCCGCACTCCACTGATTTGTACAAATATTCCAACTTTATTCGAACTCGCTTTCTTCCCCATATCAAATCATTAATTATTCTTTCCATGAGTTTAAAGTACTTATCTTGTATCCAAATAGGTGTATTCCTGAGCACATAAAGAAATTTTAACCAGTGAAACTCGGTCAGCTCTGGATAGGGGAAGTCTCAGCCAAATCCCTATTTTAGCTCTACTCCTTACCATTATGGGAATCAAGTTGAGTTGTACAAAATTTTCAACCCGAGGTGATATAGTCAAACCCAAGTATTGAAAGGTGTCAACAATGTCCAACTGTGTCACAGGAACCTCTTTCTGTGGCAGGGGGTCTATTGGCATCAAACTGGTCTTTGCCCAATTTATAAGAAGACCGGAAACCTCACCAAATGCTTTAACTATTTGAATAATCCTAGGAAGAGTAGTTTCCGTATGGTCTATAAAAAAAAGAACATCATCCGCATATAAGGAGATACGGTCTTGTGATCCTAGCGTACCAAATCCTTTAACCTGATCATCCTGCCTGATAGCCATCGCAAGGGGTTCGATATAAATATCGAATAACAGGGGAGATAATGGTCAGCCCTGCCGCGTGCCTCTATATAAATCAATACTACTACTCAGGATTCCATTAAGACTCAATTTTGCCCTTGGAGATCTATACAACAGCCTGAGAGTACCTATAAACTTTTCCCCAAAGCCCATCCTTGCGAGGACCTTCCAGAGGAAGCGCCACTCCACCCTGTCAAAGGCCTTGGAGGCATCCAATGACAGGATGGAGCGAGCGGTCCCCCCAGGGGCCTGAATATTAGAAAAAAGTCGATGTAGATTATGGTGTGTGCCCTTGTTTTGAATAAAGCCACTCTGATCCGGATGGACAATAGAGGAAATGACCCTAGAAAGCCTTGTAGCCAGGACCCTCGCAAAAAGCTTTACATCTGCATTAAGCAGTGAAATTGGTCTATAGGATTCTAGATCTCAAGGGTCCTTGCCTTTTTTTGGAATTAATGTTATTACAGCTTCCATCATTGAATCTGGCAGCTTCCCTTCCTCCATTGATTCAGAAAAGACTTCCAACAATCTAGGGAGAATACAGTCCCCATATTTCCTATAAAATTCATATGGGAGTCCATCTGAACCAGGAGTGGAGTTGGCTGAGCATAATTTAATAGCTCCCTCAAGCTCCTGAATTGAGATCTCCAATTCAAGTGTTTTCTTTTGCGCCTCAGTAATAGTTGGAAAGACGATCCCATCAAGGTAGAAATCTATCTTATCATCTGTAATCTTAGATTCGGCTTTATATAAATCAAGGAAATAGTCAACAAAGGCCTTCTCTACCGGACCCTGTCTAGTGACCGTCCTACCATCAGTCAGTCGAATCTTATCTATATATTTTTTGGATTGTTGGTTTGAGATTACTCTGGACAAAAACCTACCGGGTCGACCTGCCTCCGTGAAGTATTTTTGCCCTTTAAAAAAAAGGCTCTGTTGGGCCTTGTCCAATAGAAAATTAGAGTATATTTGTGTTGCTCTTTGCATATTTTCCCTATTCTCCTCCGTCCTATTCATGTAAAAGGATTCTGTCGCCAATGATACACGTTCTTCTAGATTTTTCTGTTTTTTCCCATACTCCTTTCTAAGGTTCGCGATGTTACTAACCATCAATCCCCTCATATACGCCTTGAAAGTGTCCCACACCACTTGAATTTTTGCTGAGCCATAGTTATTATCCCAAAATCGGCTAATTTCATTTTGGATTGTTTCATGTGTCTTTATAACTGATAGCCAATAAGGATTTAGTCTAAAAGGAGGTTTTTGTATGTATCTTTCCTGGGATAAGCAGAGTTCAAGTAGTAGCGGAGAATGATCCGATATTGACCTCGTTTCATATTTGATTCGCTTTACCAGTTTCACATGTTTACTACTTATCAGTGCAAGATCTATTCTAGACATCGATTTACCTGCTTTACTAAAACATGAAAAAACCCTTTTCCCCTGTCCTAGATATTCCCAAACATCTTCAAAACCAGCCTCCAGACAAAACCGTGCCAGGGGAGACCCCTGAACCAGACTATCACTCCTGACACTCATAGAGACCCTATCACGTAGAGGGTCAATGACACAGTTGAAATCACCAATAATCAGTGTTGGACACTCTGGCCATTTATCCATAAATAGTACCAAAGAATTAAGAACCGAAAAGGAAAATGGCGGTGGAATATAGACAAAGGCCAAAATGCATATCTTCCCCCTTAACCTACAATATAGAAAAATAAATCTCCCCTGATGGTCGACAAAGGATGCCTCGCAAACGAAATCAATAAGTCTATGTATCAAAACAGTAACACCTCTTGAGTAGTTGGAGAAAGTAGAATGATACGTGTGCGCAGCCCATCCCCTGTCGACCACCCTAGAGGTCTCTTCAGTGAGGTGGGTCTCTAATAAGCATACTATTGCTGGCAAGTGGACCTGAGTCAAGTCAAAAACCGCTTGTCTTTTGCCTCTATCCCCCAAACCACGTATATTCCAGGCAACAATTCTAGTCAACATTATTGACAGCGGTTAAGTGGGATAAAGAAAAAAAAGAAAAAAAAGAAAAAAAAAAAAAAAAAAGTTTGTATATATTTTTGACGCACCACAGCCCAACCCCAATCCCCACCCCCCAACCCCCCAACCCCCCATACAGATAATCCACCACATTGTGGTAGATTTCTCTCCTATGACCATCCCTCCCACACTCCCCCCCGCTCAGCCACCCCTATTAGGAAGCGAAGAGAAAGAAAGTTAGGGGTGTAGGCCCCTAATAACCATTATTGTTCCCACCACATCCTAAAACAATTAAATCATAGATTATTTCGTTCAAGCCAGTCCGCAGCCTCTTCCGAGGTGTCAAAAAATAAGATTTTGTCATTGAAAATAATCCGCAATTTTGCTGGGAACATAAGAGAATATTTAATATCCCTTTCTCTTAGCCTCTTTTTGATAGTCATAAATAAGCGTCTCTTTTCTTGTATGTCTTTTGAAAAATCTGGAAAAAAGGCCAATCTATTACCATTATATACAACTGGTGAACATTCCCTCGCCCTTCTCAAAAGGATATCTTTGTCCCCTGTGGCCAATAGCTTGACGAGAAATGTCCGAGGTTGTCTCCCTGGAATTGGCTTACCCCCTGGGACCCGATGAGCTCTTTCTATCATAAAAAAAGCGGAAAAAGAATCTTTCCCAAAGTTCTCAAAAATTAGCTTCTGTATGAATTGAGTTGGGTTCTTCTCTTCCGCACCCTCTGGAATCCCTATTATTCTCACGTTGTATCTTCGTGACCTATCCTCCAGGTCCACCACCTTTTTCTTCAGAAGATTACACTCTAATTTAAGTGCGGAGACTTCAGTGTTTATTTTTTTGGATTCATTCTGTATCAGGGCAACGGAGCTCTCGAGGTTATTAACTCTGTCTCGCATTTTGGACAGGTCGTCTTTTATTAGTCCCACATCGACTTGGATAAACCCAAGTTGGGTTGTGACAGCCTGTATTAAATCCCCATTTTGTTTAACCGCTAGCAGTATTTCTTCTAGCGGAGAGGAGTTGTCATTAGGGATAACTTCCCCCATTATACCGTCTTCCTCTTCGGGGTATCTGACAGGTTTTTGTGATTCTATTGCAGTCACCTCTGAGTCATCATTTTTTTTTGTGACAAGTTCCTTTTGTCCGCCCCTCGTATTAACCCTTGGAGATCTCAAGAACTGGTCTATTTTTGTTGTTTCAAAGGTTTTTGACCCCGATTTCTGACTTGAGAGGTCAGCCGAGCACCTGCTAGCTTTTGGAGCCATAGTCTGTTCCTATGTTCTTTTTCTTTTTTTTCCTCCCTTCTTCTTTTCTTTTCCTCTTTTCTCCCTTCTCTCTTCCCGTCTCCCCTCCTTTTCTTTACTCTTCTTTTTCTTCTCCTCCCCTTTTTTTTTTTTTTTTTTTCCTTGTTTTTTCTTTCTCTCCTTTTATTTTTATATCTCTTCCTTTTTTTTTTTTTTTCTTTTTCCTCCTTTTTTTCTTTGTTCTTCTTTTCTTTTCCTTCTTTACTCCTTCTCCCTCCTTTTTTTTTTTTTTTCCCCTTTCCCCCTGTCCCCCCCTTTCTCTTTTTTTTTTCCTTCCTTTTCCCTTTATACTCTTTCCGTTCTTCCACTTTCCACCTTATACTTTATGGTTTACTACTTTTTATGTTTGTAGCCACCAGATATGTTTTAAGATGGTAAAGTAGTTTTAGTTAGTAGGTATCATCCAAGGGAGAGGACATATGGAAGACAAAAAGAGGGGGGACAAAAGAAAAAAGGAACAATCTCACCGGTTTTCAACCTTCCTCAGGATTGGAAAGTCCTAAGACACACCAGCAGCAAAAACGAAGAAACCGAATCTCCAGCAACCTATCAAAAATAAAATTTATAAGGTTGGTCCCAGTAGTGCAGAGAGAGAAGGGGGGATGGTCAACAAAATCTAGAGACACGAGGAGGAATTCGGATCTAGCAAGGAGATCATACAAAGCCCCCTGGAGAATCATACAGCAACCCGTCAATCTCAACACAGGGTTAGTCCCGATCACATGGAGGTTAGATTAAGTCATACAAGCCCCCTGAAAATCCACCAGCAGCCCGTCAATCCCCCCACAGGATTAGTTCACAGTCACAGTCACAGGGAGGTTAATCACGGCAGTAACAGGGAGAAGGGGAAACAAATCAGTTAGAACTAATGACACGGGGGAGAGGTCGGATATATGTCGGACGATCAGGAAAAAGGTCCCAAATGAATTTCAGCAGCCCGTCCTGAGTCCTGGGTCTTTTCAGCCGAGAAAGACACAACACGTTAATCACAACGGCACAGGGAGGAGGAGGGAGGGTCAGCAAGGACTGGAGACGAACTCCACATACATACAGCGATCCAGGGAGCACAGGACGAAACTCCAGATAGATTCAACGATCCAGGCAGCACAGGACTAATCACAGCAGGACGGAGAGGAGGGGGAGAGGATCGACAGAAGCCGAGAAGCTGAGAGCTGCAGACGAACTCCTCACAGGTTCAGCAGTCGGGGCAGCGGCACATGCCCCACAACCATAGAGGGGACACGGCCGAAGAACAGCACACAGATGCCAAAAGATTCATGAGACGCCAGGAGATTCCGGGCAGCAGGTCAGCCGAGCCACGGGGAGGCGGAGAGCGTGACGTACTCTGCCTACGTCATCACGTCATCACTCCCTCACACATGTGATGTTGGTTGTAGCTTGTTAAGGGTTTTACTAGCATGGCACAATACCGGACTGATTGTATAAATTGAGAAACTGGAGTTCTTTACAAAATTCACAAAAAGTTAAGAGTGGATATGTGTATGCAGTAAGCTCCCAGTGGTAGTTGTAACAGCTAGAATTGTATCTCTATAGTGGAGATATAATATTTATATTACGGAAACAGATGTTTTTCAAAGTTGAACATTTATTTTAACACCAAAGTCATATAAATAATTATAAGTGGAATACAAAAATGTGCATAAAAACAGAATAGTGCTCTTTTGAAGAAATATGAAGAAATAAAACTTGAGTGGCAACTCATGTGATTCTCATTCTTAATCCAGTTATGTAAATGTTCTGTCCTTTCTTCCAAGGACAAGAAAAATGAAAGCAATTCTCTGTGACCTTTTGCATGCCAGCACATTTCAATCTCCTTGGAACTAGCAACTTTTTAATATAGGAAATAATACATTTCCAAAATGCAACCTGCCATATAATAGAGCCCGCCACCTGGGAATTGTGTGTGATAAATAATAAATACAAAAAGCTACCCACGAGATATAAATTTGAACTTTTAAAGGTTTAATAATAGTAAAAAAAATGTGGATCAGTGTTGGACAGTTTATAAAAACACTCTAGCGTGACCTATGTAATACATACTGCATGAGCTCCAGTAATATAATTTTTGGGTTCCTCGAACATACAACAGATGACTATAATCAAATTTTTATAGCTATCAAAATAAATGACATTGCAAAATTGTCATAATATATAGTATACAAAGAACTTGAACTGTATATTGCTTTTGCCATGATAAGCAATTTTGTGGTTTATCCATCACAATTTTAACCCCCTTTTAGTTTTTTTCTTCCAAAGACGGAATTGAATCCCTAAAGTAGAAGAAAATACATTATTTTCAATATTTCCGACAAAAATTAAATTTTGCTAAAAAAATTAAAAGAACCAATATACAAAGTATATAGATATATACTCAACTCAAGAAGTTCATAGTGGTTCCAGAAAAGTTGATTTACACAAAATGAGGCCTTATTCACACAGTCAGTGTTTCCTCAAAATCACTGTTAGAAATCACTGACAAAACACAGACTTAAACCTCAATTTTTTAAGTGCTTTTGTATATTATTAATATATTTTGTTTACTCACTGACAAACCTGCAAGTACATATACTGTATGATAAAAAGATTGAAATGACACAAATCAATAAAAAGCAAAGAGATAAATTTTTTTATCTTTTTTAAATTTTATCCTGTTTTATTACAGCATTTTACTGAGTGGTAAAATTGTTTGTGGTTGCTTCAAGCTTTTAGAATATGCCCTTAAAGGTTAGAAATATACATTGCTGTTAGCAGATAAGAATTTCAATTGTCATTACAGGTGTTAAAATTCAAAGATTGGTCACCACAGTCATGCAACTAAAACCTAGCCGGCCTGTGGTTGGCAATTGTTATCTACAAATCCATGTGCCTATTGGCTGGCACAGGTAAGGCAAGGTTTGAGCTGCATGCACAGCCAGAGTGTGTACAACCTGCATTAAAGACTATGGACTCCTTCAGATTTTTTTTTTATGAGTACATTTTGCTCATTTTGGCCTAAAATATTTTTTAAATTGGCCTTTATTGAAAATGCTCAGCAGTTTTTGAGATACAAGGGTTAAAATATCAATCTATTTGCAGAGTGCTGTCAGCTGATGGCTCATGTAAAGCATCTGCCATTACATGACATTACATTTGACCTCATAAATATTTAATATAGCTATGCACTTATCAAACAGATAAGAATATGGCTTAACTTAATGTTTATAAGTTTCAAAGGTCAGAGATCTGGCTTCACATGAACCATCAGCTGACATGTCTGAGAAGTGATACTTTGAAAACAGAATGATTTTTTCAACCCTTTTATCTAAAAAATGGCTGAACATTTTTAATAAAAGAAAATAACTGAAAAACACAAAATGAAAAAAAAAATGCAATAATAAAAAATGCCCCAAAGATGTTCATAATTTTTAAGATTCTAGCAATTCAGATTGATCCATCGAAAAAAAAAGTGTGCTCATAGTCATATGTAACATCCCCTCCCTTGAACAGATGTTGCATAGAGCCAAATTATGGGTGAAACTTCTGCAACGAAAAAATACTTTCCTTACATGCAGTATAAGCATAGCTTGCAACAAGCCCCATTCAGATAAATGGAATAGTTCCGGAAAGTTTTGTAACAAATCTGTTGACTGTGATTATACCCTTACAGTTGTGTCATACAAATTTTTTTTACTCTGGGCCTAGAGAAATACGTAATGTAAGGGTTAAGTGGGAAAACAATCCCATAAAGCAATATAGGACATGTTTGTTTTTTATTTTTATTATATTATATTGTTGTCTATATAGCCAGTAATAGAAATTGCATTTACAGTACATTTTTCTTTACATATGGCTCACAGAGTTTTTTCCAGCTTTTTTGGCTTGTAACTCACTGACAGCTTTGCTAAAGATAAACACTTTTTCAGGTAATTAGTATTACCTACCTATGACTCCACATGTGTTATATGGTACATTAATCCTTAATATATCTTAAAAAGAGCACATTTACCTTGGCAATGTCACTCTAGACTGTGCCTTACAGTAGCCGTATTGCCGTCTCTCCGATAATAACCATCATATTCCATTTCCTGTACTTAGTAGGTGTCAAAATTCTGACTTTAAGGGATTTTGATGCTTTTCAGAAATCTCAATTTTTTTATTTTTTTATAATACAGAGAAGCTTGTGGATCAGACATAGGTTTTACTAGGTTTTATTATTCTTTTTAGTTTGCTGGACTGTGTAAAGTATTGAATTGTCCTCCGATGTACTAATTATACTTAAAGAATAAATTCAGAAACCAAACACAATCAGAACATTTATATGAGATGTCTTTTAAGAAGGCAGAAGATATTTGGTCAGTTTGTGGACTCCAGGTTTAAAAGGATACTTATAAAAAAGCTTTTGAAGTTTTTATTCATGGGGATCCCAGGCTTAAGAACCCCATTGTTTTCTAAAACAAAGTGGTACAAACATTCAACTGAGCACTGTGTCCCTTCTCTTCTGAGCAGCTTTATCTGTTATGAGCAAAAGAGATTTCTCTTTTGTCTCATGACCATTTGCTAGCATTGTTGGGGCAGTTGTTTTGCACTTGTTAAAAAAGTGCACTTCAAATGTTTTTGTTGTTATTATGCAACTGCTTTGCATCTTTTGTGGTGTAAGTATGTGGCAAATTGTTACTCACGCCATTTGTGCAATAACATTTGTGACTTTTCCCTGCTCACACCACTTTTCCAAAGTGGTGAGAAAAGAGGGTGTGGCATGGGCAGGAAGCGGGACAGCTGGCAGCTGATTTGTCTTAAAAAAAAAAATTGTCATGGAAAATGGGCTAAATCTATGCTAGCAAGAGGGCTGGCATAGAGTTAAGTCTGTCATACAGCCTGCTGGTCGAAGCGCCAAACTTATGTAGAAGCCAGACCCTTTGCATAATGTTGCCACTACCTCTGGCAACACAGAGTGGAGCAAAAACATGAATAAATGCCATACTTAGGCTAGTTTTACACTGGCACTTATCCAGCAGACTTCCAAAGGAGAAGAGCATGCTGGATCTCTATGCATTCCAGCATTGCGTTGTCGTCCGGCCCCATTAGCTATAATAGGGACTGGTGGAAATCTGTCCGCAACCTGACAAATATATGCAGAGAAACGAAAACAGCTGCACAGTGAAGAAAAACTTGGCTTCACAACTTAAAGGACAAGTGACCCTATGTATGTCCCTAGATGTAGTTACAGGAAGTGCAGAGGTAGATGTAGATTCCAGTGGTTCCTCTTTCACATAAGAAGACAAAAATTATACAAATCGCTAATTTGCTTAAGTAAGAAAGCAGGACCCTGCTACAGATTTTACATGAGCTTTTAGTTTTTTACATCTAAAAGTGCAGTAGAAAATGATAAATGAAAGAGGCAGATTCAGAGAGGCTGCCAGCAGCTTTTTCTGTCTTGGAGTGATAGCCAAATTCTGCCTGAAAAAAAAAATCTGTGTGAACGGAGCCTTAGCATCATGTCCTCTGTTTATAATACAAACCATGATGCTGTAAAGGATCTGTCATACAGTGGAGTCAAACTGTGACTGACAGATCTGATTGTTTTTACAGTAAAAAATATTGGAAAACCTGGTGGAAACCCTAACAGAGGCTCTGGATACATATATATGAACATAGCCCATAGTCTATAATTTTTTGGAAAATACTGACCATGATGGGCTACTACTGTCACATAGCATTGACATGGAGATTGTGTCACTACAGCATTTGACATAGGAGTGCTGATGGGACATATTATAATTTCACTTGAAGCATTTGGAAGATTTAAAAAACAACTCAACTTGCATCAGATTCCCCAATTAGCATATTGGGGACACAAGTATTATAATATGAAAGAGAACTGTGCTCTAGTTTACAGTTCATTTGGAAAGTCTTTAGACCCTTTTTCTTTTTTCACATTTTGGTATGTGCACTCAATACCCGCATAATGACAACATTAAAACAATGTTTAAATACTTTTCAAATTTATTGAAATGGGATCTTTGCATTGGTGTAAGTATTCAGACTCTTTACTCAGAACTTATAGTAGTTGAAGCACCTTTGGCAGTGACTACAGCTTCCAGTCCTTTTGGTTATGATGTCACAAGATTTGCACACCTGGATTTGAGAATTTTCTACTATTCTTCTCCGCACATCCTTTTAAGTTCTGTTAGGTTGGATGGAGACCATTGGTGGACAGCCATTTTTAGATCTTTGCAGAGAGGTACTTCAGTCAGGGCTCTCAAGGACATTAACAGAGTTGTCCCTAAGTGTTGTCTTGGCTGTGTGTTTGGGGTCTCTGTCTTTTTGAAGATAAACCTTCAGCCCAGTTCCAGAGTAGTGATGAGCAGCAGGGGCAATATTCGAATTTGCAATATTTCACAAATATTTGGTAGAATATTTGTCATATATTTGAATATGGTCTTGATTGCAAAAATTGGTAAAGTAATATGCGCCTAATGCGTGCGCAATACAGGCGTGGGTCACTATAGCTACATTTTTCAAGCTGCTAGAAGTTTCCTGAGACTGGAGAAAATAATTGGCACGGCAGAACATTACAATAGCTTTAGATGCAGATAGAGTGCTCCAATATATTCACGATTGCAAAATCGGTACTAATTATGCAAATATTTTGGCGCAATATGTGCAACTTTACATTTTAACAGGTCTGACTACATATTAGTGATTGGTGCACTTGTGACATCACAGCACTATGTATGTATCTATGTACAGTATGTATGTATGTATGTAGCATGCATACATACATACATACATACATACAGCACTATGTATGAAGCATGTATGTATGGACAGCAGAACCTATCAGCTACACTATATTACTATCTATACTACACTATCTCCCACTAACTTTCTGTATTTTATATATATATATATATATATATATATATATATATAGGCTAACTATCTATCTAATGTAATGACACAGGAAAGCAGAGAGCACAGAAATAACACTGCTGTCTCTCTAGATCTGCAAAATACTGCATAGAAGCTGGGGAGGTTCTTATATAGTAAGGGGTGGGCAAATTTCCTATTTGCTAGGGGATGTTGCTAAGCTCAGATAAAGACATTGAAGCCTTCTCATTGGCCAGCAAGCAAGAAGGGAGGTTACTGGTGAAAAGAAAATCTAGAATATTCAAAATTACGAATATATATCACTATATTCTAAATATTCACAAATTCTCTAAGTGCCGATATTCGCGATTAATATTCGTGATTCAAATATTCATGCCCAACACTATTCCAGAGCACTCTGAATCAGGTTTTAATTCTCGGTACCTTGCTACTTTCAGCTTTCCTTCAACTCTGACCAATCTGCCTGTTTGAGCTTCTGAAAAACACCTTCAAAGCATGATGCTGCCACAACCATGCTTCACTGTAGGGATGGTATTGGGCAGTGCCTGGTTTCACCCCATACATGAAGCTTAGAACTGAAGCCAAAATGTTCAATCTTGATTTCATTAGACCATATAATCTTGTTTCTCACAGTCTGAGAGGCCTTTAGGTTCCTCTTTGAAAAATGTAATGTGTCTTTTACTAAGGAGAGGGTTCTTTCTGGCTGCTCGCCATGAAGCCCAGATTAGTGGAGTATGACAGGAATGGTTCAACTTCTGGAGGTTTCTCCCATCTGCACACAGGGTCTTTAGAGCTCAGCCAATGTGATCATTGGGTTCTTGGTTATCTATCTTACCAATGCCCTTTTACCGCGATGACTTAGTTTGGTGGGCTAGCCAGCTCTAGTAAGAGTCCTGGTAGTTCCAAATTTATTCCATTTGAGAATTGTGGTTGCCGCTGTGCTTTTAGAAACTTTTAGTGCAGAATAATTTATTTGTACCCTTTTTACAGATTTGTGCCTCCACACAATCCTGTCTCTGAGCTCTTCAGGCAGTTCTTTCCTCCTTGTCTCTTGGCTTTTACTCTGATATGCATTGCCAGCTGGGGACCTTCTGTAGACAAGGCAGTCTTTCCAAGTTATGTCCAGTCAACTGAATTTACCACAGGTGGATAACAATCAAGGTTTTGAAACATCTCAAAGATGACCAAGACAAATGGGAGGTCTCCAGACAAAATTTCAAGTGTTATAGCTAAGGGTCTAAATACTTATGTCCATGCAAAAAATTTTTACATTTGCAAACATTTTATCAAATCCTTTTCTTTTTTTTTATTAACCCCTTAAGGACACAGCCTTTTTACACCTTAGGACCAGGCCATTTTTTGCAAATCTGACCAGAGTCACTTTAAGTGCTGATAACTTTAAAACGCTTTGACTTATCCAGGCCGTTCTGAGATTGTTTTTTCGTCACATATTGTACTTCATGACACTGGTAAAATGAAGTTAAAAAAAATATTTTTTTTGCACCAAAAAATACCTAATTTAACAAAAATTTGGAAAAATTTGCAAATTTCAAAGTTTCAGCTTCTCTACTTCTGTAATACATAGTAATACCCCTAAAAATTGTGATGCCTTTACATTCCCCATAGGTCTACTTCATGTTTAAATTATTATGGGAATGATATTTTATTTTTTGGGGATGTTACAAGGCTTAGAAGTTTAGAAGCAAATCTTGAAATTTTTCAGAAATTTACAAAAACCCAATTTTTAGGGACCACTACAGCTCTGAAGTCACTTTGTGAGGCTTACATAATAGAAACCACCCAAAAATGACCCCATTCTATAAACTACACCCCTCAAGGTATTCAAAACTGATTTTACAAACTTCGTTAACCCTTTAGGTGTTGCACAAGAGTTATTGGCAAATTGGGATGAAATTTGAGAATTAAAATTTTTTGGCTAATTTTCCATTTTAACCCATTTTTTCCACTAACAAAGCAAGGGTTAACAGCCAAACAAGACTGTATCTTTATTGCCCTGACTCTGCCGTTTACAGAAACACCCCATATGTGGCCGTAAACTACTGTACGGCCACACAGCGGGGCGTAGAGTGAAAGGTGCGCCATATGGTTTTTGGAAGGCAGGTTTTGCTGGACTGTTTTTTTGACACCATGTCCCATTTGAAGCCCCCTGATGCACCCCTAGAGTAGAAACTCCATAAAAGTGACCCCATCTAAGAAACTACACCCCTCAAGGTATTCAAAACTGATTTTACTAACTTCATTAACCCTTTAGGTGTTGCACAAGAGTTATTGGCAAATGGGGATGAAATTTGAGAATTTCATTTTTTTGCCTAATTTTCCATTTAACCCATTTTTTCCACTAACAAAGCAAGGGTTAACAGCCAAACAAGACTGTATCTTTATTGCCCTGACTCTGCTGTTTACAGAAACACCCCATATGTGGCCGTAAACTACTGTACGGCCACACAGCGGGGCGTAGAGTGAAAGGTGCGCCATATGGTTTTTGGAAGGCAGATTTTGCTGGACAGTTTTTTTGACACCATGTCCCATTTGAAGCCCCCCTGATGCAACCCTAGAGTAGAAACTCCATAAAAGTTACCCCATCTAAGAAACTACACCCCTCAAGGTATTTAAAACTGATTTTACAAAGTTTGTTAACCCTTTAGGTGTTGCACAAGATTTAATGGAAAATAGAGATACAATTTCAAAAATTCACTTTTTTGGCAGATTTTCCATTTTAATATTTTTTTTCCAGTTACAAAGCAAGGGTTAACAGCCAAACAAAACTCATTATTTATGGCCCTGATTCTGTAGTTTACAGAAACACCCCATATGTGGTTGTAAACTGCTGTACGGGCACACGACAGGGCGCAGAAGGAAAGGAATGCCATACGGTTTTTGGAAGGCAGATTTTGCTGGACTGGTTTTATTGACACCATGTCCCATTTGAAGCCCCCCTGATGCACCCCTAGAGTAGAAACTCCAAAAAAGTGACCCCATTTTAGAAACTACGGGATAAGGTGGCAGTTTTGTTGGTACTAGTTTAGGGTACATATGATTTTTGGTTGCTCTATATTACACTTTTTGTGCGGCAAGGTAACAAGAAATAGCTTTTTTGGCACCGTTTTTTTTTTGTTATTTACAACATTCATCTGACAGGTTAGATCATGTGGTAATTTTATAGAGCAGGTTGTCACGGACGCGGCGATACCTAATATGTATACAATTTTTTTTATTTATGTAAGTTTTACACAATGAATTAATTTTTAAAACAAAAAAAGTTTTAGTGTCTCCATAGTCTAAGAGCCATAGTTTTTTCAGTTTTTGGGCGATTATCTCAAGTAGGGTCTCATTTTTTGCGGGATGAGATTACGGTTTTATTGGCACTATTTTGGGGTGCATATGACTTTTTGATCGCTTGCTGTTACACTTTTTGTGAAGTAAGATGACAAAAAATTGCTTTTTTTACACAGTTTCTTTTTTTTTTTTTACGGTGGTCACTTGAGGGGTTAGGTCATGTGATATTTTTATAGAGCCGGTCGATACGGACGCGGCGATACCTTATATGTATACTTTTTTTTATTTATGTAAGTTTTACACAATGATTTCATTTTTGAAACAAAAAAAAATCATGTTTTAGTGTTTCCATAGTCTATGAGCCATAGTTTTTTCAGTTTTGGGGCGATTATCTTGGGTAGGGTATAATTTTTGCGGGATGACGGTTTGATTGTTACAATTTTGGAGTACATACAACTTTTTTGATCACTTTTATTAACTTTTTTGGGAAGTAAGGTGGGCAAAATTTCAATTTCATCATAGTTTTTAATTTTTTTTTTTATGGCGTTCACCGTTTGGGTAAAGTAACATGACCGTTTTATAGATCAGGTCGTTACGGACGCGGCGATACCAAACATGTGTAGGGAATTTCATTTTTTTTATTGTTAATCAGTGATAAATGTGTTTTTTGATTTTTACTTTATTTTCACTTTTTTTCACTTTCTTTTTGACCCAGACCCACTTGGTTCTTGAAGATCCAGTGGGTCTGATGTCTGTATAATACAGTACAGTACAATATATAGTACTGTACTGTATTTTACACTTTGTCTGAACAGATCTATGCCTTTCAGCACAGATCTGTTCAGCACCATGGACAGCAGGACGCCTGAGAATGCGTCCTGTTGCCATGGGAACCTTCCCCGTCTGCTCAGTTATGGTCAGAACTGCGCAGACGGGGAAGGGTAAGGACGGGGCTTGGGGGGCTGCCTGGGAGCTCTCTCCCTCTCCATTCGGAGGGGCTGCAAAGGCACAGCAGCCCCCCGATGGGAGAGGGAGGGAGCTCCCTGCGCTGTTAACCTTTTCCATACAGCGGTCCGTACGGACCGCGGTATGGAAAGGGTTAAACGGCTGACATCGCAGCACAGATGTCAGCCGTTTATACCAGGGTGCCAGCAATGTGCTGGCACCCTGGTATACCCACTAGACGCCAACGATTACGCAATGGGAGGCGGGCGGGGGATCGCGATCCCGCCTGCCGCACCACCCGCCTCCCGCACCGCCTGCAACCCTCCCCCTGCACCTCCCACCGGGCAAAAAACACTAAGGGGTGCAGGGGGGGGGATACAGATGCATTTTAGGAATACTAAAGTTTCTGATCCCCGCGGGCAGGGACCGCGGGGATCAGAAACTGCAGAAATCGCAGCAAACCGCAGGTCTGAATTGACCTGCGGTTTGCCGCGATCGCCGACATGGGGGGGTCACGGGACCCCCCCGCGCATTTAGCCTAGGTGCCTGCTCAATGATTTGAGCAGGCACCGGGTTCCGATCACTGCCAGCCGCACGGCAGTGATCAGAAATACACAGGGCGTACTTGTACGCCCTGTGTCCTTAAGTACCAGGGCACAAGGGCGTACCTGTACGCCCTATTTCCTTAAGAGGTTAAAGGATGTTGAGTGCAGATTATTTTAGCACAAGGCCGCAACATAACAAAATGTGATGAAAGTGAAAGGGCCTGAAGACTTTCTGATTGCACTGTATGTCAAGATTCACAGTAAACTGCAGTTTTTTGCAAATGAAAAGGAAATATAGTCATCTCGGGTATCTCTACTTATATAGCCTAAAACCATTAAATGCTAATCTGTTACATCATTGTCTTTATTCTACTTCTTATCTGATGTATTTAAGTAGTTAGATATTGTGAATAGCTGCTTGCATACATAATGGCGCAGATTTAATAATTCTGTAGATGGCATAAACTTAGACTGGAAGTCTAGACGTACACTACATTTTACACAGAGGTTGATGCTGGATGATAAATGTGGTGCATGGATTGAGTAGCCACTTTTGTCTAACTTTATACCAAATATTGTTATATTATTAGTTTGCGACAGAATTATGTACCAGAATTGTGGCACAATTTGCACACAAAATAGTGTATTTTAGACCACATTCAGTTTCCTGCAAAGTTACACTTTTTTTTTCCAGTAAGCCCCACCAAGTTTCATGCTAGGTGTAGAGAATTTCTCTGAAACTATATAAACCATATTGTAACAGAATGTCACAGTTTGAGCCAGTGGCACAGCTAGAAATGACTAGGCTCCACAGCAAATTCTTTGAATGGGGCCTTCCTGCCCGCAGCTTCTTCGCAACCCCTCTTCTCGTGCAACCACCACTCGTGAGACAAGTTAAGATCTCTCTCTCAGACAAGGCTCGGCAGCTGCCCGAGGGGGCCCTGACAATAAAATATTTTAGTCCTCCTCCTGAGTGGGCCCCTTCTATGTTCATGCCCCAAAGCAGCCATTTCCCCTGCTTCCCCTACGTCCCTGGTTGGGGCAATTGTGACAGCAGACATCATCTACATTGTGGACCAATGACTAGATACAAGTAATATGGCTTTATACATGAAAAATAAATGTTTATCCTTTATCTCAGCCTGTATCTTATTACCAGAGCTCTAGTATATCTGTTTTGTACGTTAGTGAGCCAAGCTGCCTGATCAGTCACTGCACCAATAGCACCATACTGAGACTAATAAAAGACAGACAAACCAGTTTCCTTTTATTTCTCCAGGGATCAGTATCTTAATGAAGTTCTTTCCAGGTATATTTACAATTTGTTATCTGTTCCATGGGGTCTGGATGTTAACCTTCTTGATCAGTCATTAATGACAGTGTGGGTGCCCTGCAGAGAGATATTTACATGAATAATGTCAAAGAAAAGTATGTCATTTGTCCCATTAACTCTGCCAGCAAGGTTATACCATGTGATATACAGCTTATGTACTGTAATTATACACCTGGAGCAATTGTATAGAGGTGAGGACATAATGCACTGGAGCTGGTGTATCTTTTTTCCTTCTGATGTCAGGTAATCTGCTATATCTGTTTCTTTGTATTGTAAGAAGGTACCTGTAATCTTCGTGGATGGAAGGTATGTGTCACCGAGGTTCCTGGCCTCGGTGAAGTAAGAGCCGGTATTTTATGTGCCAGCAGCAGCTATTGCTAATTGACACCTTGAGATTTAGCATGGCTGTCATAGCTTATACGGGAAGGCTCTTACTGGAAGTAGTCAAAGTGCCTGGTGGGTGACTACTCCCCATGTTCCAGGCCGGTTTTGCCAGGCATAAAAAACAGCCAGAACTGCCAGGTGTGGTGGATTTACCTCCCTCTGACAGTGGAGCTCAGGAGTCTGTGTGCTGTGAACTGAGGGCTGTGCTGGGATTTGAGGTTTGAGCCGAGCTGGAGGACTCAGGCCCCTCTAAAAGCGAACAGGCCATCTATGGGGCTGAACTAGGGGTTCACCCTGGAGAAAAGGTGACTTTTATTGTTCATGGACTTTCCTTGTGTGTGCATAAACACCGATTTTTGATTCAATAACTGTGTACTTTGCCTCTATACCGCATCCGTTAGTCCTAACTACCAGAGCGAATCCCCACAGTATGCACAACACAAATGTCATTAAAAAAAGTATTCTCATGAAAAATATTAAAACAAATCAATAATCCACAATAGCAATAAAAATTATTCTGGCTACAATATATGACAAAAAAAAACCTACAGATTCTATGGGACTAAAAGAGGTTGTCTCACTTTAGCAAATTACATTTATCATGTAGAAAAAGTCAATACAAGGCACTTACTAATGTATTGTTATTATCCATATTGCCTCCTTTGCTGGCTTGATTCATTTTTCTATCACATTATCCCCTTAAGGACACATGACGTACCGGTACGGCATGTTTCCCAAGTCCTTAAGGACACATGACGTACCGGTACGTCATGAGTTTAAAACGGGATTGCGGGGGTTAATTGGAACAGGATGCCCACTGAAATCATTCAGTGGGCATCCTGTCACAATGCCGGGGGGATCATAAAATGCCCAAAATATAGATTTTTTTCACCCCCCCTTCACCCCTGAATGATTTTATGCCAGCGGGTGGTGCAGGGGGGGGTGTTGCAGGCGATGCGGCAGGCGGGATCGCAATCCCCCGCACGCCTCCTCTTGAATATTCATTTGTGTCCAGTGGTTATACCAGAGTGTCAGCACATTGCTGACACTCTGGTATAAACGGCTGACATCTGTGCTGGGATGTCAGCCGTTTAACCCTTTCCATACCGCGGTCCAAACGGACCGCTGTATGGAAAGGGTTAACAGTCAGGGAGCTCCCTCCCTCTCCCATCGGGGGGCTGCTGTGCCTTTGCAGCCCCCAGACAGGATAGGGTCACAGAGGGAGGAAGCTCCCCTCCTTCCCCTTCCCCGTCTGCTCACTTGTGGCAGACGGGGAAGGTTCCCATGGCAACAGGACGCCTTCTCAGGCATCCTGCTGTCTATGGTGCTAAACAGATCTGTGCTAAAGGCATAGATCTGTTCAGACAAAATGTATGTAAAATACAGTACAATACACTATATAGTGTACTGTACTGTATTATACAGACATCAGACCCACTGGATCTTCAATAACCAAGTGGGTCTGGGTAAAAAAAAAGTAAAAAAAAGTGAAAAAAGTAAAGATAAAAAAACACATTTATCACTGAATAAAAATAAAATAAAAAAATACATTACACATATTAGGTATCGCCGTGTCCGTAATGACCGGATCTATAAAACGGTCATGTTACTTTCCCCACACGGTGAACGCCATAAAAATAAAAAAATAAAAACTATGAGGAAATTGGAATTTTGCCTACCTTACTTCCCAAAAAAGGTAATAAAAGTGATCCAAAAAGTCACATGTACGCCAAAATAGAACCAATCAAACCGTCATCTCATCCCTCAAAAATCATACCCTACCCAAGATAATCTCCCCAAAACTGAAAAAACTATGGCTCTTAGACTATGGAAACACTAAAACATGATTATTTTTTTTTGTTTAAAAAAGTAAATCATTGTGTAAAACGTACATAAATTAAAAACAAATATACATATTAGGTATTGCCGTGTCCGTATCGACCGGCTCTATAAAAATATCACATGACCCAACCCCTCAGATGAACACCGTAAAAAAATAAAAATTAAAACGGTGTAAAAAAAGCAATTTTTTGGTCATTTTACGTCACAAAAAGTGTAATAGCAAGCGATCAAAATTCATATGCACCCCAAAATAGTGCCAATCAAACCGTCATCTCATCCCACATAAAATGAGACCCTACCTAAGATAATCACCCAAAAACTAAAAAAAACTATGGCTCTCAGACTATGGAGACACTAAAACATGATTTTGTTTGTTTCAAAAATGAAATCATTGTGTAAAACTTACATAAATAAAAAACATTTGGTCTATCATTCTGTGCTAATTAGTTTAGTTTCACATATTTTCTTTAATTCATAAAGTCATATTTCTGATCTCTAAATCCATGTTTTGAGTTAACTGATGAAATTATTGAGGGAACTATTGAGCTTGCTGGATATGTATTTTTTTTTAAATGTATGGCTTCTACAGTTCTGCATTACAAAAATGTGAGCTTCATTAGTAAAGTAGGGATGAGCGAGCATGCTCGGGCGAATACCTGTTCGGTTCGAGCATTGCTATGCTCAGCAGATCTGAGTGCTCGGCCGAATAATTTGGGTGCTCGAATACAATGGAAGTCAATGGGAGACAACCAGGCACCCCCTGCTCGTAAGACAAGAGGGTGTCTCTTTCCCCCTGCTCCTCACTCCAGCTACTCCATCTCATCAACACACACACACTGAACTCAACCCCCCTAACTAGGCCTGAACTGAGGTATATATACTGTGGTACTATCCCCATCTTGTGGTGAAATGTATGTACTGCACCTAACAGCCTGTTAACAGGGATCTTACATAAAGTGAAATACAGCACATGACATAATATGAAATATGGCACAAAATACAATATGATAATTTTGCAGTGCCAATGTACACTAGTGGGATGCTGCAGTTGCAGCAGCAGAACCTCTCTGCTTGTGCCGCTACTTGGAGCAGTAGTGCAGGTGCGACATTGTCAGGGACAGGCAACATGTCCAGCCCTATCAGTCAACCAGTGAGGGGGAAGCCTCTTGAGAAGTGGGGACAGTCCATCACTGCTTAAAAACTATTTTTGATAAATGAAACAATTAGTACAATTGTATCAATTTGCTGATCTCTATTCAGTTGCGTGAAGATGTATAAACAAATTAGTCAGAGGTGATGAGGAATGAGACAATGCGCCGCAACTAGCATCCTAATCAGAGGCCCATTTTTCCCCAGTAGGGACCCTTTTTCTATATACATGTACTTATGGATTATAGTATACATAGATTATAGTATAAATTATTGAAGAAGGATCAATGCCAGAGGTAAGTAGAGTGGTGGGAGCAGGTGAGTATGGATTATTTCACAGGTATTACAGGCTGGGGTGGAAATAAAAAAATAAATACATTGAAAACCGCTTTAAAAGAAGAAGTAGATACCCAAACATTCTCATTTGAAATATTTGAATATTGTCCAAGCAAAAAATGAACGGTGGTGAAGCCAGCTCAGCTGTTAATATTATGACAATGGCTTTATGCATGATCATTGTTTTGACAAGCAGCACAATTGTATGCTTGTGTTCATTGTTCTCAGCACTATAGTAGTCTCTGCTTTAATTATGTCACAACAGCAAATGCATACTAATAATGATTAATGAAAAGCAATTTTTTCCTTATTTAAAATGTGAAATTTAGTACAATTATTTGATATTAAAACAAATTCATGTGTCGTTCAATCTACATTACAATTGAAATTTTGCTACAATAGACTAAATAATCCATAAATCATTATGTAAAAATTTTGACCCCTAGTGCATTGGGACATCACACCTAGTGTTGAGCGAATTGAAGTTCACAAAGTGAACTGAATTTCCTTGTGGTTCATGGTAACAAAGGGATTTAGGGATTTTCCCTAAAATGGTGGCAGTAAAAAAAAAAAAAATCATACTTACCTCATTTATTTGAGCATGAAGAGGGCACTGTGGTGACGTATGGCAGCAGCCTCTTCGCTCTAAAATGGATAAAGTAGGTATGATTTTAACTTTTTTTTTATGAGCGACCCCTAAAATGCTTTAATATTGATCTCAGATGTCGTGGTAAGCGATGAACGTGGCATCTGAGGGGTTCAATGAAGGGAGTGGCGCAATCGCCGTTCCCTATCATTGCACCCACTACTTGCAAAAAAATGCTCTTTGTGATGAAATAATTTATCATGAAAAAAATTCTAGCATTTTTGCTGCTATCAAAATGCTTCACCTACAGTTAGAAATTGGTGTTACTAGGGCAAAGTTCTCTTCATGGCTAATTTAGGACTCATGCACACAACTGTTACCCATCCATGGCCATTTTGCAGCCCGCATACAGGGTGTCCGCAATACATGAGCATCGGCCTTGTGCACCCCGCACCACCGATCGTGGACCCATTCACTTCAATAGGTCCACGATCGCATAACGGAGGCACGGATCGGAACCCCACGGAAGCACTACGGAGTGCTTACAAGGTGTTTCTGGCCGTGCCTCCGCACCACAAAAAAGTAGTGCATGCGGCTGCCCCACGGTTGAGCCCATGCATTGTGGACTGCAATTTGCGGTCCGCAGCACGGGCCCGGCCAGCACACGGCCGTGGGCATGAGCCCTTATAGTGTATTCGAGGCAATCATAATGTAATTCATGGTCTAAGGTATAAGAACTGTATTCCCCTTTATTATCACAGATCTTTGAATAGATAGTTGAATACGTCTCGATGCAATCAAACAACTGGCAAACCTTTAAGAGTAACTGAACTTTTGAGTAAAATTTTAATAAGATGTTCCTAATGCCCTAATAATAGTTTTTTAATATACTTTATTAAGGCATTTTATATTTTTTATTACAGTTTCCACTCCCTAAAGCACACCATTTCCTGTGCGCTTAAAACTAACCTTTCTGTACATCGCTGACTGCTCAGCCAGTACGGGCTGTAGACATTTTATGAATGAGGCCACAGCAGCAGTGAGTACGGGCAGGAGCGCACATTGCTATTACTGCCAATGCCCCCCAGAGGTTTATCAACTCCTGGCATAGCACATGGTACCCTGTAACCATGTGCTATGCCAGGATTAGCTGAGTGTGCTCCTGCTTCTGCCTGCTCTTAGCTCTGTCAGCTCTTAGCTCAGCAGAGCAGGCAGAAGCAGGAGCACACTCAGCTAATCCTGGCATAGCACATGGGTACAGGGTACCCATGTGCTATGCCAGGAGTTGGTAAACCTCAGGGGAGCACGGGCAGGAGCAACAATATGCGCTCCTGCCCGTACGCACTGCTGCTGCGCTTTCCATTCATTTCAATGGGACTTCCAAAAATAGCCAAGCTTGTCACTCGACCACTTCTAGGTCCTAGCAATATTCCCCCAATGTCCAAGATGAGAATACCCATTTAACTGTTTAAAAACAAGCAAAAAAACTGAGCATGAAGATAAAGAAATTTGAGCCGCAGTGACAAGTAACAGCTTTATTTGTACATTATCACATGTAGCAATAATTGCAATTTTAGTTAAAACTCTAAGGGACACATTTATTAGGACCAGCATTTTAGACGCGGTCTTAGCAAATCCCTATCACTGGCAGTGGATCGCCGAAGTTATGAAGAGGCACAGGCCCCTCCATAACCTTCGCACATCCAGCGTATGAGCTGTCTTAAATTTAGACCTGTTTCAGGCGTAGAAAATGGTAAATGAGATAGGTCTACCATCTCGTCCACTTCCCTGCCCTCAATTTTAGACCTGGCGTGAGTGGGGCGAAGTCGCAGATAGCAGCGCAACTAACCATCTGTGCCTGAAATGCACCTAATTTAGCCATATTTCAGATAAGTAAATGACCCCCTAAAAGTATGGGTGTACTTTTTCCATAAGGGCTCATTCACACGGCCGTGTGAAGCCCGAGCCTGTACTGTGGCCCGCACGAGCACCGACCTTGGTGCAGTCTCATGGTGATCGTGGACCCATTCCCTTGAATGGGTCCGCGATCTGTCCATTCTGCAAAAAGATACAGCATGTTCTATCTTTTTGCGGTGCGGAGGCATGGAATGGAATCCCAGAAAGCACTCCGTAGTGCTTCTGTAGTGTTCCGTTCCATGCTTCCGTTCCGTTTGCGGACCCATTGAAATGAAAGGGGCCGCGAATGCGGTCTGCAATACGGCAACGGGCAGCACACGTTCGTGTGAATGAGCCCTAAGTGTGAGATTCATTTCTGCTTTCTTTCTTACTGCCTCCAAATGTCTTCTAAAATATGGGTCTTTTTTACAAATATAGGTCTGAACGTTGCAAAGTGCTCTTTTATGGAAAAGCGATTTGTATTTTAGCTATAATTTTCTTTTCATGTACCACACCACTGTTCGACTGCTTTTAGAGTCCAAGTGGTGTTTGCATTGTTTGCACTTTGACAAATATATGTGTTGCCAGTCTTCTGCAGCCAGGAGGGGATTTGCTCATGTTAATTAAACTGTTCTAGCAATAGTTCAGGCAAGAAGAATCGCTAATGCTAAAAGCAATGGAGCATAGGAAAAGGTCACATCTCCCACTCTTCCCATTTTTAAATGTGGCTAATGTGCTGGTTGCTGCAATGTACTTTCTAAGCATTTACATAGCAGTAAATTGTCACCGTGTACACACACTAGACTCTTATGACAAGCGTTATGGCACCTGAATAAATCAGAAAATCAATTATTTTTCCTGGACTGTTTATGATGGGGTGGGGCTTTTTCCTTCATTAGTTTAATGCCCCATGCTGCATGTGCACGGAATTCAGCCATTATGCACAATTACAGTTACACTCAATGAAAATGATCATAAACAACATAAATCTATGACTTGTAGCAGTTGCCAGTAATACTGGAGGTGCTGTAGCGTGAATATCAGTCAAAGGTTAAAATATACAGTGTAATAATATATCCTACAACAATATTTTAAAAGGAGGGGTTGACTATAAAGCCCCATTTCTAAAAAATAAAAAAAGCATACTGTATCAAATGTGGGGCCATTGTCAGTTCCAGCCAAATGGATCAATTACATTTTTCTGTCTAATCAGTCATGTAAAAAGGGGAAACATGATCTTATTAAAGTTTTTTTTTGTATTTGAGGTCTAATGGGGCATATTAATTAATTAATATATTTTTTTTTTATGCTGGTATGACAGTCTGGCATGATAGTATGAAGTATAGCTATCAATACAATGCATGCTACGGTGGTGGATTTTTAGCAAAAAAAAAAAAAGGATTTCAGCTTGCCACTAATGAGATCAAAAGTCTCTGGGGAAAAGTGCTGGGATCTTGATACAGTATATACACACAATTACGCACCTCCGCTCACTCCTGTGTATAAAGACACCTCATGCACGGAAATTCAGAGCCTGGATTAGTAAATATAAAAAAGAAAGAATTCAGTCCATTGTGTCTCCATTTAAAATCTAGTGTTTAATAAAGTCCACATTAAGAACAGTTTGAACGCATAGACCTTTCCTGTGGTGTTTTGCTCATGGTATGCTGTTTTTGATATTATTGTATAGTAAACTCCCCACCTTCCATTTACACAGTTTTAGTTACCGCCATTTCACTTAACCATGGTGGACCAATGTATAGATAATGTTCATAATTTAAATTGGGCACTATTCAAAGCAATCTTTTCAAAGTGCATATACTGTACACTGTACACGCTACCCAATGGTCTTGGTTAGATGAACTCCCACTCTTATTTTGCTTTGTAAATGGCCCCAAAGGAACCTATCTGCAACAGTAGAGCGAATCGAAGTCAAATGAATTTACTTCGATTTGAATTTTTTGAAAAATTTGATTCACCAAGGAGCCAAATTTCCTCATGCTTTGTGATAATAAATCTATTTTCCCTAAAATGGAGCTAAATACAAAAAAATACATACCTCATCCATTTGCGCTCGAATAGGCCATCACAGCCATCTTAATGGAAGATACTGCGCACAATCTTGCATAGGGTGGCGTATGATGTCACCACGACAGCATGCCAGCTTTACATGAGATTTCGCTTGGTCTCTTCAATCAAGATGACAGTGATTGCCTCTACGTGAGCAAATGGAGGTGAGAATTTATTTTATTTTTTATTTTTGCCCTTATTAACCCTTAAAAGGCCTAAATAGTAGCCTCAGATGCCATAATCAGCAATGATCATGGCATCTGTGGGCCTCAGTGATGGGAGCAGCACTATCGCTGTTCCCCATTATTGTTCCCACTGCATACAAAAAAATGCGCTTCATGACAAAGTAATTCATCACAAATCAAATTTCTTTATGAAATTTGGCGAAGCAACCAAATAAAATTTTTCATCACTTTGCTTATCTCTACTGAACAGATATGGGGTTCCTGATGCATATTACATTCAGCTTAAGGTTAAAAATGCCCAATTTGTTTTATCCACAGTCTATTAAATGGCTATGCCTAGACTAAAACACTATTACACTAAAGCACAGTGGCATAAATCTTGGCTTTCAAGGTCAAAAGCAGACAATGGTGTTGATTTACTGATGAGTCAAGACAAGAGTAATAAGGATGGTACCAAAGCTAATGAACTATACAATACATTGCTATGTTTTCCCTTTTTTTCAAAGGAAGGATTGATTGAGATGAAATATTTTTATTTTCCAAAACAGTGTCACTGTTGTCTTTGGTCCATTTCTAGTATTGCAGTTTAGCTCTATGCCCCTCCACCTAACTGGAAAACTGTCTTAGTTGCCCAGAGCAACCTATCAGAGCTCAACCTTTATTTTTTCAGAACACTTTAAGAAATGAAAGAAGAACTATCATTGGCTGCTATGGGTAACTATGAGGCCCATGCTGAGCTTGAGACTGAGATACCAGACATGAATAGTGCTGTTTGTGGGAAAAAATAGACCTCTTTGTCTAATATGAGACAATGGCTTTTAGATTGCTTTCTGAAAAATAAAAAAAATATATCATTATATGAGATATTTCATCCCCATGCAATGAACTTGAAATGAGATGTCATGCATATACAGTAAGCAAAAAAAATCAAGCATCTCTTATATATGTGTAAAAAAAAACTGGTTAATAATCAGAAGAGCTGGTGGCATTTTTTTTTTTTTTTTTTTTTTTTTTTTACCTCAAAGAGCTATGTCCATAGAGGAAAAAGAGAATGTCAAAGGCACAGAGTAAAAGCACAGAGCTAAGGATAAATAGGATTACTGCTGTGCCAGCAATCAGGAGTCTGGATCAATAAACACCTATCTCACCACATTGCAGTGTATTTCATATCATGATCAGGAGTGTTAGCAATCACTTCTTCCATCCTCTTGATCTTATTGATCTGTGTGACCTGACCTTCTTGGAATCAGTGGAGAGTGTAAGTCTTCCAGATTTGAAGATTAATATGTCCTACCTCTGTTAGAGTATGTTCACATGTAGCAGATTCTTTCCAAAACATAATCTGCAACTAAATATTCTAATCTATGGGTGGGTTGTATCTGCAGCATGTGCGTGGATGTTTGCAAGACTCACTCACACAAATGGGGTATTTATAGAAATTTGTGCAATAAATCTTCCACGTGTGACTTCAAAGGGCATTCTTCCAATAACATCTATTGGCCAGCAGTGTACTATGTGAGGTATGAGGTATAAATTACACCTTGTAACTCACATATACTGCTGTATATACTATATATCTGTACACAGTTCGCACATAGAGCAAGAGCCCCATAGCAAGGATCAAACCAGGGTTCCTTAATTTCAGACTTTGGACGGTGGGGAGTTCCCCCACTCCCCAACGTGAAATTAAGGAAAGCCGCTAGTCCTGAAAGCCAGGATAAGAGAGAAAGTCACCTCCTATTGCCACCCGCATCCTATCCCTGACCTCCGACTGTATGAGCCACCCTCGATGGTAGGGGGGGCTCAAACTCTCGAACCCACTAAAGACCTTGATGTTCCACAAGGAGGCCCTCACGAACAGGTGAAACATCCAGAGAGGAGCAAAGATCCTTCTCAAACAAAGGCAGACATCCAAATGACGTCAGGCTCACCACACCAGTATAAGAAGAGCCACAAGGCCACACCCAGCCCAACCTTGCACACCACTTAACCCCCGAACACAATAGGATGGGAAGGAACACAAAACTAAAAGGGGAAGTGTCAAAACATGCTAAAACAACATGTTGCTACCAGCAACAAGCATGCACGGCAAAAGTGTTATGGTCCACTACACCTGACCATGACACAGCCGTGACACAGAGCCATAAAGAAAGCAGGATATGCTGACACTTGCAGTGCCAAGCCTGGTCTTGTGCCAGAGTTCCTGAAGCCAATGAGCCAATCACAGAGAGAGCATCCATAGAAGCTCACCGGGTCGAGTCCTCACTAGATTGTCCATTGGGAAACATCTTGCAGCAGCCCTGTCCCGTAGGTGAGCCATGGCTCTAAATGTCAACAGATACTGCTTTCTTTATGGTTTCAGGACGTCACATGGTCCACATAAAATGAGTTAGCGGGCTGGATTAGCCTGCAGGCCTTGATTTTTTACCACATGTGATTATAGACTAGAGTTAGATTTTGACATCTGTATCATATGACAAGAAATCACTAAGATACCATTAGATATTATGGTAACAGCAGCATAGAAATATTTAGTATTTCTTGGTAAAATAAAATAATTGAAATATTGCATCCTTTTAATTGCAGTACACTTTTTTTATACTGTCCCCAAACATGATAGGACTGGAGTCGACCACTGACTTCATTAGTATTCTTGGATTCTGCATTATACTGTATAGTGAAATCTGTTCTAAATGGATCTGACTCCTTTTTTATAAGTTCTATAGTGCATTTCTAAAAGTAAAAAAAGGACACAAGGTGCCACATGCATGCTTTTTGTTGGACTAATGAACTATGAAAAGCAGCAGCAGTAAAATGAAGCATAAAGAGAAAAAGCTCCATTTCCAATGTTTATTTCATAAAATCGTTTAAGCTTCTATCGGCTTCTCATGCTGCTGTGTGTTATGTTCTATACTGCATTATACAAAACAGTACTTCTTATATTAGCTCTCTATGTGGCTTGCTATAAAGCAGTGTTTTATGCAATTCTGCTTTCTCTACTTTTAATGCTTTTTTTCAGCTGTTAAAAAGTGACTTGATAAAAATTTTGAGATTTAAATATGCTACTTGTAGATATGGCAGAATTTAGAGCACAGTGCCAGTAAAGCCAGATTTAGGGCTTGTTCACACGAACGTGTGCTGCTCGTTGCCGTATTGCAGACCGCATTTGCGTATCCGCAATACACGGGCACAGTTCCATGTGCATTCCGCATCACGGATGCGGACCCATTCACTTCAATGGGTCCGCAAATCCGGAGATGCGGAACGGAAGCATGGAACGGAACACTACAGAACACTACTGGGGTTCTGTTCTGAGCCTCCTCGCTGCAAAAAGATAGAACATGCTCTATCTTTTTGCAGAACGGAGGGATCGCGGACCCATTCAAGTGAATGGGTCCACGATCCCCATGCGGCTGGGCCACGGTCGGTGCCCGTGCATTGCGGACCTTGTGTGAACGAGTCCTTAAGCTATAGGAAATAATGCTGGATGTGGCAAAGGGGTCACCTACTTTGACAGCTGAGATCACAGTTGACGACACTATCTAGACAAGGGAGCAGAGTCTAAGACCTTGGGTACACTGCGACTTTTTGTAGTTCTTTGAGTTTGTTCCGTATTTGAGTTTTTTTTCCCTCTGATTTAAGTCCTCTTCTGTTCCGTTATTGCACAAAACATATCCGTATGGTTTCCGTATGTGATCTGTTTTTTGCGGATTGGAAATGGAAACAGTAAATTATTAATCACTAAATATTGGCTGGGCATAGCATTTCTACAGTATAGATCCGCAAAATACGAATGAAATACGGATGATATACGAATGTGTTCCGTGTGCGTTCCCTAATTTTTGCGGACCCATTGACTTGAATGGGGCCTCAGACCGTGATTTGCAGGCAATAATAGGATATGCACTACTTTTCTGCAGAACGGAAATACGGAAATATGGAAACGGAATGCACACAGAGTACCTTTCGTTGCTTTTGCAGACACATTGAAGTAAATGGTTCTGCATATGGTCCGCAAAACAAACGGAACGGAAACAGAAAGAAAATATGTTCGTGTGCATTGGCCCTAAGGGTACAACAAGGCGGCCTGGTAGTGATGTCCTTATGATGAGGTTAGGAACCGCAGCATCTTATTTTCCAATAGAAGTCAATGGGGAAAGAGATTTCTGAGACATATCTGGCACTTTCCAAATTGCAATGACTGCACATGTTGTAAGTGAAACATGCCCGACCATTTGCGGCTGCTGACCGCATTGGCTATACAGTTAATCAGCTGCTTGTTGCATATGTTCAACATAATATCCAAAACAAGTGGTCATTTGACCAAATAAATCCCACTAGGGGTCCTTTCCTTGTTATAACTAAAACTTCACTTTTATTACCACTATATTGAATAAACAAAAAGCCCAACACAAAAAAGATTATCAGCTGATTGCAGGGAATGTTTATGCTTGATAACACACAATTTTTCAAAGGGGAGAGCGGTGACTGCCTGAGGATGCATGTGTGCTCATAAACATGACAAAGGTAGTGTTTGTTCTTGATATCTATGTAGATTGTTATTGTTTTGCCATTTAAATCATGTAGTTATATAATAATTCTCAATAAACAGTCTTGATTACTGTATTATCAGCTATCTCTTGACCTCAGAGATCCCTTTATATCGTGCTTTGAGCACAATATACATTTAGTCTCACTGATCCATATCACCTGTATCAGATTGTTTGCAGCTCAATTGGCAAATCTACTTTATCTAGCAGTACTATATAACTGCACTTCAAATTATTGTATAGGTTTTTCTTTGGTTGCCCTATAAGCTATCATGCCCATTTAGTCTCAACGCAGCTCATCTCACGGTGCTGCCGGCTTAAAAGTCTCCTAGCACGATGTAGCTTGCCTGCTACCTTCTGGTAGAATGTTGCGGGTAATTATTGAGACACGCTACCTGAATTTGCAAGATCTCACGCACGCATCACAAATGTTCAACATATTTTTCCACATGTATCAATGATTCAAGTTAATCAGAATGCTAAAGAACCATGAAAATCCACAACGGTTCAAACAGCAGTCTATAAACAATGGCGGACAAAAAACACATCCTAAAAGCATGATTATACATGCGGTAACCACATGCAGCATGACCGCTCCGTGACCACACCATCTGGTCGTGCCCTTAGTGTGTCTTCAAACATGGCAGATTTTGTTGCAGAAAATCATTCATAGGAATGAGGCTGTCTTGGCAGCAAGATCATGGATTTCTACAAGCCTCACTTAGATGAATGGAACTTATTTTTAGTCAGAGAAATTTTCGGCCACAAAACCTGCCGCGTGTGAAGGTACACTTAGACAAACTGCAGATGAGTGCATTTCTGTGTGAATTTCTGTGCATTTCTGCACCTAAACCACACCAAAACCTTATGCATTACTTGTGGTTTTTGGTGTGGATTGGATGTAGTTTTGCGACAGATCTCAGCCTTCCATTGCAATGGGTGAAATCTGCACCAAAAATTGCACGCATCATCGACACACTACAGATTTCTAAATCCACGTGGAAGCAAAGTGTGCATGAGATTTGTCTAATCTCATACACTTTGCAGGTACTAATAGAAAGAGAGAATCCAGCTTCTTGTGGCGTAAACAATAGTTCTTTATTGGCTCATCGTATAAAATCCACCAAAATCACAGGAAAAAGGTGAAGATGAAGGGCTGGATTCTGTAGCCCGAAACATGTTACTGTTCACCTTTTTCCTGTGATTTTGGTGGATTTTATACAACGAGCCAATAAAAAATGTTTTTTTACTCCACAAGAAGCTGGATTCTCTCTTTCTATTGGATATTCTATTAGGCCCAGTTTTTTTTCCCCGCAGGAAAAGCTGCATGGAAAAACTGTACAAATTGTGTACCACCTGCAGGTAGCCTTAGGGAGTTTGTCGGATGAGTGTGTGTGGTCCATGGTATATGGTCAATGTGATGACTATATTTCTAGATCAACCTTCGTTTGGATTTGCTGAATTCACTGCATCAGTGATCTACAGTAAGACACTGGATCTACAAGACACTGGATCTACTTTCCTATACTGACATGATGCATGGAGCAAAGGACAGTAGACTCATGGATGAGATGGAACTCACAGCATCATATATCAATATGATGTAGCCAGTTCAGGTTGGGTCAGCTCTGCTGCAGCCAGTCTGAGAAATGTGACATAGACCAGGTTTCACAGACCTCACACACTCATTTGAAACCAGGTTTTTACCCTTGAACCCATTTATACACATCTTAACTTCCATAGTATAAGTTCCTTACCAGAAAAAAGCAAAGTATGTGAAACCAGAACTTAAGCTAGAAGCATGGTCAGGTGCCAAACAAAAGTTAAGCCAGATGCAGAACTAAGTATGCTTTCACACATGGCAGATTTTGCTACAGAAATTTCTGAAACTCAAAAATGTGTTCCCTTCATCAGAATGGGACTTGCAGAAATCCATAAATGTATCATAAAAACCCATTTGAGAAAAACGAATTTTAAGTCACAGAAATCTCTGCAACAACATGTGCTGAACGTAAAGACACCCTAGAGGTATGTCCACACATGACTGAAATGCTGCAGTTTACCATTGCAGATTTTTATGTGGCAAATTCACAGTCTGCACCAGCAAAGTGAATGACTTCTTAGTAGAGAAGAGCAAACTTTTAGAAATTAGTTTCAAGCCTTGTTTTAAAAAAAATTGCAACTTTTTGCTCTTTTTTGCTCCCCCTTTCCCCTTCTTTTAAGCTCTTGAACATAATGACAGCAAGGGCCAAAAATGTAAGTGACACTGATAAATATAGCTATGGGTAAACACATGATTGCCAGTGTTAACAAACGTGTTTAAAAACACACTGCGCCATCACATTTATGATGCTTTTTATTTTTAGAAACATTACACAAATTGTCCCTTATTGAGGGCACACAGTGTTATCGGAAAAATACTGTGGTTCGTTGGGACCAAGCGTCCAGAAATGATGCCTTAACTGCCCCTGTTTAGAAACACACACGTTAATGAGAAACATTAGATTGTTCTGCATAAGCTTCCAAAAATATGCATTAACAAGGGCAGAATGCCTGTCCGGATTTATATACATAGGGACACATTTATTAAGATCGGTGTTTTAGACGCCAATCTTAATAAAGTCCTAAACTGGCGGTGGATCCGCCAAAGTTATGAAGAAGTGCAGGACTTTCCATAAATTTGGCGCATCCTGCGCCAGTTCTAAATGTAAGACATCTTCCGAGCCTTCCGACTATCCTTTATATGCATTGCTAGCAGATTAACAGACATGTGTGTTATAATTGTCAGAAGAAACAATGGCTTGTTCTGAAGTTAAACAAACTGATTGTGAACTTCTAATACTTGCTGTTAGTGGTTAAAGGAAGGACCGGTGATGATGTCATCACAGGTCCTGGCAGATGGACCTTTCAAACCTAGGAACTACACCAGGCATACTCAACCTGCGACCCTCCATCTGTTGTAAAACTGCTCCCAAAATGCCCTGCTGTAGCCTGGGAGTTGTAGTTTTGCAACAGCTGGAAGGCTGCCGGTTGAGCATGCCTGAACTACACCATTTTTGGTGCAGTTCCTTTTTTAGATCCTGCAGGACCTGTGATGTTGAATATTATGTCATCATAGGTCCTGGCAGATGCACTGTTCTAACCTGGGAACTACACTTTACGTTGTGCAGTTCCCTAACAGGACCTGTGATGACATCATCAAAGGTCCCTTAGCTTTAGAAAGATAGACACGAGCAATTAGGGGACAGGGCCTCTCCTCTACTGCAGGCTCATCTTCCTCACGGGCCCCATAGCAGTTGTGTGGTCTGCCTATATGGTAGGTACACCACTGGGTATTGGTGATCGGCTAAAAATTTGTGAACAGTTGTGGAGTGGATAGAACACTATTCTTCATCAGAAAAACTGATTGGTGTTACTAGATATTCTCTCTTTATATATGCCTTCTGTCTCCTTCGCTATTTTAACCTGCTGCGTGCTGCTTCCTAGTACATTAAAGACAGAGAAAACTGGGGGAAAAGTAAATGAAAAAATAGAGACAACCGCCATAGATAATAGGCAAAAATAAAGAAGGCTAGAGATGGAAAAAACCCAAAGCAAATGGAGGGGAAAATAGAAGGAAATCGATCACTATCACTAAAAACACAGTTAAAGGGGTTGTCCGGGATCAATTTTTTTTTTTTTAAACTGCTTACTCACTGTTAGTAGCCAAATCTATCTTCCTAAGATGTTTTTAGGTAGCTTTTGCACTGCTGCATGGCTCCTACAGTCCCCAGCAGACTGTGTACATATATGTTTATGTATGCCATCGCTTCCTGCTGCAGTGCATTGTGGCTCCCAGTGCAGATCAGCAGCTCCTGGTTTCCACAGTGTAAGATCACCACCCTGCACCCGCCCCCCTCATACATATTCATCATCCACTCCTCCATAGATCCACCCCCTCATACATATTCATCATCCACTCCTCCATAGATCCACTCCCCTCTTACATATTCCTCCCCCATAAACTCCTCCTTGCTCTGTCTCTTGCACATGTCATGTGCTCAGTGTTTGCAGACAGTGAACTAACAGGGAGCAGCTCCATCTTTCCACAATGGTAGATCATTTTTAGTTTTATGCTTGTGCTAGTTACTCATGGTAAACAACCTTAGGGATAGCAGACTGCAACAAACTATAAAGGCCACGCTCCCACATCTATCCATAAACATCGCTGACAGCGTCACACTATAAGGGCCACGCTCCCACATCTATCCATAAACATCGCTGACAGCGTCACACTATAAGGGCCACGCTCCCGCATCTATCCATAAACATCGCTGACAGCGTCACACTATAAGGGCCACGCTCCCACATCTATCCATAAACATCGCTGACAGCGTCACACTATAAGGGCCACGCTCTCACATCTATCCATAAACATCGCTGACAGCATCACACTATAAGGGCCACGCTCTCACATCTATCCATAAACATCGCTGACAGCGTCACACTATAAGGGCCACGCTCCCACATCTATCCATAAACATCGCTGACAGCATCACACTATAAGGGCCACGCTCTCACATCTATCCATAAACATCGCTGACAGCGTCACACTATAAGGGCCACGCTCCCACATCTATCCATAAACATCGCTGACAGCATCACACTATAAGGGCCACGCTCTCACATCTATCCATAAACATCGCTGACAGCGTCACACTATAAGGGCCACGCTCACACATCTATCCATAAACATCGCTGACAGCATCACACTATAAGGGCCACGCTCACACATCTATCCATAAACATCGCTGACAGCGTCACACTATAAGGGCCACGCTCCCACATCTATCCATAAACATCGCTGACAGCATCACACTATAAGGGCCACGCTCCCGCATCTATCCATAAACATCGCTGACAGCGTCACACTATAAGGGCCACGCTCACACATCTATCCATAAACATCGCTGACAGCGTCACACTATAAGGGCCACGCTCCCACATCTATCCATAAACATCGCTGACAGCGTCACACTATAAGGGCCACGCTCCCACATCTATCCATAAACATCGCTGACAGCGTCACACTATAAGGGCCACGCTCCCGCATCTATCCATAAACATCGCTGACAGCGTCACACTATAAGGGCCACGCTCTCACATCTATCCATAAACATCGCTGACAGCGTCACACTATAAGGGCCACGCTCCCACATCTATCCATAAACATCGCTGACAGCATCACACTATAAGGGCCACGCTCCCGCATCTATCCATAAACATCGCTGACAGCGTCACACTATAAGGGCCACGCTCACACATCTATCCATAAACATCGCTGACAGCATCACACTATAAGGGCCACGCTCACACATCTATCCATAAACATCGCTGACAGCGTCACACTATAAGGGCCACGCTCCCACATCTATCCATAAACATCGCTGACAGCATCACACTATAAGGGCCACGCTCACACATCTATCCATAAACATCGCTGACAGCGTCACACTATAAGGACCACGCTCCCACATCTATCCATAAACATCGCTGACAGCGTCACACTA
Organism: Bufo gargarizans; assembly: GCF_014858855.1. NCBI lineage: Eukaryota > Metazoa > Chordata > Amphibia > Anura > Bufonidae > Bufo > Bufo gargarizans. Next base: position 184,105,104 of record NC_058084.1, read on the forward strand.
TAAGGGCCACGCTCCCACATCTATCCATAAACATCGCTGACAGCGTCACACTATAAGGGCCACGCTCCCGCATCTATCCATAAACATCGCTGACAGCGTCACACTATAAGGGCCACGCTCACATATAGATCCCTAAACATGACTGAGAGCTTTACACAATTATAGCAGCTTTGAAACAAAAAAATATTGTTTTAGTGTGTCCATAGTCTGAGAGCCACCGTTTTTTTTATTTTTTGACCAATTGTCTTAGTTAGGCTCCTTTCACACCTGCGTTCAGGTGTCCGCTCGTGAGCTCCGTTTGAAGGGGCTCACAAGCGGCCCTGAACGCAGCCGTCTGGCCCTAATGCATTCTCAGTGGAGGCGGATCCACTGAGAAGGCATCCGCCTGCCAGCGCTCAGCCTCCGCTCCGCTCAGTGAGCGGACACCTGAACGCTGCAAGCAGCGTTCGGGTGTCCGCCTAGCCGTGCGGAGGCGAGTGGATCCGTTCCGACTTACAATGTAAGTCAATGGGGACGGATCCGCTTGAAGATGACACCATATGGCTCAATCTTCAAGCGGATCCGTCCCCCATTGACTTTCAAAGTAAAGTCTGAACGGATCCGCTCAGGAACGTATCCGCTAAGTTATAATGCAGACGGATCCGTTCTGAACGGAGCCACCGTCTGCATTAATATGAGTGGATCCGTTCAGAACGGATGCAAACGTCTGCATTATAGGAGCGGATCCGTCTGATGAAACATCAGACGGACCCACTCTGAACGCTAGTGTGAAAGTAGCCTTAGGGATTCATTTTTTGCGGGTTGAGGTGACGGTTTGATTAGTACTATTTTGGGGGACATGCGCCTTTTTAAACGCTTGTTGTTGCACTTTATGTGATGTTAGGTAAAAAAAAAGGCTTTTTTTTAAAACTGTTTTTATGATATTTTTTTAAGGCGCTTTTCGGACATGGTGTGTAATGTGATATATTTATGGAGCCGGTTGTTACGGACAAGGCAATACCAAATATGTGTAGGTTTTTTTATTCATTTAATTTTTTTTATGTAATAAATGAACGGATAAAAGACAATTTTTATTTTATTTCTAATTCAAATTTTGTAAAGGGGTGCGCCCCCCTCAATATAATAAACATTGGTGGCGCAGTGCGCCCCCCTCAATATAATAAGCATTGGTGGCGCAGTGCACCCCCCCTCAATATAATAAACATTGGTGGCGCATTGCGCCCCCCCTCAATATAATAAGCATTGGTGGCGCAGTGCGCCCCCCCTCAATATAATAAACATTGGTGGTGCAGTGAGCCCCCCTCAATATAATAAGCATTTGTGGCGCAGTGCGCCCCTCCTCAATATAATAAACATTGGTGGCGCAGTGCGCCCCCCCTCAATATAATAAGGATTGGTGGCGCAGTGCGCCCCCCCTCAATATAATATACATTGGGGGCGCAGTGCGCCCCCCTCAATATAATAAGCATTGGTGGCGCAGTGCGTCCCCCCTCAATATAATGAACATTGGTGGCACAGTGCGTCCCCCCTCAATATAATGAACATTGGTGGCGCAGTGCGCCCCCCTCAATATAATGAACATTGGTGGCACAGTGAGCCCCCCCTCAATATAATGAACATTGGTGGCACAGTGAGCCCCCCCTCAATATAATGAACATTGGTGGCACAGTGCGTCCCCCCTCAATATAATGAACATTGGTGGCGCAGTGCGCCCCCCCTCAATATAATGAACATTGGTGGCACAGTGAGCCCCCCCTCAATATAATGAACATTGGTGGCACAGTGCGTCCCCCCCCAATATAATGAACATTGGTGGCGCAGTGAGCCCCCCTCAATATAATGAACATTAGTGGCACAGTGCGTCCCCCCTCAATATAATGAACATTGGTGGCGCAGTGCGCCCCCCCCTCAATATAATGAACATTGGTGGCACAGTGCGCCCCCCCTCAATATAATGAACATTGGTGGCACAGTGAGCCCCCCCTCAATATAATGAACATTGGTGGCGCAGTGCGTCCCCCCTCAGTATAATGAACATTGGTGGCACAGTGCGTCCCCCCTCAGTATAATGAACATTGGTGGCACAGTGGGCAGTGCCAATGAGGGTTAAAAAAAAATAAAAAAATTAACTCACCTCCTCCAATAGATTGTCTCCTGTACTTTCTTCGGGACCTGGCAAAGGACCTGTGGTGACATCACTGTGCTCATCACATGATACATCACATGATCCATCACCATGGTAATGGACCATGTGATGAGCTCAGTGACGTCACCACAGGTCCTGAAGAATGAACAGGAGACCGGCAGCTACGCGATCAACTAGAGGAGGTGAGTTTTTTTTCAATTTAAATATCTTTATTGTCTTTTTTTTTTTTTTTTTACCCTTACAATACAAACAGTACAAAGACAAATTTCTAATCACATATAACAACCACATATAGAACAATATATCACGTCTATGCCATAGAGCAGGCACATACAACAAAACATCTATAGTCAGGACAGTCCAGCTCTAATAACAATTCTCAGGCATAGATTCCAGAACCCAAAACAAAAACCCATCCCCCCCCCCCACTCCTCACCCCCCGCCCATTCCCACCTGGCTTGGTGCGGCCGCCGCGAGGGGCGGCGGAGTATTCTTGCCCCCCTCATAGATATTTTCTTCAGTCCTTTGCAGTTTCACGCATGCTTAACGTGGGCTGTGTTGATAGAGTTTATCTTTTAAGAATGTATAATGGTTTGTTGGGGTATATTTATGCAGTAGTCTCCACCGATTAGTGATCATCAATTCTAATCGGGATATTGCTGCTAGCTATTTCCCTTCTCTGTACGCCCATTCCTATGGCATCGCTTAACCCACGTCGTTTCATACCCTCAAAGTGTGTTATTCTCGTCATTAAACTTTGCCAATCATTTATTGTTGGGGGTCTATCTTTCACCCACTGTCTCAGGATTATCACCTTGGCCAATAGAAACCCCTTTAGCCAGTATGCCTGTTCATTTTTGGTAGTTTTGTTTTTGTACTCAGGAGGGAAAAGTCCAAGTACAACTACTTGGATAGTCAAGGGGGGACTATTCCTGCTGTTTGCCACCATTGTCTGAAATATGCAGCCCCAAAAGGTCCTAATGGCAGGGCAGTCCCACAGCATGTGTACAAGCCCTGCGGCTACACAAGAGCATTTCAGACAACTAAATTCTTGACCCTTATTGATATACATTTTAGATAACAGACTCGGGGTAACATATAAACGATGTATTATTTTGAATTGTATCAATCGGTGTTGTCGTGAGAGAGAAGCCTTCTTAATGTTTTGGTATATTTCCCGCCATTGTGAGGGGTTACATTCCCCAATGTCTATCTTCCATTTATCAACACTTTTGAATTTAGTGATAGTGCTTATTTCCTCGATAAATCTCCTATATATTAGTGAAATCTTAACTTTGTTCCCTACTATGTTATAACAAAATAATAAAAACCCCGGAGTAACTCTTGTCAGAGGTGTTTTTTTGAGCGTGTATGCTAATGCGTGTTGTAGTTGACAATATCTATAGTGCTCTAGTGCAGTTATTGGTGCCTGTTGTATCAGTTCCCTTATTGATTTGCTTTTCCCTTTTGTGTATATATGTGAAACTAATGTAATACCTTTTCGAGTCCAGTATTCGTTTTCGTTAAGTGTCAAGAATTCTGTTAGCGCGGGATTATCCCATAGCGGGGAGAAGTCCAAAATTTGAGGGGCATGAGTCAGTACCTTGATTTTATTCCAAGCTTTCTGTAGCGCGGCTCCGATGGGACAGGAGTAATCTGCACGCTGAAGCAGCCCGGATTCCAATATACTAAAAATGTTATTTGCGTGCAGTTGGCGTTGACCTAGGATATGTGATAGTAATACTCCGTCCCCGGCATTGACACACCATTGTAATTGTGCACACAGATAATAGATTTGAAAATGGGGCAGGCCTAGGCCCCCATTACTTACGGCCATTCGCAAGTATTGTAATTTAATGCGGACCCTTTTTCTGCCCCATATCAGATCATTTATCAAGCGATCAATCAGATTGAAGACACTATCCTCAATCCAAGCAGGGCAGGAGCTAACCGTGTACAATATCCAAGGTAGCAAAACCATTTTAATCAGCGCAATCCTATTGATCTGCGAAAGCGGGAGTTTCTGCCACACTCTTATTTTGTCTTTTATTCTCCCCACTAAAGGGGAAATATTTAGCTGATTATATTCCCTAATGTTATTGCTAATTTTTATCCCGAGATAATCTAAATGGTCTGTTGGGAGAATAATTCTGATCCTAAGATCGTTAGGGGGGGGCATCCGGTTCAGGGGGAAGAGTACAGACTTTACCCAATTTATCTCATACCCGGCAATTCTGCCGAATTCCTCTGTTATCCGCATAACATCGGAGACGCTTCTCCAACCATCATTCAGGTAGAGTAAAACGTCATCTGCGTATAAACAAATCTTATCGTCCGTCCCTCTCCCCCCGAAACCGGCTATACCGGGTTCAGTCCGTATCCTGCAGGCAAGGGGTTCCATAAAGATTGAAAAGAGAAGTGGAGAAAGGGGGCATCCCTGACGTGTTCCCCGCTTTAGGGAGACGGCAGGGGTAAGCACCCCGTTAACCTTAATTCTAGCAGTTGCTTCACTATATAGCAATTTAACCCATCCAATAAATTCCTGGCCCAGATTCATCCTATACATGACGCGCCAGAGGAAGGGCCACTCGACCCGATCGAACGCCTTAGCGGCGTCCAGTGATAGGATCGAGCGGTCCTCCCCCCCGCCAATCTGAATGTTAAGGATGGTCCGACGTATATTGGTCTGTATCTGTCGCCCAGGAATGAACCCTGTCTGGTCTACATGGATCAGGCGGGCTATTACTTTTTTTAGCCGGTTGGAAAGAACTTTTGCGATTATTTTATAATCTGCGTTAAGCAGTGATATTGGGCGATAATCCTCAACTTTATTGCCCTTTTTCCCCTTTTTGAGGATCAGTGTAACCGTTGCTTCGGTCAAAGACGGGGGCAGCTTTCCACATTTGCTAGACTCATTTAGGACCTGCAACAGTCCAGGCAAGAGCACCTCCGCATGGCGCTTATAAATGCCAAATGGGAGTCCATCCGATCCGGGCACCGAGGAGCCCCGGGTCCCATGCAGGGCCACTTGTAATTCCTCCAGAGAGATGGGGGCGCACAGGGAGGCGGAGTCGGAGTCCGACAGCACCGGGATCTTGACTTGTTCTAAAAAGTCGTCTATTCTAGTCACTGTATCTACCACGCCGGATCGATATAAATTATCAAAATGATTAAAAAACTCTGCTACCATCTCCATTCCTCTTTCCAATCTACGCCCATCACCCGTCAGTATTTGTCTAATTCTTTGAGGGGGTTTTTGATTCGCTATGATAGAAACCAATAGCTTACTCGGGGTACCAGCCTCGCAGAAGTCTTTATAGCCCATAAAAAATAATTGATTCTGTGCTTTTTCCTTCATAAAGGTAGTATAGTGATCTTTGATAGATTTTAGCTTGGTGCGCGTATTCACATCATTCCGTACTCGGATACAGCCCTCCAGGTATGCAATATTTGCTTCCAGCTTTTTTTGTTCAGCAAAAAATTCATTTTTTTTCTTTTTTATTCTGGAAAAATAAAGCCCACGCATGAATGCCTTCATGGCATCCCAAACAAAATGGATGTGAGCTGTACCGATATTCTCTTGCCAAAATTGTGAAAGTTCTTTATCTATCCCAGCGGAGTCATTTAGTATGGTTAGCCAGTGTTCATTCAATCTGAACGATCTGCTAATCCCGGTTTGTTGTCCGGTCTTCATCACCAGTAAAATCGGTGAGTGGTCGGATATGCCGTGGATCTCATATGTCATTTTTAAGATAGATTCAAGCATCTGCTCATTGGCCAAGGCCATATCAATCCTAGACATAGCGCTATACGCTTTACTAAAGCAAGAAAACACCTGTTTGTTGCCGTAGAGCCATCGCCAAACATCTGTTAAACCTATCTCCTCACAAAACCCGCGAAGTAGAGCGTGTTTACCCTGCGCACTTTTCCGGGCGATTGAAAATCTATCCAGCGCCGGGTCCAGCACGCAGTTAAAATCACCGCATATTAATATCGGAGATCGCTCTTTATTATGCATAAACAGCGCCAGCTGCTTTAGAACTGTCATTGTAAACGGTGGCGGAATATACAAGAAAGCAAGGACGCACCTACTGCCATTCCATTGGGCAAAGAGGAAGATATATCTCCCATCTCTATCGATCGACTGGTCTAGCAGGATAAAGTCAATGCTATGATGTATATACACACTGATCCCTCGGGAATATGCCGAGAAACCAGAGTGAAATTGATGTCCTGCCCATCTCTTTATTAAATATTCAGGGATATTAGGTGTAGCGTGCGTTTCTAGTAAAGCAACTATTGCAGGGAGATGTCGAGTGATCAAATCAAAAACCACTACCCTTTTCGTTCTATCAGCCAGTCCACGCACATTCCATATCATGACTCTATTATTAGTCATATCATGAATTGTAAAGGAGGCGTCCGTCACCCCCCAAAGGCAACCGCAACCAAGCCAGGGACCCCCCCCACCCATTATCCGCCCACACCCTTTGACCCCCACCCCCCAGCAACCCCCTTACTGGTTCACTGATGCAAAGCATCGTTGTCAACCTCTTACACTTCGCCCATCCATCCATGGGCCACCCACCGCTATTACCCCAACCCAAGATTGAGTGGCATTGCTGCCACATCAACCAAGGCCCGGCGTCTAAACCCTGACAGAATCTAGCCATTCTAAGGTTTCTCTAGGAGAATGGAAAAACATTACGGTGTCTCTATACACCACTCTTAACTTGGCGGGGTATAACATTGAATATTTAATATTCCCCTCGCGTAGTCTTTTCTTAATATCAAAATATTCCCTGCGCTTGCTTTGGGTATCCCTAGAGAAGTCAGGGTATATCTGTATCGAGTATCCGTCAAGTGTAGTGTCAGCTAGATCTCTCTTACGTCGAAGCACCCAGTCTCTATCACTGGAGGAGAGTATCCTAATTAGGATGGCTCGGGGGGGCCACCCGGCGGGGTCTTTTTTGCGGGGATTCTATGGGCTCTCTCCACACATAGTGCAGGAGTATCTCCACAGGATCCTAGCGTTTCAATCAGCCATTTTTGCATAAACGCCACGGGGTTACCCCCCTCTACCCCCTCAGGGAGGCCCACTATTCTAAGATTGTTACGTCGTGCCCTATCCTCCATATCAGTTAGTCTTGCATTAATACGTTTATTCTCTTTATCCAATTCTTCAATTTTTTTTTCCATCTGTAACTGTTCTGTTTGAACCTTAGATAACCCAGTTTCTACGAGTGCGATGCCGACCCTAATTTGGTTCATATCTTCTCTAATAAGAGTAAGTTCAGTCTGCAGTGTCTGTGCGGTGATGGAAACGTCTAGAACTGATTGGTTGGTGGTCTGCACTACCGATAATATATCCGTTAATTTGTTCTCAATAATATCAAATCTCGTGTGTTGCTCAGTCTGAGTAGATGGATCTATCTGTGTTTCCACCAGTTCAGGTATTTTCTTCCCCCCCTCTGTCTCGGTGGGGGCGATTTCAGGTATTTATCCATTCTCGCCTGTGGACTACTACCGCCACCCGCCCTAGGGGATCCCGTACCCCCGGATCTCCTGTTGTATTTAGCGGGCATATTTTCAAAATCTTTCAAACAAGGGTACACCATATGCAGTTCCAAAACCAGATGCTGTCACAGTGCCGCCCAATGGCGAAAATATCCCAGCACTATTTCAGCATCTGGCTTTGTAACCGCATCGATAGTAGCGAAATGAAATTTATATGCAAACCTGACGTTGATTTATACCGACCCGTCTAGGGGACGGGTATGACTATATGGACATACACATATATAATGGAGCAACGCTTGTTTACATAGCATAAAAAATTCAATAAAATGTCAAAAACTTGAGCAGTGTCAAGCTATAATAGCGGATGTCAAGCATAAAGCAAAGCACCCATTTAAATCGGTGGTACAGACAAAGTCAGTAGTAGTCAGTAGTAGTGGATAAGGGTCACAAACTAGGGCCCCTGACTGACATCAGCGAGCAGTGTCAATCGCGGGGGTTCCAGAGTAGTGGGGAGCAAACCCTCGTTTAAGTTGCCATGGAGGTAGTCCAACCGATCCGGCCAAACTCAGCGCAATAACGTGGAGGTGGAAGTAGCCTCTGTTGGCTTTTTATAACGGAAGGTATCAACTATGGGCCCCCATAGACCCTTATATGTTCCTTGTGGTATAGGATTGTTCGGTGCTTATTCAATGTTAATTCATCATAGGGGAGTGTGTGAGGACTGCTGCTGTTAAAAGGTTAAATAAACATCGACTGGAGCTTGAGAGAGGTCCGTGTAGCGGCGAGCCGCGTAGTTAGCATGCACCCACGTATCAAAAGGAGTGTCGGGGTTCCATCCCCTCCGTCACCAATTTCATGGGGGGTTATCACTGGGCATCCCGCACAGCCATTCCGAAAGTATATGCAGGAGTCCTGCACCTAGCTAACCCAATAGTCGGTGATCAGCAGATAGACCGGAACTGTACCAAACAGACGGCAGCTATCCATGCACACATAGTTAGTGTAAACGACATGGGTTAGTAGGGGGGGGATGATAATGGGCGACTTGGCACACTCAACACAAAGACGATCTCACCGGTCTTCAGCAGCAGCCAGCATCAAATACATCCGGTGCATCAGCGTACACATAGCAGACACCCCTCGGTCCACAGCCATCCACAATCGGCGATCCCAGCATGCAGCAGACGGCACCCGACGATACCTCTAGGTCCACCACCAGCAGATGTCAGATGAACACCGACACCGACCCATAGGCCTCAGTCCACATTTTCCTCCAGGACACGATAGCAGGGCACAGCAGGGCACAGCAGGGCAGCAGGGCAGCCGTCCGGCCGTTCAGTATCTCCACCACTTCCCTGCTTCGGTCAGATTTCAGTAGACCATGCAGGGGGATGCAAAGCAGGGGAGAGGGCCAGGACGCCGAGACGCCGAGTCGAGGCGAGCAGGTGGGCGGTATCCATGCGGACGCGCAGTACGCCTACGCAGCTGCTCCGCTACGTCATACCGCTACGCTCAATTGCGCACAGTGAGCCCCCCCTCAATATAATGAACATTGGTGGCACAGTGCGTCCCCCCTCAATATAATGAACATTGGTGGCGCAGTGCGCCCCCCCTCAATATAATGAACATTGGTGGCACAGTGAGCCCCCCCTCAATATAATGAACATTGGTGGCACAGTGCGTCCCCCCCCAATATAATGAACATTGGTGGCGCAGTGAGCCCCCCTCAATATAATGAACATTAGTGGCACAGTGCGTCCCCCCTCAATATAATGAACATTGGTGGCGCAGTGCGCCCCCCCCTCAATATAATGAACATTGGTGGCACAGTGCGCCCCCCCTCAATATAATGAACATTGGTGGCACAGTGAGCCCCCCCTCAATATAATGAACATTGGTGGCGCAGTGCGTCCCCCCTCAGTATAATGAACATTGGTGGCACAGTGCGTCCCCCCTCAGTATAATGAACATTGGTGGCACAGTGGGCAGTGCCAATGAGGGTTAAAAAAAAATAAAAAAATTAACTCACCTCCTCCAATAGATTGTCTCCTGTACTTTCTTCGGGACCTGGCAAAGGACCTGTGGTGACATCACTGTGCTCATCACATGATACATCACATGATCCATCACCATGGTAATGGACCATGTGATGAGCTCAGTGACGTCACCACAGGTCCTGAAGAATGAACAGGAGACCGGCAGCTACGCGATCAACTAGAGGAGGTGAGTTAATTTTTTTTAACCCTCATTGGCACTTCCCACTGAGCCACCAATGTTTCTTATACTGGGGTGTTGGGGGGGGGCACACTGTGCCACCAATGTTTCTTATACTGGGGTGTTGGGGGGGGCACACTGTGCCACCAATGTTTCTTATACTGGGGTGTTGGGGGGGCACACTGTGCCACCAATGTGTCTTATACTGGGGTGTTGGGGGGGGGCACACTGTTTCTTATACAAATACAGGAGGCGGGTGCCGGAATCAAATAGCCGACACCCGACCTCTGTGACAGGGAGCTGCGATCAGCGACAGTTAACCCCTCAGGTACCACACCTGAAGGGTTAACTCAACTGCAGCTGATCGCAGCTCCCTGTCACAGAGGTCGGGTGTCGGCTATTTGATTCTGGCACCGCCTCCTGTATTTGTATTACAGGTCAGTTTTCTTCATTGGTGGCGCATTTTGGTCGCCATCTGGAGCCCTGACTAAGGCTAATCAGACATCAGGGTATGATTAGCCTTAGGTCCATAGCAACCAGGACGCCTTTGTTAGGCGTCCGGTTGCCATGGCAACGATCGGCCGCTGCAATCGCAGCAGCAGGGGCGCGATGGTAGAGAGAGGGAGCTCCCTCCTTCTCAACCACATGGATCTGGATGCCGCGCACCTGTTACAGAGTGTTAGCTGTTACAGTTACAGCTAACGCTCTCTGCTGATGGCAGCGGCTCCGTTCCTGAGCCGCTGCCATCAATATCTGCACCACAAGGAGCGGACGCATGGGGGGGGGCATTTGTTATATATGGGACAATGGGGGCAGAAAGGAGTGGAGCATTTTAGGGGAGGCACTTTATTTCACTTTGACGTCACCGGACTGGAGGGGCGGAGCTTAGTGCAATCTTGGCCAGGAGAGTTACTGCCCCTCCTAGACTTTTGAATAATTAATTAGGCTGTCAGTGACGTCACCTGGCTCCCGGAGAAGCGGAAGAGGAAGCTTTCCTCCTCTGCAAGGAACCTGGTACGTCACTGACTGAAAGAAATCAGTTACTTCCTGCCATAAAGGTTTTTGGTAAAAAGGGTACTTAGAAACATGCTGAAAAGGTAGGACATGGGTGTATGTAAAGTGTGTGTATGTGCAATGCTATTAAACAATGGTCCCTAATCCCAGACAACCCCTTTAAAAGTAAATGTCAACTGCACAGAGGAGGACTTGGGCAAAAAAATCTACAATTTAAGCAATCATGCACTCACTAAAGGAGAGAGCAGCATTTTAAAAAGGGGATTAAAATTCGCCTAACTGAATTTTTTAACAAGTTTGAAGCCTTTATTGGCATCAGAAAGTTCATGCATAGGCTAGCATTAAAAAGTTATTTTTTGAAAAAGAACAAAAAAAGAACATCTACAGACAAGGAAAAGGGACAAATAGGGACAAATGAGAATACAGACCCATTTAAACATAGAGACCTAAAACCCAAGTCCAAATATCATCCTCTACAAGAATATTCACCCGCCTTTAACACCTTTATGAATCAAATAACTAGAGAAATAAGTAAATGTAAACAACCATAGAACCCGCAATATATGAGCAACATCTCCAAAGAACATAAAAAAGCCATCATCTCTATGCATCACAACAATAAGATCATTATTCGCCCTGCCTATAAAAGAGGAGGTATTGTTATAATCAATAAAGAAGAATACCACAATGAGGTTAAAAATATACTGGGGGATACAAAAACATATCACCAACTAAAAAAACGATCCAATGTAGTCCTTTAAGAAAGAATTGAAGGAACTTGTCCAAAAAGGAAGATATCGGGGTATCCTACAGAAAAAAGAAGCAGCATTCATTAATATATAACACCCAAAAATTGCTTCTTTCTACCATAATACAAAAGTTCATAAAAACATGCAGAACCCACCAGGTAGACCTATTGTGTCTGGGGTAGATTGCTTAACAAGTTCACTTTCCAGATACAAAGGCCAATTCCTATAGCCGTATGCACAAGCCCTTCCAACATACATTAAGGACACAAAACATAAACAAAAAATTCTAAACAATATTAAATGGAAGGAAAACTACATAATAGATACACTGGACGTACACTGGAGAAATGACAGAAGAACAAATTGAATATCTAGGGGAATGTATTATGTTTATTTTAGAAAAAAATGACTTTGTATGAAATTCTTTGTTTTTGCCTCCAGATGTGGAGAACCGCAATTGGAACGAGGTTTGCACCGGGGTTCGCCAACTTATACGTGGGACAATAGGGAGCATCAATTCATCTACCCCAATGGCTGGCTCCGGGCGAACCTCGTCATATGGCAACATTTTATCAATGATATAGTTTTTATATGGGAAGGTGGGGAAGATAAATTATAGGAATTATTTAAAGATTTAAATAAAAATGATTTTTACTCAGAATTCACTCCAAGTCAAGGTACAACAGAGATACTTTTTTTTGATTTAATGATTTACATTGAAAATGGCAAAATATGTACAAAAACATTCAATAAGCCTACAGACGTGAACAGCTTTATTTCCATGGAGAGTTGCCACTTACCACGATGGCTAAAAAATGTACCAAGGAGCCAATTTATGCGCATAAAGAGGAACTGCACAAAAACAGAAGACTATGTAAAAGAAGCAAATTAATGCAAAAGAGATTTGAAGTCAAGGTGTACAATGAGGGAAAATTGACAAAACATAGAACAGAGATAGGAGATTTGAACAGACAAACATTACTTGAAGACAGATAAATGTAAGATAAAACAGAGGAAGAATTCACAATCCCACCGATCATTATGCCTTATAATAGTCAAGTATCCCATTTCAAGAAAATAGTTAGCAAATATTGGGACACCCTAAAGGAAGATAAAATAATAGGAGAATTCTTCCCTAGTGCCCCAAGATTCATCTATCGCAAAGCAAAAAACATAGGCAATGTGATAGCATCCACCAACAAATGTATAACCATCGGTAATATGGAAAATAAACATCACAAAAAAGATGGCCCATTAAAAGGTTTTTCCCATGTAAAAAATGTGCAGGATGTAAAAAAAATCACAAAAAACGAAAGCCCAGACAAGAATAAAAAATACAGAGGGTTCATAGATACAGAATATTGAATATTTTGTTTCATGCAATAGCCAGGGCGTGATATATGCTATCACTTGTTCCTTCACAAAATATACATTGGCTGCACAAAAAGACAACTGAAAAAAAAGAATGGGAGAACACATATACAACATAGAAAGAAAATTTGAGGGTCACCCTTTATTGCGCCATTACAGAGATAAACATGAAGTAAAATTTGTAGGATCCGTATTTTGCAGGATAGATGTAGTAAAGAAAAACGAATATATAGCAATATAGCGAATATTATGTAAAAATTATGTAGTAAGTCAGTGATAATATCTGACACTGGAAAAGCTGGGTAATAACTCAGTGGTGTAGAGCGTGAGTTATTAGCCAGCTTTCCCAGTGTCAGATATCATCCTAGTGTAAATCGCAAATATTCTAATCGCAAATTTTCCATGCAAAAGGCTACACTAATAAGCTTGTCATAAGAATCAGTCTAATATTCTTGTCAGAAGACTATGAAACCAATAGAGTGTGCTATTAAGTTATGAACAGCGCCCTCTATTGGTTTCATGCAAAAGGCTACACTAATAAGCTTGTCATAAGAATCAGTCTAATATTCTTGTCAGAAGACTATGAAACCAATAGAGTGTGCTATTAAGTTATGAACAGCGCCCTCTATTGGTTTCATAGTCTTCTGACAAGAATATTAGACTTGTCATAAGACTGTGAAACCAATAGAGGGCGTTGTTCATAACTCCATAGCGCCATCTATTGGTTTTCATAGTCTTATGACAGCTGAAAATCAAGACAGATTCTGCTCATTTACATGTCTTTCCCATAGGCCCATGTTTATGCAAATGAGTTTCTACATGACAAAACTGTATAGAAAGGTTAGTGAATATAATGTTAGGACAATCAGATTTTTTTTGTCGCCCTAATGATATTGATCCAGGTGTGCAGGTCCACCCAAGCCATCCAACAGATGCAAAAAATGTTTGAGGTTTAATGGTTCTCAGTCAGATGAGAGCTGGTTTGGAATATCTCATAGTGCATAAGGCTGCCATTGTAAGGTAATGCTGGCTGTTATCTGTCTCATGGATAGATTTATGGCTTGTGCATACCTGGCTTTTGGCAAATAGCCTTTGTGGGGTTGTCTATTTCATACATAATAGGAGTCTAAGATGCATCCAGCTATTCTCTTAATGCTGTTGCCAAACCATTTTGATGGGGTTTCCATCGATTTCTAACCTTTTTTTATGAACCAGACACCCTCTTGTCTTCCGAGCAGAGGGTGCTTGGTTTTCTCCCATTGACTTCCATTGTATTCGAGCACCCAAATTATTCAGCCTAGCACTCGGATCTGCCAAGCATAGCGATGCTTGAGCCAAACAGGTATTAGGCAGAGCATGCTCGCTCATCACTACCCCACACTGTGCTAAGAAAAGAACCAGGACCCCATAGACTGTGAAGCCATCAGCAAGGTAGCTAATACTGATCAGGTTTCTGCGGGCACCTTTTCATCAGGGGGAGGTTCCGTTGCAGTAACTTTTGATGTAGGGAGAGCATGGTATCATTATCACTTATTTTAGATTGTGTATCCTTGTGCAGCAGTTTTCTATGGTTCTGCTGCGATATTGCAGCTATAAAGTGAGGAGCAAAGTAAGCGCTATTGGGATCTACAGTTTTGACCAATGTTAGGTCATTTACTATTTATGTGAAGCGTATGGAGGTCCAAATTGATAAAACTATGCACCTCGCATTAATAGAAAGTAACTGCATCATATGCCTGATGCATGTTGCTCATTATGTGAGAAGCTTGATGTGAGGCACATTGTTTTATCAACTTGGAACTCCATGTGCCTCACAATAATAGAAACTGACCCCATCGTGTACCTTCTCACATAATGGGAAACATAGGGTTAATATATGGGTATTATTTTTTTTTTTTTTTTGCAAAGTATTGATTTGATATTGATTGAATGTTGTGATATCAAAATTGAAGTCCAAATTCTGGCATCGTGACAATGTGACAACCCTAGCTAAATGGAGACACTTCATTTGATTTTGTTGGAATGCAGGGGGAAGACTTACTAATTCTTTCTAATATTTACAATTTAAGACTAGACAGTGCACCAAACAGTGGCTCAAGTCTTAGAGGGGTTGTTTAGGTTTACAATAACATGGCTGCTTTCTTCCAAAAATAGCTCCACACCTATGCAGAGATGGTGTGTGATATTGCAGCTCAGTCCCATCCAGTCTAATACCCAACACAACCCATGGACAGCTGTGTCACTGTTTTAGGAAGAAAGGTGCTATACGTTTATAATCCTGGACAACCCTTTAAGTCACACCTCTCTTGGAAAGCCCCTTTCTTTCCCACTAGGCCAAGCCCACTTGCTGTGCAAGAGATAAAAATAATCTAAGGCTCTTAATAACTGTGGAGCATATGTGCCTTGAAAATTCTGGCTCAATTTGATCCAAAATTCTAGCACATTTTCACTAATAAGTCACCTTTTGTTTAGTTAATTTGTATGATGTACCTCCACTTTTAAAATAACAATATAAAAGAGAACCAAATGGAAATGCCGAATTAAGGAAGATAAATAGTATGTTAATATGCTGACCAAAAGGAACAACTAAATCCTGCTTATGCATAAAGCTGATGATGATAATTTATAGACTTTTCTTGTTGCTTGAGCAAATTTTTCAAGGTCTATTTGCAATTTTATCTTATAGCTATGCAAGTCTGAGGTTCATTAAGTGTCCGCTAACTCGAATAAGACAGTCTGCTTTTTGAAGTAGAACAGGAAAATGATAACGGTTTTAAATAGCTTCTGGAGCCTTAGAATAAGTATAAAAGTGTTTGCTTTATAATCTTATTTTTTTTTGTAAAATAAAAATACCATCTAGTTTATGTGTTTTTTTTTTTGTCATGTGCCAAATTACATTTGCCATGCAATGACCCATAAATGTAACAACTGGTGTTTAAATTAAGCTTGATAGATATGTTCCTTTTTGCCTGCAAATTGCCGTTTACATTCATATTCAAGCATAACATTTAGCAGAGAATGTTATCAAGGTATCAAATAGCTGAAGTCATTGCTGAGGTCACTGGTCTAGGGAATCAGTTTTACAGAAGAGTTGAATATATAATATGTGTCATTCATAAATTGCTACAGTGTCACTTCTCTATATATTTTGTAGTGTTTACATTTTATTAATAATTTACATACGGCACATGTATGACAATATTCTATGCTTGCTCCTCTCATGGCCTGTGAAGCTATTATTATGCATTAAAATGCTTAAAATTCTTAAATCATTTAAGGCCTAAAACTTGAATCCTATTAAAATCAACAAGGAAAATCCATCACTGAAGATCTGTAGTGTAATTTTTCCCAAAGATCTAGTACGCACCAAATTTATTGTGTTTTAAACGCATTCTTGTCTTTTTCAACAGTGAGCCATGGCTTAGCAGAAAGGAGCCTGTTGTGTTCAAAATAGGCATGTTTGGTATGCAATTCTGGTGTAAAGTAAGCTAAGTTATAGGCGATGTAAACTTAGTCTAAAGGTGCACCTGATTTATCATCCAGCATCAGCTACTATGATAACTCTGACACAGTTTTAGATCATCTAGTCTAAGTTTATCTAAAAAAATTTTACAGTACTGGAAAATCTTCCCCAGTATACCAGAAAAATAAATTATGTCACCCTCATCTGGTGTCTAAAGGAGCAGCTAATCCTGGCACAGGTAAAGAGCAGTAGAGGATATGTAGTATTGTACTGTAAAAAGGTGCAACTAGACAATCATGCATGCAATTCAGTAATACAGGTGTCTTACTAGTAAACTGCCCATACCTATTGGCTGGGCCGTTTGACACTGGGCAGTTTGCAGTGTCTGGAGCATTGTATGTTCAAGTTACCATGATCTAGAGAAGACCATTGTATGTTGAAAATATTGTAGGCCACTGTAGTATGAAGTCTAGACTATCCTGTTTTATAATCATTTCAATGTGTAGTTTGGTCTTCTCACCACACTGCCTGTCTAGTTCTCAATACCTTCTACAACAGAAGTTAGCTTTTCAGTCTAGACCTGGAAGCCTAACAACAGTTTGCCTGAAATTTATATTGTCTTATATAAAAGCAGTCAGTTTGTGAAGTCTAGACCTCCTACAATAAAAACAGTCTATAGTTTAGAAAACATCTACTAATTACAGCAGTTTGGCAGTGGCATAACACTCAAAAGGATGCTGGGAATCCATCAATCTTGCATATTTGTCAACAATTCGATATTTCATGGGACTTTCCTATGAGCTGGACAACATTATGAGCATCCCATATGATGATGTCCCAAGATTACACACACTTTATCACAGATAGAATATTGATTTCCTGACTAATCTCATGGCCAATTACACTAGTCAAATATTGATCAGCATTCAATATTCTTGGCCTACTTTTTCAGTGATAGTGTTTGCACATTTTTCAAACATGAAAGTTAGAGGAGCAACACACTGCTCCTCTCCAGGTGTTTCTTTATGTGACTGCAGCAGTCAAATGCATAAAGAAATGTGACCACTACAGTCAATCACTGATCTCAAAGGTATACATAGATTCTTTAGGCCAGTGATTGTCTTCAGTGCTCACCACCGGGAATGTCACCACTGTGGCCAGGTAAACAAAGATTAAAGAGGGACAGAGAAGTGACAGTACTGGAAGTGGTGCAGATTGAATGGGTAAAGTATGAAGTTTTTTATTTTTAATAAGGGCAACAAAAACATACTTTTTATAACCAAACCTTTGAACGAAAAGTCTCAACCTCTTAAGGGCATGATATACTTATGACAATTTTTTTTTTCATCCCTTCATTTTGAGAGCCATAACTTCTTCATTTTTCCATCTATCTAGGCTTTTGAGCTTATTTATGTGGGACAAGTTGCATTTTTAATAGGGTACATTTAACATATTTAAAAAGTTGTATTATTTCTTTTGAAACAAATTTAAAAAACAAACAAACAAACAACAATTTGCATTCATAGAATTTTATTTGGCAGTTGAGTAAAGTTCTGGTGATACCAAAACAGTTATTTCATGGTTGCTATCTTGGGTTACATATAACTTTTTAAACATTTAATATTACTTTATTTATTAATTAATTAGAAAACCAGCAATCCTGCTTTTTTTGTGTTGTTTACATTTCTTTTATATATAACATATTTTTATATCGGAAAGTTAAAAAAAAAAAAAAAACAATGTATTTATCTTTTTACATTTTACTTTTCTTTACTAGCTCTATAGTTTACACCATGAGACATAATGATCGTATCTACAATACACTGCAACACCAATATACTGCAGTATATTAATCATGTCTACTTATTGCTGACAGCTATCTTATGCCCTACCATAGCAACCCATGGGTACCCCTCAATCGCATAATAGAGTAAGGGCTAACACTGAGGGATCCCTCCCTCTTTCTAGCCATTTCAACATTTTGATAGGAATCTATGGGGTTAAGCTGTCTAGATTAGAGGAATCTCCAATTTTGAGTGATAGACCAGAGTAATGGCTTTAGAATACAGTATTATTTAGAATAATATAATAATAATAGCACTTTACAATTCAAGGGTTCACATACAGAGTCATAAATAAAATAATAGACAAATCAATAATTAGAAGAAGAGAAATGAGTTCCATGCTCGCAAGAGCTTACAGTCTATGAGGGAACCACATAGTTCTGATGATGTAATAGTGGGAAATAGTTAATAAAGTAGCAGGGACATTTTAAAAAAAAAAGTCACAAAAAAGTACTAACTTTGTTTTGTATGTATTCTTCAAGGGCCTTAGTTGTGTTTTTCTTCAGCTGTTTTCTTTTTCCCACTTTCATTAGTTTGTTATCTCAAAAAGCAGCTTATTATTCATGTAGTAAATGTATCTTGCATAAATCTATCATCAACATTTGAATTATTGACTAATTAATGTTTAATATAGCTTAATTGTGACTTTGTTCCCAGAAAAGGGGGGGGGGGGGGAGACTAATAAAGAATAAACAAGAAAAAACAAATAGCAGGCAAGCAACAATGGGACACTTTTGTGTCTCTATTGAAGTCTACATACATCTGGATGAGTCTTTTTCATAACAGACAAATCAATAGAGGCTACACATCTTATTGTCAAAGTGCACAAAGCAATCAAAGTCCCTCAAATTACATCTTTTATTGGATGAAATAGAGAGAGGAGAATACCCATCGATCCTTTGCTAGTCTCCGTAGGAGTATAGGATAGTGACATTTCTCTGTAACAATGACTGATATCTTTGTAAACCGCATTATAGTGCAATACAATGTGTAATGACTGTTTTGTGACTATATCGTAACATTTTTTAATGAAACAAATGACCATGTTTAGGAAAAATTGTACCGAATACATCAAGCTTTGGTGGGAAACCAACATGAAATCTAATTATGACTGTTATGAGTGATTGTATATGGAGAGTTTATATGCAGCAATATTTCCAATACAATGAAATGTTTGCACTTCAGTCTAGCAAATATTGAGAGGACAGTCTCTCCTTCAGTGAAAATTCAGTTATCACCAGTTTTTTGGCCTGTAAAGTCACATATTTAAATGTAAGATGGCTCAGGAAAAAAACCTAGAGTGTAAGTCATCCCTAGTTATTGGGTTCTTCTTGTTTTTAGATTTTATTAAAAACATTTTCCCCATGGACCTTATTTAAAGAGTTGTCCTACAATAAGAAATTATCACCTATCCACAAGATAGATGTTAAGTATATGATTGTTGGGTTCTGACTATTGAGACCCCCACTGACTACAGAATTGGGTTTTGTACATCTCCCAAGTGATTGGTGCAATGGTCATGCTACCATATAGTCAAGCACAGTGTTGGCTACCTCTGGCAGCCCCATAAAGATAAACAGAGTGACAGCGCCCATGTGTCACTAACCATCCATTTACTCATGGGACCGATGGTAAACCAGTCTCTGCCCCGTCAACCTCCCCAGTTACTTTTGGCCATTGTTAAATATCACTGTTTATATTAAAGGGCTTCTGTCACCCCACTAAAGTGTTTTTTTTTTTTTTGGGCTAGTGAAATTAGTTATATTGCGATATATGACAATATAATTGTGTTACTTACTTTGATCCAGCAGTTTCTGCAAAAAACGAAGTTTTAATATATGTAAATTCGGTCTCTACCAGCAAGTAGGGCGGCTACTTGCTGGTAGCTGCTGCAGAAATCCGCCCCCTCGTCGTGTTGATTGACAGGGCCAGCTGGGATCTCCTCCTCCGGCCAGCCCTGTCGGCATTTCAAAAATCGCGTGCCTGTGTGGATTCGGCGCAGGCGCTCTGAGATGAGGAGGCTCGTCTCCTCAGCACTCCCTCAGTGCGCCTGCGCCGATGACGTCTTCTATTTCAGTGATGTCATCGGCGCAGGCGCACTGAGGGAGTTCTGAGGAGACGAACCTCCTCATCTCAGAGCGCCTGCGCCGAATCCACACAGGCGCGCGATTTTTGAAATGCCGACAGGGCTGGCCAGAGGAGGAGATCCCGGCTGGCCCTGTCAATCAACACGACGAGGGGGCGGATTTCTGCAGCAGCTACCAGCAAGTAGACGCCCTACTTGCTGGTAGAGACCGAATTTACATATTATAAAACTTCGTTTTTTGCAGAAACTGCTGGATCAAAGTAAGTAACACAATTATATTGTCATATATCACAATATAACTAATTTCACTAGCCCAAAAAAAAAAAAAATCACTTTAGTGGGGTGACAGAAGCCCTTTAATAAATGTGGGATTGATTAAATATAGCAGCTCACTATCATGTTACAGTAACTTGTGGTTATTTTTTGTTCTACCAGTTAATACGAGATAGTTACACATATCCTTTTTTGTATACTGTTGTAATTGTAGAATTTTTATTCAATTTCCTGGAAATGATTATAGGGGCAGCCATCTTGTCAGAGCTGTCCTTTATTTTATAGTACTTACTATAGATATATGCTTTATCACAGCCACCAAGGGAAATAGACACAGTAGACTGGAGGGGACTCACTGACTTCTATAGGAGAGTTTTCTGGTCATTGTACAAGGAAGGAGTAGAAAAGCTTTGAAAATCATCTCTTGTAAACGGTGGATCATGTGTTATCTATACAGAGTTGTAACTGTGGTCCTGCCTGTGATGTTAACTGAACTGATACCGTATGTACAAATTGAGAAATGTGGCCTTTTATTAGACATAGTGGGATTTTTGTACTTTTAAAAGAAATAGTAACATAGAAAATGATATATATGACCCAAAAATATTTCAAAATACAATGAATTTGAAAAATCTTCAGAACCTTTTCCTTTTTTCACATTTTGTTATGTTGCGGCAAGCTTGTCGACCTGATTTTCGCTCTCAGTGCCATATAATGGTAAAGTGAAAACAAAATGTTCATAATCTTTGCTAATTTTTAGAAAATGGAAAAACTAAAATATTCCCCAGACATAAGTATTCAGATCCTTTTCTCAGTAGTTGAAGCAATTTTGGCAGTGTTTGTAGCCTCCAGTCTTGCACACATGGATTTTGGGATTTGAACATTCATCTCTACAGATCCTCTCAAGCTCTGTCAGGTTGGATGGGGGCCATCAGTGGACAGACATTTTCAGGTATCTACAGAGATGTTCAGTTGGGTTCAATTTAGAGCTTCATTCACTGCTATGGAACTGCTGGAAATAGTTGAGCAGGAAAATTGCTATTTTCAGAACTCTCATAGTAGTGAACAGAGAGTGGCCGAGCATGCATGACTGCTCTCCGTTCACTTCGGATGGCCCATTCTAAAGACAGGAGGTGGACCCGCACCTACCCGCACCGATCTGACAAGAGGGCATATCATAGCGATATACCATAAATGTCAGAGATGAGCAAACCTCTTTAAATAATAGGTCATTTTCTGATGACACATTCCATTTAAGTCTGTTCTGAAATGTTTTATCCTTGAGACATTCTTTCATTTTTTAAGCTTATCTTTGGACCTATTTAGTTTTATCAATGTATTTTTCTAGTCGAGGTCTCAAGTACTGAACTATTGGCATAGAATTGCCAATATTATGCTCAGACAGAGGTTTCCTTCAGTACATAATTTTATATTTGGAAACATTTTATTGTTTTGACCATTTATCCAGTAATGTAGTAATAATGTAGTTAATGTTTCTACCTTTTTTGATAAACTAATATTTTTGTCAACCATTTTACCAATTAGAAATGTTTTGAGAATACCCTGATTCTATAAGTACTGTTTTGAAGTTGACTGATCAAAGCAAACCATTTGTAATGCAGGTCTTTTTTCCACTTGGTGTGCTTTGAGGTCTTTCATTAAATTATATTGTGGGATTATGTAAATGTGATAATGTGTGCTACCACAAGCCTTTGATATACTTCGTTTTTTATATTCAAAAGATTAAGGCCCCTCACTGTGCAATAAGTAAGGAGTTTTACATCAGCAGGATGCCTAGAGAAAAAAGATTTATAGCAATGAAGGTCAGCAATAGATGGAATACCTGATTTGTGATAATGAAGAATTGATCATAGAAATTGATTGGTATGAGATCTATGTATTGATTTTTATAGAATGGATAAACATTTTCTATTATCCTCATTTTTCCATTGTTTTAAAAGGTGAAAGATTATGGTAGATACTAAAATGCAAAAAAAATGTATTTGTTTTTCTGCAGAATTTGGACATTTCTTCAAAATAACATCATTATTTATGAAAAATTGTGTCTTTTAATTTGCAGGAGATGGTGGTTGGTCCCCACTGGACACTGATCATTATCAGTGGCTGCAAGTGGATTTTGGAAGCAGGAAACAAATCCGTGCCATAGCTACTCAAGGGAGGTATAGCAGTTCTGACTGGGTGTCTCAATACCGTCTTCTCTACAGTGACACTGGCAGGAACTGGAAACCGTATCATCAGGATGGAAATATATGGGTAAGGAATATAAATTCACTACTTTTATATTTGAATTTAGGTTTATTTGTGAAAAAAAACTTGACTGATAGTAATAAGTAATTACTATCAGTCAAGTATTTTTTCACAAATAAACCAAAATTGTTAGGGAAAAAATCTTTTCTTTTAACAAAAAAATTGTATCATTTAATACTTCAGCTCCTATCTGAGATCGGGGTGGTGATGTAGCCATCCACTTTGACTCAATGGTCTCTAACTGAACAGCTGAAGGGGACATTGGGTAGGCTACAACATTATGTTCGGCAGTAACATTTTTGCTATGGGGGGAAAGGTTGCAATAAAGAATCTTGCTGTGTGTGATAAGTAGATATGTATACAAATGTCTATTGCATCAATGATGCTTACTTTGTGGACTTAAGTTTTCTGTTGTTGATTGTTATACTTCATCTTGTACAATGTGTTGTTTTCTTTAAATAAAGGAAATTCTAAAAATATAATAATTATTATTCTGCCAAATATTTTATATATGTTATCTGATGCACCTTTTTGGATTTTTAAGTTATTGTTGTATTGTTTTTTCAAATAGACAATGTGATTCTGGGTACTAAGAACCCCTTTATCAAGTTTGAAAAAAAAGTGTTGTGTTTCCTTGACGAACGCTGGAAATAACGGATGAGCATAGCTGGCACAGAGCAAGTGAGGTGTCTGGAGGAGCTCTGTTCCAGCTCTGCTCAGATGCGATTTCCAATGGCATTTGTCCAGAGAATATTTCTTTCAGACTTGATAATAGGGTCCACAGTACCGTGAAAAGCATTGTCTTTTTGACAAACAATCAATAAATGATATACAGTCCGTCATCTCTCTGGTCGTGTTTTGTGCCTGTGTCACTCTAGTGGTCCTTGCCCACCACAGACATATATATACTGTAGGAAAATCAGAGATTTCAGAAGCTCAAGGCAGGCATGGACATCGCTCTGCTCTCCCTGTGTGAATTGGGATTAGAACTCTGTGAACTTTCCTTCAGCACTGATCGAGTTAATGCTTTTCACCTGCCCTTGTCCAGGTGCTAGTTAAGTTGCTGATCAATCTCCCAATTTATCTGCTTTGAGGTTATTCCTTTCTTGTAACCAGTGAAGGTGATCTTACCTGGATATCCGTGTTCCAAACCCTGTGTGTCTTCCACCTTGCTGCCTGACTTCGGACCTGCTATTTTGAATACGCAAGTACTCAGGCTGCTCTGACTATTGGACTGTGTTCAGACTATGCTTTTGCCTGTGTCCTTGGTGCCTGTCAACTACACCAGGACTACTCCATATGGTAGTGGCCTGGTTGGTTCCTTGCAGCGAAGTCTAGATCCCTGTACAGGAGTTAAAGGGTGAATACTAGGGAACCAACAGGACAATGCACTTAGGTTTGGCCTAAAGCCAAACTGGTCAGTGGGCACAGTTGGTCCACATCCATTGTCCATAACAGCCTGCAAGCTATCATCTAAAAGTAAGACTCAAACAGTCCAGCTGGTTCTCCCCTTGCATCTCGGTCACTCCATGGGATGACCAGCTCCTGTCTCTGGAGGTTCAGATAGCATCGGCTGCATCAACCTTCTCTTCTTTACTTCAAGTGTTCACTGGGGTTGTGCCAATTCTCTCACAATGCGAACAGGTGAGCAAAATACATATCCCTTTAAGGGAATCTGCACCTATACTTACCCTATGCGCACTGTTGGCCATATTTTGGGATGTTAGGAGTATGAGCAGCACAAAAAAAAAATCTGCAAGTTACAGTTTACAGTACAATATAGTACTGACTGTGTAGTCCTCTTCTTACTGGTCTAACGCCTTCCAATGGTGAAATCAAAGGTCGTTTGGCTACAATAAGTCAGTGGTTCATGTATTTCCCTGTTGCCTATGGAGATTCAGCATGGAAAGAGCTATGTTTATCACAGTCCTTGCTGTGAGCTGAATGATCTTTTAGCCTCCTATCCTGCCTCATGGATCGCACTGTTCAGTGTCAGACAGCAAGATAGAGAAATTTGCAGATCCACATCTCTAATTGATTCTGCAAAGATTTGTATGAGTGCTCTGCTGAATCATTAAGGCAACAGTTGGGGGGAGGGGGTCTGGTACTGCTGGAGTATGGAGAATATGGACTATAAGTAGCATGTACTTTTAAGAAAGATTTTTTTACATGCTAAAAAAACAGTTCTTATAGTCCGAAAATATTATATTTTTGTAAAAATTATGGTTTGGTAGGGACAGGCTTAGTGCATATACTATGAGACTGCCGTAAGACATTGACATTTTGGGTAAGTGTTGTGACTACAATGTATTTAGATATAAAATAGATATCATTTTGATTAATTGTGTCCTAGATGATGTGCAATTATAGATAGATATTGGGAAAATCATATCTGCAGGTAAGATGAAAATAAATAAAAACTGGTTATAAAAAAAAAGACTTGAATGAGAAACATTGAAGGAATAGTGTTTCCCAGATAAGTCTATATAAAAATGGAATTTGAAATCAGAAATGATGGCAATAATGGACCAATTTGATTGAGAAAGATGAGTATAGGTGAAATTTTATTGATGAAGATATACATACAGTATTTGAAACACTATATGAGCTGACAGAGCAGTGATCGGGAACGAGTATTCTATTACTGTCTATTACTAATCATTGACTGCTCATTTGCTGCATTTAAATCGGTAATCCTCATTACTCAGGTGAACGATTGTTGCTACAATCATTTATTCTCATATAGTTCCAATGTTTGCCATTAGGACACAGGATGGGACAATGTGCTGCCGACAAACAAGTGTTTGTTCATTTGTTGGGTGATTAACAGCACCTTTCCATGGCTCAATTTTGAATGAGGAACATAGAAACATTCATTCTCAATAATTGTTCAAATCTGCAAAAATAAAAAAGGGCCCATAATCTTAGAGTTATTTATTCATTTTAATCAATGGGGAGTAACTAAAAAAACACACTCTATATTAATAGTTATATATGCATAGAATAAATATCTACATGATGTTAGTTTGTTCCATATGTGATTTAACAGTGCACCTTAAGACAAATAAATAACAGAACATTTGCTTTAGTCAATGTAACAAATATATTTAAGGTCGTTGAAAAGTATAATATCAGGCTATATTCCGTGTCCATTCTCATTAGTCCAACATGATTTTAAATGTCTTTTGTTTGGCTATGCTTGTATACCATGAGTAAGCACTGAGTGTGCGAAATGTGTAGGTTTGCTGCCTGGACATTGTCTATTTTTATGGATTTTTGATGTCTGCAATTAAAGAATTAGAAGATATATATATATATATATATATATACATACAGTACAGACCAAAAGTTTGAACACACCTTCTCATTCAAAGAGTTTTCTTTATTTTCATGACTATGAAAATTGTAGATTCACACTGAAGGCATCAAAACTATGAATTAACACATGTGGAATTATATACATAACAAAAAAGTGAAAAAAACAACTGAAAATATGTCATATTCTAGGTGCTTTGATTACTGCTTTGCACACTCTTGGCACTCTCTTGATGAGCTTCAAGAGGTAGTCACCTGAAATGGTCTTCCAACAGTCTTGAAGGAGTTCCCAGAGATGCTTAGCACTTGTTGGCCCTTTTGTCTTCACTCTGCGGTCAAGCTCACCCCAAACCATCTCGATTGGGTTCAGGTCCAGTGACTGTGGAGGCCAGGTCATCTGGCGCAGCACCCCATCACTCTCCTTCATGGTCAAATAGTCCTTACACAGCCTGGAGGTGTGTTTGGCGTCATTGTCCTGTTGAAAAATAAATGATGGTCCAACTAAACGCAAACCGGATGGAATAGCATGCCGCTGCAAGATGCTGTGGTAGCCATGCTGGTTCAGTATGCCTTCAATTTTGAATAAATCCCCAACAGTGTCACCAGCAAAGCACCCCCACACCTCCTCCTCCATGCTTCACGGTGGGAACCAGGCATGTAGAGTCCATCCGTTCACCTTTTCTGCATCGCACAAAGACAGTGGTTGGAACCAAAGATCTCAAATTTGGACTCAGACCAAAGCACAGATTTCCACTGGTCTAATGTCCATTCCTTGTGTTTCTTAGCCCAAACAAGTCTCTTCTGCTTGTTGCCTCTCCTTAGCAGTGGTTTCCTAGCAGATATTCTACCATGAAGGCCTGATTCACACAGTCTCCTCTTAACAGTTATTCTAGAGATGTGTCCGCTGCTAGAACTCTGTGTGGAATTGTGCTGTTAACCTGCGATTTCTGAGGCTGGTGACTCGGATGAACTGATCCTCCGCAGCAGAGGTGACTCTTGGTCTTCCTTTCCTGGGGCGGTCCGCATGTGAGCCAGTTTCTTTGTAGCGCTTGATGGTTTTTGTGACTGCACTTGGGGACACTTTTAAAGTTTTCCCAATTTTTCGGACAGACTGACCTTCATTTCTTAAAGCAATGATGGCCACTCGTTTTTCTTTACTTAGCTGCTTTTTTCTTGCCATAATACAAATTCTAACAGTCTGTTCAGTAGGACTATCAGCTGTGTATCCACCTGACTTCTCTACAATGCAATTGATGGTCCCAACCCCATTTATAAGGCAAGAAATCCCACTTATTAAACCTGACAGGGCACACCTGTGAAGTGAAAACCATTTCAGGTGACTACCTCTTGAAGCTCATCAAGAGAATGCCAAGAGTGTGCAAAGCAGTAATCAAAGCAAAAGGTGGCTACTTTGAAGAGCCTAGAATATGACATATTTTTTGTTATATATATAATTATGTATATAATTCCACATGTGTTATTTCATAGTTTTGATGCCTTCAGTGTGAATCTACAATTTTCATAGTCATGAAAATAAAGAAAACTCTTTTGAATGAGAAGGTGTGTCCAAACTTTTGGTCTGTAGTGTATATATATATATATATATATATATATATGAAACTTGAAAAAATTTGAATATCGTACAAAGTTCATTTATTTCAGTAATCCAACTTAAAAGGTGAAACTAACATATGAGATAGATTCATTACATGCAAAGCGAGATATTTCAAGCCTTTATTTGTTATAATTTGGATGATTATGGTTTATAGCTTATGAAACCCCAAAGTCACAATTTTGAGGTACCCTTTGCTCAGGGGGAATGGATCAACTAGCTGACTAGAGTGTGACTCTTTGAGGCTAGAATATTGAACTTTTTTGCAAAATTCTAATTTTAAGTTGCATTATTGTAATACCTTTTAATTTGTATTACTGAAATAAATGGACTTTTGCACGATATTCAAATTTTTTGAGTTTCACCTGTATATATATATATATATATATATATATATATATATATTATTTTTTTTTTTTTTTAAATGGACCTCTCAAATGTTTGTGCTATATTCTCTAGCGAATGATCAGATATAAGGATTTCCTATTTTTTTATTTAGTGAATGAAAACAGATTAATTAAATATTTTAAAGCTTTTTCTCCAAAAGCCGACAACCTTTTTGTTTTACTTTTCTGATTATTGTTGAGTAAGATTAATTAAACTCCAGTTTGTGTTTTGCAGAACTATATAAGGCAAGCGATTGCATTGTTATGGTTCAGTGAAAGAATAGACATGTACAATGGTCTGGTGGAGAATAGAAATATATTAAATGCCCTTGCAAGTCCTGGTCCTTTTAACGCAGATTTATTTGGTAGTTTTACTTGTTTCACTGGTTTATGATGTATGTATTTTATAACAGCATGTCTAGTTAAAAGGAATAAATCATATAGAGGGCCTCTCTCAATACATATTGGTATATGTGTACAATTAACTGAGGAAATTGCTTTAAAAAATAGTGTGAGAAAAGCAAACCACTGAAGCATACCTAAGCAAGCACTTCAAGGTCATCAGAGAATTGTTGATTTTATTTAGTCGAAAGAAGAACACGAGAGCAGGCCACCAGACTCAAATGTGAGACATCATATCATTTTAATTATTATCATATTGCCAATTTAACCTGATAATATGTACAAGATAATTAATTAGCAAATTGTACATTACATAACATCTGGTTGTTGAGTTGATCTACAAGTTTATACCAGTATGCTATTATTGACCATTGAGGTTAATCTAAAACACGATTATAATTTATATGGAAAATTAAATAGGTTAATTTTACAAGCTAATCTAAAGTGACATTTCAGCTCAGGGTATTAGTGTATATGAACCTGTATTATAAACACATTACACTGTTTTAAAACATAATTAACTGTAAGGCCTTAAAGGGGTTATTCCATGATTAATGTAGAAAATAAAAATAAACCAGACATCATATGACACTTGGAAATCTCTTTCTAGCTATGTAAACACCAAATATATCCCCATTATTTACTCCATTTGCTCTGCTGCATTTATTTTAAGCTGGCAGTTTAGTGAACATGCCCTTTCTCAGGGGCATGTGCCCTTTCTGCTGTAGCTGGTTAAAGGATGGAAAATGTACGTCCACCTCAGTTATGTGGACACAGAAGCTAAAAAAAACAAAAACAATAGGAGGCACTATTCAGACAGATTTCATTGAAGTGGCTATAATAACTTTTCAAATTAGTTGCAATTACAAAAGTATTGAGATCCAGGTGCTTATTTGAAAACTGTGGAATATTTTTTATGGGACAATCCCTTTAAGACTTAAAGAGAACCTGTCACAGTAAACCTGATCTTCAGGCACCATATCATAAAGCAGGAGAAGCTGAGCAGATTGATATATACTTTTATGAGAATAGATTTAGTAAAATTTTTGGGCAGAAACTGACTTCCTTTTATGACTGTACATAGCTGTCAATTAGAGATGAGCTAATTTCAAAAATTTCTGATCCGGCTGGTTCACCAAATTTTTGGAAAAAATAGGTTTCATCTGAATTTATTTGCGGCGAATCACGTTACAAAACGGCTGGTTCCTAGCTGCGGAGAGCCTTTATAGTGGTGTAGAACAGTGTGTCGTCTTGTAGTAACACACATAGGGAGTCTGCTTTGGTAGTGAAATAATATTGTGAGTCAGTAGGACATGCAGATGACAGGCGTCGCTCTTAGAATCACTGCACACTTCACTTATTTGGGCAGTCACAGGGCCAAAACTGACCAAATAACTCAAGTATGAACTCAGCCTTACAGGTCGATGTTGGTGCAAAGAAGAAGCGCACTCCTTTTACACCGTCATCAGCTGATTCCACATAGATGTCTACAGAACCTGTTCTATTAAACGCTTATACAAGTAGAGCCCCCCGACGGAGTGGAGAGGGTGTCAGCAGTAAGTTTGTGTTGACGTCATTGATTATTTTGCCCTTACTCTAATCTGTCAGAACAATAACCGCCAAAAAACGGATCCTGTCTGTTGAGCATCCTCCTTCACTTGGTCAACATTTGGTCAGTAATCTATCAATATTGCTAATGCTAAAAAAAAAAAAAAAAACATGAGTACATCCAAAACAGAGATTACCTAGTCAACCATTTAAGAACTGCTGGGTTGCTGGTCAAGACACGACCGCTAATTGATACCGGGAGCTCAGGCTTCTCGCTGCGACTCCGGCTGCCACGCCTTCTACCTGTGCCTGCGCCAGAAACATTTAGGCCTCTGGCACTCCCCTGTGCAGGGCCTGGCACTTCTCTGTCTGACATACTGTCATAAAAAGAAAATTAAAACACCCCAAAAAAGTCTGTAATTTTCTCACTGTACCACACAACGGCTAATAGGCCATTTTTTACCCCACAAATACACACCAAAAAGGGCTAAAAAAAATTCACTTAACCACACAATAGCAAATACTTTTTTATGCCACTAATACACGACAAAAAGCGCTTTAGAAAATATAACTGCACTGCTGAACGGCAAATATATTTTTATTTTGCACTATTACACGACAAAAAGAGCTTTAGAAAATATAACTGCACTGCTGAATAGCAAATATATTTTTATTTTTCCACTTATACACTCCACAAAAGGCTTTAGAAGATATATAGCTGCAGCACTGAAAGGCAAATATATTTTTCTTTTGCCACTAATACACGCCACAAAAGGCTTTAGAACATATAACTGCACCACTAAACGGCAAATATATATTTCTTTTGCCACTAATACACAACAAAAAGTGCTGTAATTTTAGCACTTCACCACACAACGGCTAATAAGCCCTTTTTTCCACTAATACAAGCCAAAAAAATGGTTTAGAACTTATAACTGCACTGCAAAAGGGCAAATAAGATGTAGAAACATTTCCTTGTAATAAACCCTGGCCTGCTGGTGACCCTCAAAATCATTAGGAGCAAGGGCCTGCTGGTGACACTCTAAAACATTACAGGCGAGGGCCTGCTGCTGATCTGACAATCTAAAACATTAGGGGTGAGGGTCTGCTGCAGAGCTGACTCTCTAAAACATTAGGGGCAAGTGTCAGCTGCTGATCTAAGCATCGAAAAAATTATGGACGAGTGAGGTGTAGGTGAGAGTCTGAGGGTCTGCTGGTGAGCTGGACTGAATTAACAGAAAAGATTCTTGATTGGTAGTTGTGTAAGAAAACTGGGTCACAGAAGCCAACTACCTAAAACCTAACTTTTATTTTTATATATTTTAAGATCAACAAAGTCCCACTCCAGGGGACTATTACGACATAGACAAACAACAAACAACCAGAAACAGCCAATGTGGAGCAGACAGGGATGTTCTAATGTTGGCAGCGGGAACTGGGCAACCATATGGGGTCCCTGGTATAACCCTAGGGTGGTGAGCTGGACCTCTAAAATATTATATGTGAGGGCCTACAGGTGAGCTGACCCTCTAGAAAATTGTAGTTAAGGACCTGCTGGTGAGCTGACCCTCTAAAAGATTATAGGTGAGGGCCTGCTGGTGAGCTGATCATCTAAAACATTAGGGGTGAGGGTCTGCTGCAGAGCTGACTCTCTAAACAATTTGGGGCGAGTGTCTGCTGCTGATATGACCATCTAAAACATTAGGGGGTGAGGGTCTGCTGCAGAGCTGACTCTCTAAAACATTAGGGGCGAGTGTCTGCTGTTGATCTAAGCATCGAAAAAATTGTGGACGAGTGAGGTGTAGGTGAGGGTCTAAAAGATTGTAGGTGAGGGTCTGCAGGTGAGCTGACCCTCTAAAAGATTGTAGGTGAGGGCCTGCTGGTGAGCTGACCCTCTAAAAGGTTGTAGGTGAGGGTCTGCAAGGGAGCTGACCCTCTAAAAGATTATAGGTGAGGGCCTGCTGGTGAGCTGACCATCTAAAACATTAGGGGTGAGGGTCTGCTGCAGAGCTGACTCTCTAAAAGATTATAGGTGAGGGCCTGCTGGTGAGCTGACCATCTAAAACATTAGGGGTGAGGGTCTGCTGCAGAGCTGACTCTCTAAAAGATTATAGGTGAGGGACTGCTGGTGAGCTGACCCTTAAAAATATAATATGCGAGGGCCTGCAGATGAGCTGACCTTCTTAAGGATTGTTGGTGAGGGCCTGCTGGTGAGCTGACCCTCTAAAACATTATATGCAAGGGCCTGCATGTGAGCTGAACTCTACAACATTAGGAGCGAGGGCAGACTAATAAGTATGTTGATATGATGGAAGAGGAGGAGGACAAGAAAAGGAAGATTGAACCATATATTATTTTTTTGTGGTGGAAGGGGTGCATTGGAATGCAGTGTATTCAGTGCATTATAAAAAACACATTTAAAGTGCCTTTATGTTCAGCCGCTTTCCTCTGGTGGAGTAGAGAAGTTAGGGGCAATCCAGGACTTGTTCATTTTTATAAGAGCCAACCTGTCAGCATTTTCAGTTGACAGGTGGATGCGCATATCAGTTATTATGCACGCAGCAGCACTAAAAACCCGCTCTGACAAAACATTGGCGACAAGGCAGGCCAGCACCTCCAAGGCGTAGAGCGCCAGTTCGTGCCACTTGTCCAGCTTGGATACCCAGTAGTTGTAAGGCACAGAGTGATCATTGAGGACGCTGACACGGTCTGCTACGTACTCCTTCACTATCTTCTAAAATGTTTCCCTCCTTGTCACACTAGGCCGCACATCAGGGTGAGGGTGCTGGCAGGGTGTCATGAAACTGTCCCAGGCTTTGGAGAGTGTTGCCCTGCCTCTGTTAGAACTGCTGTGTGTTCCCCTCAGCTCCCCTCGTTTGCCCAAGGAACTATGCACTCTGCCGCCAGTGTTGTCAGCTGGAAATTTTTGGAGCAATTTTTCCACAAGGACCTTCTGGTATTGCACCATTTTGCTCATCCTCTACACCACAGGAATTAGAAGTTCTCTTTGTAGCGGGGGTCGAGAAGGGTGAACAACCAGTAAACGGTGTTGTCCAAAATGCGTAAAACGCATGGGTCACGGGAAAGGCTGCCTAACATAAAGTCAGCCATGTGTGCCAGAAACTTAACAGGCAAGACTTTGCTGTCGTCATCAGGAGGATCACTCTCAATCTCCTCATCCTCTTCCTCTTCTTCTGCCCATTCACGCTGAACAGATGGAATGAAACTTCCATGGGTACTACCCTCTGTTGCAGAGGCAACCGTCTCCTGCTCCTCTTCCTCCTCATCATCATCCAATTTGCACTGAGAAGACGAACTGAGGGTGGTCTGGCTATCACTCTGTGTAATGTCTTCCCCCATTTCCACCTCTTCCACATGCAAAGCGTCGTCTTTAATTGTGAACAGCAAGCATTTGAGCAGGCACAGAAGTGGGATGGTGACGCTGATAATAGCATTATAGCCGCTTACCATCTGTGTTGATTCCTCAAAGTTTCTTAAAACCTCACAGAGGTCAGACATCCATGCCCACTTCTCGCTTGTGAAGAGCAGAAGCAGACTAAAAAGGCAACGACCATGTTGCAGCTGGTATTCCACTACTGCCATCTGCTGCTCACAAAGCCTGGCCAATATGTGAAACATCGAGTTCCAGTGTGTGCTGATGTCGCACAACAGTTGGTGAGCTGGCAATTGTAAGCGCTGCTGCAGCGTTAACAGACCGGCAGAAGCTGTTGATGACTTTTGGAAATGGGCACACATGCGGCGCACCTTCACCACTAGCTCAGGCAAATTGGAGTAGGTTTTGAGAAACCGCTGAACCACTAAGTTGAAGAAGTAGGCTAGGCATGGGATGTGTCTGAGCTTGCCAAGCTCAAAAGCCGCCACCAAGTTACGGCCATTATCAGACACAACCATGCCTGGTTCTAGGTTGAGTGGCGAGATCCACAGCTCAGTCTGGTCTCTTATCCCCTGCCATAGCTTTGCGGCCATGTGCTGTTTGGCACCTAAGCAGATCAGCTTAAGCATGGCCTTTTGATGCTTCACCACTGCAGTGCTACACTGCTTCCAGCTACCAACTGATGGCTGACTGGTGCTACAAGAGGATAATTCTGAGGTGTAAGTGGAGGAGGAGGAGGAGAAGTGGGGGTTGGAGCCACTAACATAGGTGGTGGCGGAAACATTGATGGAAGTAGCAGCCGCTATCCTTGGCGTGGGTAGCACCTGAGCAATCCCAGGGTACGACTCGCTCCCAGCCTCCACAACGTTCACCCAGTGCGCCGTAAGGAAAATATAGCGTCACTGGCCGAATGCACTTGTCCATGTGTCCGTAGTTAAGTGGACTGCGTTGGTCAGGGCACAGGTGATGTTACTGGATACATGCTGGTGTAAGGTGGGCACGGCACACCATGAAAAATAGTGGCGGCTGGTGACTGAGTAACGATGGACCACCGCCGACATTAGGCTGCGGAAAGCCTCAGTGTCCACAAGCCTAAATTGCAAAATTTCCAGGGCCAGTAATTTGGAAAGTTTCACATTTAGTGCTATAGCCTGTGGGTAGGTGGCTGGGTATTTGCGCTTGCGGTCAAATTCCTGGGGTAAGGACATTTGTACGTTGCGCTGGGACAGGGAAGTGGATGTGGTCGCTGATGGTGATTGCGAAGGTCCAGGTGCAGGGCGGGAGGCATGTAACACAGGGGAAGAGGTTTTGGACACAGATTGTGGACCCAGGCATTCGGGCCACCTATTACGCTGTTTGATGCCATGTGGCGGATCATGGTGGCGGTGAGGTTGCTAGCATTCACGTCTCTGCTCATTTTTGCATGGCACAGGTTGCAAACTACAATTCTTTTGTTGTCCGCACTTTTTGGGTCTCTGACAAGAATCTTTTATGAAAAAAAGAAAATTTCACTGCCTACACTATCTTTCCCTTCTTCAGCACAGCTCTTCCTGACTAACACTAAGCCGAACTTGTGTCATTGGGAGGTATAAAGCAACCAATGATGCGTTCTGGCCAGCCAATCACTGTAATGCCAGTAACCAACATGGCTACAGCATTACAGTGAAGGGCAGCAATTACCTGCACATTTATTGGCTGCGTAGCAGCCAACAAACGTGCGGGGAGGAGACTCGAGCATTGCGCTCGAGCACATGTGGTATTCAGATAGGTATTTGGATAGGGACGAATCATTTCACAGCATTCTAGTGCATGGAGAGACATTAGAAGACACTAGGGACACTGCTAGAAAAGTGATTTGCAAGTGCAGGAAAAGAATAGGGAGGAATCATTTCACGGCATCTTATTGCAGGGAGAGACCTCAGAAGTGGCTAGAGACACTGCTAGAAAAGTTATTTACAAGTGCAGGGAAAGATTATTTTGGGATCCACATAGCCATTATACAGCTCTGTCATTCCAGCAATTTGTTCTTGTTATTGGGATGCAAGTGCTATGTTGAAAAGCCTTTAGTGGCCAAATTCAGTAAAGAAATTAAAATATATATGCACTTCACTGTTGCAGTTATTTGTGGCGAAAGGGTTTAGTAACCTATTTCAGTACAGAAAGAAAAATATATTCTCAGTTCACGTCTGCGCTTATATGTTTTGAAAGCATTCAGTGGCCTCTTTCAGTGCAAAAATAAAATAAAAAATTCAGTTCATTTCTGTGGTTATATGTGTTGAAAGCGTTTAGTGGCCTATTTCAGTACAAAAAGAAAGATATATTCTCAGTTCACTTCGGCGGTTATATGTGTTGAAAGCGTTTAGTGACCTATTTCAGCACAAAAAGAAAAATATATTCTCAGTTCACTTCTTCTATTATATTTGACAAAAGCGTTTAGTGACCTATTTCAGTACGAAAAGAAAAAGAAATTCTCATTTCACTTCTGCAATTATATGTGTTGAAAGCATTTTGTGGCCTATTTAAGTAAAGAAAGAAAATTATATATACGCACTTCACTGTTGCAGTTTTTTGTGGCAAAAGCATTTAGTAGCCTATTTCAGTACAGAAAGAAAAATATATTCTCAGTTCATTTCTACGGTTATATGTGTTGAAAGCGTTTAGTGGCCTATTTTAGTACAAAATGAAAAATATATTCTCTGTTCACTTCTTCTGTTATATGTGTTGAAAGCTTTTAGCAGCCTATTTCAGTACAGAAAGAAAAATATATTCTCAGTTTAATCCGGCGGTTATATGTGTTGAAAGCGTTTAGTGGCCTATTTCAGTACAGAAAGAAAAATATATACGCACTTCACTTTTGCACTTATTTGTGGCAAAAGCTTTTAGTGGCCTATTTTAGTACAAAAAGAAAAATACATTCTCAGTTCATTTCTGCAGTTATATATGTTGAAATCATTTAATTGCCTATTTTAATACATAAAGAAAAATATATGCGCATTTCACTGTTGCAGTTAGTTGTGACAAGAGCGTTTAGTGGCCTATTTTAGTACAGAAAGAAAAATATATTTTCTGTTCACGTCTGCGGTTATATGTGTTGAAAGCGTTTAGTGGCCCTTTTCAGTACAAAAAAATATATATATTCTCAGTTCACTTCTGCGGTTATATGTGTTGAAAGCGTTTAGTGGCCTATTTCAGTACGAAAAGAAAAATATATTCTCAGTTCACTTCTGCAGTTATACGTGTTGAAAACGTTTAGTGCCCTCCTTCAGTACAAAAAGAAAAATGTATTCTCAGTTCACTTCTGCGGTTATGTGTTGAAAGTGTTTAGTGGCCTCTTTCAGTACAAAAAGAAAAATATATTCTCTGTTTACATCTGCAGTTATATGTGTTGAAAGCGTTTAGTGGTTTATTTCAGTACAAAAAGAAAAATATTATCTCAATTCATTTTGGCGGTTATATTTGTTGAAAGCATGGCTGGGAGTCAGCAGGGTGGCAGCAGTTGTAACTCGGGAGCCAAACATGCTAGGGGTAGACCACTTGCTTCGCAGCAGCCTACCTGCCCAGGAAGTAATGGTTCACGGAAGTAGCGGCGGTAGCAGTCAGTCAGAGCGGACTGTTGGGGGAAAAATCACCTACTTGGCTGTGTGGCAGTTTTTTGCTAAGTCGGAGGAGGAGGTTAACATGGCTATATGTAGAATATGTGGGCAGAAGGTGAAGAGTGGCCAGGGTGCCAATGTTGGCACCACAGCCCTGCGTCAACATATGCAGCGTCACCGTTTGTGTTATCCTGATACTGCTGCTGCTACTGCCATCTCCACACTATGTCACCTTGCCACTCTGTGGTATCCTCCTGATGATGCTGCTGTCGCCACAGCCAGACTCAGACATTGTGCCACTCTGTGGCCTCCTCCTCATGCTGCTGCTGCTGCCACCTCCACACTCTGTCATTGGGCCACTCTGTAGTCTCCTCATGCTGCCGCCAACTCCAGACTGTGTCATTGTGCCACTTGATGGCCTTCTCATACTGCTGCCACCTCCAGACTCTGTCAGTGTGTCACTCGGTGGCCTCCTCATGCTGCTGCCACCTCCACAATTTCTCGTCATCATGCTGCTCTGTGGCCTCCTCATGCTGCTGCCAATCTTTCGTCGTCGTGCCACTCTGTTGCCTCCTGATGCTGCTGCCACCGACAGACTCTGTCATTGGGCCACTCTATGGTCTCCTCATGCTGCTTCCACCTTACCACTATGTCATTTGTACACTCTGTGGACTTCTCATGCTGTTCCCACTCTCCCCACTTCATGACTGGGCCACTATTTTGCCTTTCGGCCTGTCTACCATCATCATTTATTTGACCTTTCTTCTGATCGGTCATAAGGAAGGAAAAATAAGACACAGAACGGATCCTGTCTGTGTAGCAGCTGTAAGGCCTGTATAGTCCCATTAGAATTGGCTTATGATTTGGTAGCCAAAAGCAGGAGTGGGTAAAAACACAAAAGACATGCAAATATTCCATTCACGTGTTATCTCTGTTTTAGATACACTCCTATTTTTTGGGCATTAGCAATACTGATGGATTATTGAGTAAATACTGACCGAGTGAAGGTGTATGCTCCACAGACAGGATCCTTTTTTTGTGGGTTATTGTTCTGACAGATCAGAGGACGGGAAAATTAATCAGTGACATCAGCACAAACTTACTGCTGACACCCTCTCCAATCTGTCCGGGGGGCTCTACTTGTATATGCGTTTAATAGAACAGGTTCTGTAGACATCTATGTGGAATCAGCTGGCGACGGTGTAAAAGGAGTGTGCTTCTTCTTAGGGCTAACATCGACCAGTATGGCTGAGTTCATACTTGAGTTATTTGGTCAGTTTTGGCCCCGTGACGGCCCTAATAAGTGAAGTGTGCAGTGATTCTAAGAGCGACGCCTGTCATCTGCATGTCATACGGACTCATACAGTATTATTTCATTACCAAAGCAGACTCCCTATGCGTGTTACTACAAGGCACACTGTTATACACCACTATAAAGGCTCTTAGCAGTCAGGAAATAGCCAGTTTTTTTAAATGTATTTCACCGCAAATATATTCAAATCAAACTGAATTTTTATAGAAATATTTGGCGAAACAGTGAATCAAAAAATCGCTCTTCTCTACTTTTCATCCTCAGGGTCTGATAAACTTGTCATAATTAAAGGAAAGTTGATGGAAATACATAAAGGACAATTCTTGAGGAAAGCCTTTTTCAGTCTGTCAAGATTTGAGACTTGGATGAAGGTTTAATTTTCAGTAGGACATTGACCCTAAACATGCTGCTAAAGCTACACTGTAGTTTTTTAGGGGAAGATATTTACCTGTTTTGGAATGACCTTGTTAAAGCCCAGATCTCAATCAACAGTCTCTATTTTTTGCCTTGATTATAATTTGTGTCACGGTGAAAAAATATGTTGTACCTTCAAAAAGTTGTTTTTTGCTTTTGAAAACTAATTTAATAGAGGGAAGAATTTTCATCAACAAGGACTTTCTTGAATGAGCTGTAGAAAAGAGTTGCAATAAAGATTGTTATCTCTCTGGACGATCTGTGATTTCAATGAGGCCTGATTTTCTTGCATACCATATAATTATTAATTCCCCTATGGTGGCTCTGAAGAGGAGCTGACTACTTGTTGTCAGGTTCTCCAAATATTTTCTCATTGATGGCCCTACTAGCTGAGAAACCGATGGTCAGTGGTGTAATATACAAAAACATCCAATCTTGGTATAGTTTGTTCTAGAATTGTGAAGCTGAACATTTTATCAAACTGGGCCATAAATATGGTGATATCTTATTTGTTTCTGAAAAGGGCCACAAGAGTACAGTGTCATGAGCAAAACAAAATGCAACTTTGTTTAGAACCTACATGATGCGAATGCATCTTTCTTTCCTTCCTATTCTGTTCTCAGATACAATAACAGCTCAATAGACCAATTTTAAGGTCTTAAGCACTCATTTTAAACATGGCCTTTGAGCTGAAGCTGTTATAGAGCAGGAGGAGCTGACCTGATTGATATATAGTTTTGTGGGAAAAGATTCAGTAAAACTTGTCATTTCTGCTCATTCTGGACTTTGAAGTCAAGGATGCGGGCCTATGAGTGATTGACAGCTATCTCTGTATACACAGTCAAAGAGGGAAGGCTGTCAGTCACTGATAGGACCAGCTCCTTGATTTCAAAGCCCAGAATGAGCAAGAACTTAAAAGTATAAAATACGAGTTATTCTAAATCTTTTCTCATACAATTATGAGCACTGCAGGGTAGAAATGTATTATGCATATTAAGAGGAATCTGCTTCTTAATAAATTTGGTGCATCTGACTCTGGTGCACAAGTGATCAAGACTGGGGAATGCCAGTCTTGTTAAATCTCCCCTTGTATGTTATGGATAGTGAATCAAAAGACCATTTTGCAAATCAGTGAAATGCACATTGGAATAGTGTTTTGCTAACATCTAACTTGCTGTTTCTTATTAATTAGAAATATATCATTTTCATGTTGTTGTTACGATTACTTGCTTTTTGTACTTTGGTAGTATATGCATTATTGTTTGCTTGGTAATAGATTATGTCTTACCATACTCTGCATGCTCTATATTTGCCAATCATTTGGTACATGTAGCACTGAATGTCAAGGTGATATGTTTAGCAAAGAATAATCTAGTTTAGTCAAAACATCAGTTTTCATTTAAATTTTCTTGTTTATTTGGCATCATCTGCCAATGAGACACAAAAGCATGGGGAGCTGGTACATTCCAAGCCTTGATTCACATCTATTATACCAACCATTCTCTTAAAAGAAAGAAAAAATCATTGTCTCGAACATTGTGTTCAAACTATTTTCTATTTGTTAAGCCATATTGTTTAGTCACTAACCTGTATATATAATTATGTATTTAATGAAAACTGCTTGTAAAATGTCAAGGTTTTGTAAAAAATGTTGTCTAAACTTTTATTTAAAGGGAAAATCTTGTTCTATCTGCAGGTACCAAATTATACAGCAAGATACTATAGGTGGATATATATATAATTTTGTGAGAAATATTTAGGGAGTCATTTATTATCCAGAAAGACACCTATATTGAGCATATTTCCATGCACATTGTTGCAGGTCTAAAAAAGTGGGCGTGCATTGGCAGGGAAGGGAACAGGCCTGCTCCTCTTCATAACTTTGGCAGATCCCCCGCCAGATATAGGGGTTATTAAGACTGGTGTCTAAAGCACCCGTCTTAATAAATGACAACCTTAGTGTGACATAATTTGTTAATTGAAAGTCTTGCTCTTTCTATGCTTTGTCATTGTCAACTACTGTATGTCTGTTTGATAGGTATATAGACAATGCTTTCAGCCATTTCATGACTACTGACTACTGAACTCCTAATCATAGAAAGAGCAGGAATTTCAAGATTTAAAAAACAAATTTAGAAAAATCTCTTACTATAAAAATCTATCTATCCATCTACAGTGCCTTGCAAAAGTATTCCCCCCCCCCCCCTTGACTTTTTTCATATTTTGGTGCCTCACAACCTGGAATTAACATGGATTGTTTGAGGATTTGCATAATTTAATTTACAGAACATGCCCACAACTTTGAAGATTTATTGATTTATTTATTGTGAAGCAAACAACAAATAGGACAAAATAACAGAAAAAGTCAATGTGCATAATTATTCACCCCCCTAAAATCAATACTTTGTAGAGCCACGTTTTGCGGCAATCACAGCTGAAAGTCGCTTTGGGTAAGTCTCTATGAGCTTGCCACATCTTACTACTGAGATTTTTGCCCATTCCTCCTTGCAAAACTGCTCCAGCTCCTTCAAGTTGGACGGTTTGCGCTTGTGAACAGCAATCTTTAAGTCTTACCACAGATTTTCCATTGGGTTGAGATTTGGGCTTTGACTAGGTCATTCCAACACATTTACATGTTTTCCCAGTCAAGTGTTGCTTTAGCAGTGTGTTTTGGGTCATTGTGCTGCTGGAAGGTTAACCTCAGTCCTAGCCTCAAATCATGCACAGAGTGGTACAGGTTTTGCTCAAGAATAGCCCTGTATTTAGCACCATCCATCTACCCCTCAACTCTGACTAGTTACCCAGTCCCGGATGCTGAAAAACATCTCCACAGCATGATGCTGTCACCACCATGTTTCACTGTGGGGATGGTGTTCTTTGGGTGATGTGATGTGTTGGGTTTGCGCCAGACATAGCGTTTCCTTTGATGGCCGAAAAGTTCAATTTTAGTCTCATCAGACCAGAGCACATTCATCCATCCATTTTTGGACTCTCCCACATGCCTTTTCGCAAACTCACAACGTGCCTTTTTGTTTTTTGCTGAAACTAATAGCTTTCTTCTGGCCACTCTGCCAGAAAGCCCAACTCTATGGAGAGTACGGCTTATTGTCGTTCTATGTACAGATACTCCAGTCTCTGCTGTGAAACTCTGCAGCTCCTCCAGGCTTACCTTAAGTCTCTGTGCTGCCTCTTTGATTACTGCCCTCCTTGCCCAGTCTGTGAGTTTTGGTGGGCGGCCGTCTCTTGGCAGGTTTGCTGTTGTGCCATGTTCTTTCCATTTGGTTATGATAGATTTGATGGAGCTCCTGGGGATCTTCAAAGATTTGGATATTTCTGTATAACCTAACCGTGACTTGTACTTCTGAACAACATTGTCCCTTACTTGTTTGAAGAGTTTTTTTGGTCTTCATGGCAGTGTTTGGTTAATGATGCCCCTTGCTTATAATGACAGATCATGTGACACTTAGACTGCACACAGGTGGACATCATTTCCCTAATTATGTAACTTCTGAAGGTAATTGCATGCACCATAGCTTTTTATGGGCTTCCTAACAAAGGGGGTGAATACATACGCACATGATCTGTTTTCTATTTCTAAACAAAGGTTTTATTTATGTATTTTTCTCATTTCACTTCACCAACTTAGACGATTATGTTCTGATCCTTCACATAAAATTCTGATACGAAAAACCTAAAGGGAGTGAATACTTTTGCAAGTATCTCCTTCTGATATATAAGAGCATAAGGAGATTGGTTTATTGGATAGCATTTTTGTTACAGACAGTGGTTGTGGAATCATTGTGCTGACCAATGGATTTGGCTTTGGGCTAAATATAAGGATATTATCCTGGTGGCTTCCTGGTTTTCACCCTTTAATCCTTACACTGGGATCCGGTCTTTGCTGCAGGGAATACACCAGGCCAATACCTTTTGGAGTAGTCTCCATGTACTTATCTGCTGACCTAGGTTGAGGTTAGGCTAGGCAAAGTTTGTGTAAATCTGTGAAACAGTGCAAAAGTCAGGATAGGCAGCACAGGATCAGTACAGTGAACAGAAAAGGGTCAGGTTAGGTGGCAGAGGGTCAGAATACGGGAATCAGGTAGACAAATGGATTATTGCATTTTGCAGAATCTAATAAGCTAGTGAAACCTATTGCTCAAGCAAAGGGTAGGACAAACAGTGCAACATATATAGCAGAGCTGATTAGCAGATTAGATAAGCATCCGTACAAAGAGCAAAAGGGCAATTCATCTTTGAAGCACTGCATGGTGAGATGAGGTTCAATGAATGATATCCGTAATACACAAAAAAAATTAACACCTGGGATGCTGCTGGATAGCTAGAACACTGCTGGATGGCTGAATGAGTGAAGCAGTGGCGGCCACAACCGTCCATTGGAACAATTTTCCTGGTGACACATCTGCTTCAGTTTAATTACTGATTTTGTTCTAAACATATATACAGTACATAGGTGGAGAGAAAAAGAGAAAAGAGAGAAAATAGATTGACAAGATAGACAAATACAGTATAAGACTTGTGGAAAGATTGAAATTTTAGATGGCTACTGTCCAAAAACATAGTCCTTATAATTACTGTTATTATCATGAAATAATCTGTCTGCTCGGGGATATCTTGTTAAGGCAAAGAACAAAACAAAACATATTATCCAATTTAATGTGGGCCATATTTTAAAATAATTTGTAGAGTGAAGTTTAGTGGTCTAGCATGAGGGAATTGAATTTATCAGTCAGAACCTAAAGTTTGGGTGAAAGCTTATTATGTAATTTTTTGTGCAGATCAATCATCTCAAACACAAGGTTAAAGTTTCAGTAATTACATTACTTAATCTACCCCAGTGTGTACTGCAGCTTTACACTATAATGGAAACTAAAATTGGGAATGACATTAAAGAACTGGAA
Source organism: Bufo gargarizans (assembly GCF_014858855.1). NCBI lineage: Eukaryota > Metazoa > Chordata > Amphibia > Anura > Bufonidae > Bufo > Bufo gargarizans. The sequence goes on from NC_058084.1 coordinate 184,148,947, forward strand.
CTCATGGCCAGGAACTATGAAAATGAGGCACTTTGTGTATTGTTTTGATGGTAACAGGAAAGCAAGGAAGGCAGGATCGAGAGGCAAAGTTATTTTATCAGTAAGTCTTAGAAATGCTCTCTAACCTGATCTTGCTTGAAGCTAGATATAGCCATGATATTTTATTGCTACAAAGCAGAAACATCTTTATGCTCAGGCTATGTTATTGATATAGCAAGATTAGCAATGGTAGCCATGTTGCTTGAGTAGACAAAAGGTCAGGTCTGTGATTTACAATTTTTTATTTTTTAAAGTTACTGCACTATTTGAAAGTTTAGAAACATATGGCACTGATATATATAGGATGTTGAGAATATTTGAATAGATGAACAAAGAAGAGTATTAGTGATAGACGAACATCAGCGGGGAAGTTTCGCGAACGCGCATTCACGATCAAATGTTCGCGAACCGCGCATTTGCGGTGGGCCCCATTCACTTTAATGGCAGGCGAACCTGAAAAACCTTTAGGTCATATTTGTAGCCACCAAATACTTACTAGAAGTGCACAAATAGTCCCACAACATGGACAGTGACATATCAGAGGGGGATCAATGGCAAAAATTTCCACAAAAAATATGTATTTTAGTCAGTGGCCATTTTTATGCGTCTTAAAGGGAAACTCTCAAAAATGTGCCCTGCTGGAAACTAGAAAATGTTTATTTTAGGCCACGGGAGCACAGGCCCCAAAAACTAGGCATCAACCTGACAGAAAAGAACTTGTGATTATATAGCTGGAGGTACATTAGGCGGTCGCTGGATAAACGCCTCTTGAGTAGACGCCCCAAACATTAGGCATTCACCTGACAGAAAAGAATGTGTGATTATGTGGCTGGAGGTACATTAGGCGGTCACTGGATACAAATTTTACTGTAGGCCACTGGAGTAGAGGCCCGAAACATTAGGCATTCACCTGACAGAAAAGAACTTGTGATTATGTGGCTGGGGGTACATTAGGCGGCCACCGGATAAAAATTTTACTGTAGGCCATTGGAGTAGAGGCAGGCTGCGTTACAGCAGTGTTCTGCTTCAGACTCAATGTGCCTAATATGGAAACTGAGAGCAGACCGATGTGGGCGGCATGTGGAGCTAATTTAGTAATAATTTATTGTGGTCTGGACAAACTTAAAATACCTTTTAATGCATTTCGACGAAGAACCTGCTGCTGTCAGAGGTGTCTAAGATTATTTTTGATGTTGCCCAGGCCCATTCCTGCTGCAAAAAAGTACCTGCTGCTTTTGGTTTCTGAGCTGAGCTATGGGTAGGCCTTATACTTCACAATTACCATGTACCTGCTGCTGTCAGTCCTGATCCTAAGGAGTTATATGTAGGCCTTATACTCCACCATTACCATTTACCTGCTGCTGCTTATTTCTGTCCTGATCCTGATGAGCTATGTGTAGGCCTTATACTCCACAGTTACCATGCACCTGCTGCTGCTGTCTGTCCTGACCCTGATGAGTTTACCCTGGACTGAAAGGGCCTTACTGCAACCTTAACTGTTAATATTACACAAAAACCTTACAACTTAAAAAAACGAAAGCACACATAAGGACTGAACAAAATATTTATTTACAATTTGGGAAACAAATATACCTCTATGGCAATTTCTTAAGTTTGTCTAGAAGGTCCAAAAGCTCCTGGATTCTCTGACGGTGTGGCTCCGCTATCTGCAGCACCTTTCTTTCAAAAATCAGCTGCTGCTCCCCAGCACAATGGAAGTCAATGGGAAAACCCGAGCATTAAACCAGGCATCCCCTGCTCTGAAGAGGGGAGGGTGACTGGTTTATACGAAAAGGTCAGAAATTGATGGAAACACCACCAAAATGGTTCTGGAACAGCATGGGGAGGATGTCTGGATGCATTTTGGACTCCCAGGTCGCTGCAGGTAACGATGTTGTCCGAGTAGTACGCCACTTTTACAGACTGACAATAAGACGCACAAAACCGAAGATAAAATCGATTTTAGAGGAAAAATTAGATCTTCTGCTTCTCCATACATCTCTAAGCTAGGTACTTGTTGCCTTCGCTGTTTCTTATTATCTGGTGTGTGTTGTTTCAAGTACTCAAGGAGATGCAGGTTCCATCATTCTGGAAGGAACCAGCTGCCTCATCCCCTGCTACCTATCCTAGGGCTCGTCAGTTTTAGCAGGGCTTTAAGTATCCGGTGTATGAGTATTTCCACCATCAGGATCTGCTCATTCTGGCAGGAGTTAGGGAAAAGCCTAGGGATTACTTGGAGGTCAAGTGTGTGTGTGAAACATATGGAATCAATCAGTTAAGATCATACAGCTGTACCTCCCTATGTGTATAAATATATACAGTGAATATAAAAAGTCTACACACCCCTATTAAAATGTCAGGTTTCTGTGAGACAAATAGCTAAAAAAAATGAGACAAAGATTAATCATTTCAGAACTTTTTCCACTTTTAATGTGACCTATAAACTGTACAACTCAATTGAAAAACAAATTGAAATCTTTTAGGTAGAGGAAAGAAAAAATATAAAAATAAAATAATATGGTTGCATAAGTGTGCACACCCTTAAACTAATATTTTGTTGAAGCCCCTTTTGATTTTATTACAGCACTCTTTTTGGGTATGAATCTATTAACATGGCACATTTTAACTTCGCAAGATTTGCCCACTCTTCTTTGCAAAAACACTCCAAATCTGTCAGATTGCGAGGGCATCTCCTGCGCACAGCCCTCTTCAGATAACCCCACAGATTTTCAATCGGATTCAGGTCTGGGCTCTGGCTGGGTCATTCCAAAACTTTAATCTTCTTCTGGTAAAGCCATTCCTTTGTTGATTTGGATGTATGCTTCGGGTCATTGTCATGCTGAAAGATTAAGTTTTTATTCATGTTCAGCTTTCTAGCAGAAGCCTGAAGGTTTTGTGCCAATATTGACTGGTATTTGGAAGTGTTCATAATTCCCTTTAGGTTAACTAAGGCCCCAGTTACAGCTGAACAAAAACAGCCCCAAAGCATGATGCTGCCACCACCATGCTTCACTGTGGGTATGGTGTTCTTTTGGTGATGTGCAGTGTTGTTTTTGCGCCAAACATATCTTTTGGAATTATGGCCAAAAAGTTTCATCAGACCATAACACCTTTTCCCACATGCTTTTGGGAGACTTCAGATGTGTTTTTGCAAAATGTAGCCTGGCTTGGATGTTTTTCTTCGTAAGAAAAGGCTTTTGTCTTGCCACTCTACCCCATAGCCAAGACATATGAAGATTACGGGAGATTGTTGTCACATGTACCACACAGCCAGTACTTGCCAGATATTCCTGCTGCTCCTTTAATATTGCTGTAGGCCTTCTTGGTAGCCTCGCAGACCATTTTTCTTCTCGTCTTTTCATAAATTTTGGAGGGACATCCAGTTCTTGGTAATGTCACTGTTGCGCCATATTTTCTCCACTTAATGGTGACTGTCTTCACTGTGTTTCATGGTATATCTAATGCTTTGTAAATTCTTTTGTACCCTTCTCCTGACTGATACCTTTCAACAATGAGATCCCTCTGATGCTTTGGAAGCTCTCTGTGGACCATGGCTTTTTCTGTGGGATCTGACTAAGAAAATTTCAGGAAAGACCAACTAGAGCAGCTGAACATTATTTGGGGTTAATCAGAGGCACTCTAAATGATGGCAGGTGTATGCTGACTCCTATTTAACATGATTTTTGTGATTGCTTAATTATGAACACAGCTACATCCCCAGTTATAAAAAGGTGTGCACCTTCTTATACCTGCAACCACATTATTATTATTTTTTGTTTGTTTTCTTCCCTCCACCTAAAAGATTTCAGTTTGGTTTTTAATTGAGTGGTACAGTCTATAGGTCACATTAAAGGCGGAAAAAGTTATGAAATGATTTATCTTTGTCTCATTTTGTTACCGCACAGAAACCTGACATTTTAACAGGGGTGTGTAGACATTTTATATCCACTGTAGTTAAACTCACAGAGAGGTTGAGATGTATGATGTAACCAGCTGATTTGGTACATGTCACACCAGGTACTAAGTAATCATTTGTAAAGGGATGAAATACATATTTGCATAACTGTATATATACATTACAGAGTGTTGGCGAGAGATGCAAAAGTAATGCAATCTTGCACCTGCGCATTTTCGGTCACGGATCACAGTTATCCACTCCGAATGCCTCCTCTTCATATCCGACCAGGGTTTTATCATGGCCAGTGTCGTGTGCTTCCCCTTAAACTCACTCTTTAGCTGCTTCTGTATTTCCCTCACAATTCGTTTTTTCTCTACTTGGACCCGGGTTAACTCATAGCCCCGATCCAACATGCGCTAGAGGATATAGATCATGGGTGTCAAACATGCGGCCCGCGGGCCAATGAATATCTTTGCGGCCCGGCAGTCTAGTATCTCTGAACATGAGCACGCTGCTATCGGCGCGCTCATGTTCTCTCAGCAGCACAGGGAGAAGGAAGCTGTCCTCCCTCCCCCTGTGCTGCTGCCGCTGCCACCAATGAGAAGAGAGGGGTGGAGGAGGGGCGGGCGCACTGCGCCACCAATGAGGAGAGAGGGGCGGAGGAGGGGCGGGCGCACTGAGCCACCAATGATAGGACTATTCCCATTTCCCACACAGAGCCGCTCCGTTCGCCCGCAGTGCCCCATTACTGTCTCCTCTCCTGCTCCACATGCTGCTGATTACTATCGGAGCGATGGGAGGAGACATCAGCTTCATTAGTGGGCGTTCCTTCTCCCTGCGCTGCGATTGGACAGCGCTACAGCCAGGAAGAAGGAACGCCCACTAGTGAAGCTGATGTCTCCTCCCATCGCTCCGATAGTAATCAGCAGCATGTGGAGCAGGAGAGGAGACAGTAATGGAGCACTGCAGGCGAACGGAGCGGCGCCCAGGACTAATGGTGAGTGCTGAGACATCGCTGGTCGCCGCTCTGTGTGGCCTGATAGTGAAAGTCAGTCTTTAACACAATACAGGAGGTGGGTGCCGGCAGCAGAATCGCATTGCCGGCACCCTGCCGCTGACAGGGAGCTGCGATCAGAGGCAGTTAACCCATTAGGTGCCGCACCTGAGGGGTTAACTGCTGATCTGCCAGTACCAGCTTCCTGTATAAAGGGGTAATTTATCATTGGTGGTGCAGTGTGCCCCCCCCCCCAACCCCCCATCCCATTAAAATCATTGGTGGCACAGTGCGCCAGCCCCTCTCAACCCCCCCAGTATTAAAATCATTGGTGGCAGTGGCCACAGGGACCTCTCCCCTCCCCCTCATTGGTGGTGCAGTGGCAGCTTCTGATCGGAGCCCCAGCTGTGTAAGCCTGGGGCTCCGATCAGTTACCATGGCAGCCAGGACGCTACAGAAGCCCTGGTTGCCATGGTAACATCCCTGATGCTGTGTACACAAGGCACAGAGCAGCAGGGACAGTGTGAAGTCCTATTCACCCTGATAGAGCTGAATAGGACAAGGGATGAAAGATCCCAGGTTCTCGACCCTAAGGCTACTTTCACACTTGCGTTGAGAGCGGATCCGTCGGATCCGTCTGCATTATATTGTAAAAAAAAATTTTTTTGATGCGGCCCACATAAACTTACATTTTGTTTTTTTGGCCCATGTTAGCCTTTGAGTTTGACATGCTTGATATAGATGAAAGCATATAATCCCAAATCATTTAACAAAAAGTAATTAAAATAATGTCTTTAACAACACAGCTAATAGTTTTTTACGTCTTTGAAGGGGAAATATTAGATTTACTGTTACCGTTATAAGATCTGATTGTATTGCAATTGTATGTGTGTGGGGTCTGAGCAATCGGATATTGGTCAGCAAAGTAGAGATAAACCTGTCTAGTGAAGTGAAGGTACGGTATGGGGTGTACAGCTGGTTCACCTCCCCATGGTGCACCCTGGGTAACTCTAAAGGAACCATCAAATACTGGCGGTCAGACAAAGAAAGCTTCTCCTGAGTCCTGACCAACAGGACACAATCTCAAATCTATAGACTCTGCGTGTGTGTGTGTGCCACTTGCCGAGCCCAACGTACCGGGGACAGTGGCGCACAATAGTTTAATACTACATACTAGATGCCCAGGTTATACCAGCATGGTCCATATTGCTATATATAAGAAGATGTATAACATATACCAGCTGTACCTACAGTACAGACCAAAAGTTTGGACACACCTTCTCATTCAAAGAGTTTTCTTTATTTTCATGACTATGAAAATTGCAGATTCACACTGAAGGCATCAAAACTATGAATTAACACATGTGTAATTATATACATAACAAAAAAGTGTGAAACAACTAAAAATATGTCATAATCTAGGTTCTTCAAAGTAGCCACCTTTTGCTTTGATTACTGCTTTGCACACTCTTGGCATTCTCTTGATGTGCTTCAAGAGGTAGTCACCTGAAATGGTCTTCCAACAGTCTTGGAGGAGTTCACAGAGATGCTTAGCACTTGTTGGCCCTTTTGCCTTTACTCTGCGGTCCAGCTCACCCCCAAACCATCTTGATTGGGTTCAGGTCCGGTGACTGTGGAGGCCAGCACCCCATCACTCTCCTTCATGGTCAAATAGCCCTTACACAGCCTGGAGGTGTGTTTGGGGTCATTGTCCTGTTGAAAAAAAAAATGATGGTCCAACTAAATGCAAACCGGATGGAATAGCATGCCGCTGCAAGATGCTGGTAGCCATGCTGGTTCAGTATGCCTTCAATTTTGAATAAATCCCCAACAGTGTCACCAGCAAAGCACCCCCACACCATCACACCTCCTCCTCCATGCTTCACGGTGGGAACCAGGCATGTAGAGTCCATCCGTTGACCTTTTCTGCGTCGCACAAAGACACGGTGGTTGGAACCAAAGATCTCAAATGTGGACTCATTGGTCCAAAGCACAGATTTCCACTGGTCTAATGTCCATTCCTTGTGTTCTTTAGCCCAAACAAGTCTCTTCTGCTTGTTGCCTGTCCTTAGCAATGGTTTCCTAGCAGATATTCTACCATGAAGGCCCGATTCACACAGTCTCCTCTTAACAGTTGTTCTAGAGATGTGTCTGCTGCTAGAACTCTGTGTGGCATTGACCTGGTCTCTAATCTGAGCTGCTGTTAACCTGCGATTTCTGAGGCTGGTGACTCGGATGAACTTATCCTCTGCTGCAGAGGTGACTCTTGGTCTTCCTTTTCTGGGGCGGTCCGCATGTGAGCCAGTTTCTTTGTAGCGCTTGATGGTTTTTGTGACTGCACTTGGGGACACTTTCAAAGTTTTCCCAATTTTTCAGACTGACTGACCTTCATTTCTTAAAGTAATGATGGTCACTCGTTTTCTTTTACTTAGCTACTTTTTTCTTGCCATAATACAAATTCTAACAGTCTATTCAGTAGGACTATCAGCTGTGTATCCACCTGACTTCTACACAACGCAACTGATGGTCCCAACCCCATTTATAAGGCAAGAAATCCCACTTTTTAAACCTGACAGGGTACACCTGTGAAGTGAAAACCATTTCAGGTGATTACCTCTTGAAGCTCATCAAGAGAATGCCAAGAGTGTGCAAAGCAGTAATCAAAGCAAAAGGTCGGTACTTTGAATAACCTAGAATATGACATATTTTCAGTTGTTTCACACTTGTTTGTTATGTATATAATTCCACATGTGTTAATTCATAGTTTTGATGCCTTCAGTGTGAATCTACAATTTTCATAGTCATGAAAATAAAGAAAACTCTTTGAATGAGAAGGTGTGTCCAAACTTTTGGTCTGTACTGTATATAATTATACATAAGAGATACCCAGGTTATAATAGCATGATCTAATTAAATAATAATAATAATAATAATAATAATAATTTATACCTACCAGCTGTAAATTTATAATGATATACAGATGATGCCCAAGTTATTCCAACTTAGTCCATATATAATTTATACTCAGATATATAGTCCTGTAAGTACCTGAGGCAGTGGGATCTGTGCTAACCTTGTGCCTAGTGGGCTGAGTGCTGATTCTGCTGGCTCTTCAAGCACTGCATGGCCTGGACCAGTGTGGTATCCTAAATGAGAGGCAGTGCCAGTGAGCATTAATCAGAGTGGCACCCACGCTCCCGCCTGAACTAAAGGTTCATGTCAGACGCGCCTCGCATGCAGCAGCGCAGCTGACGTTGTGACATTGCGTCATGCAGTGCACTGTGCGGTCCGGACATGCTGCCAGGCCCTGCTCCTAGTTTTGTGAATATGTAAAACCATCCTTACCCGTGCCAACTGCCAACACCAATGTAACCGCAAAAAAAGGAGAACCTTGCGTCGGTCGGAGGACCAGGAGTCTGAAAACCTGCAAAAACTGTGTGGCAGGAAAAGGGATGTGCAATGTGCATGTGAGAAATATTTCTCTGCTGTCTATACACACATGCTACAGACATAGTAGTGTGATGTCACAACAATACTTAGTGCACCAATCAGCAATATTTACTTAGACCTAATAAAATTTGAAGTTGCATGTATTGTGATTGCTCATCATTATCGCTGATTTTCACAATCGCAAATATATTGTAACACTCTATCTTGTTGTGCTTTTTCATAAGTGTAAACATTTATATTTACTTATTTTAGTTATAATGGGTATTCATTGCCTTTAAGAGCAATGTTGATTTATATTCACTGTTTTGTATGAAGTTTCATGTAGGCCAAAGTAAGTCCATGAGAAGATTACTGTGCTGTTCAAAAGCTACTGTTATTGTAACAATATATTATACATTTAGAAAGTTAGAAGATACACCGCACCTGCAGATTCTGAGGCTTCATTGTTTTTCCTATCTGAACATGAATTCCACAGTGTGAGAATGGTCTAGATGTTCCTCAAAGTATATATTCATGTATCGAAGTTTGTCCCTCAGCCCTGAGACAAGGTTTCAGATGTCAGAGGTGTGAAGTGTTGAAAATATTAGGCATGTATGAGTTAACCCTTAATGGTATGATGCTTATTGCTTATACAACAGTGCCACCTAGATATAAGCGGTTAATACTACATCAGTAGCAAAAGTGCATTCTGGTTAGTATTATGACGCCATGCTCCTTATCAATGCACACACCCCTCCAACAATGATTGGAAAGTTCCAAACTCGGAGGGCGTGTTCATCTGATAAGTTTTGGGTTAAGAAACCAGTTACCAGAAGAAAAAAAAAAGGGAGAAAAGGAAAAAAAGAGAAACAAACATTTGGATTATAGATCTCTGGAGAATCTTTTGGATTATCGGGAAAAAATCTTGAGAGCTGGCTGCCCCAAGACTCTGCACATCACTTGACCCTTGGGTAATGTATATTTTTGTTTTATGTAGTATTGATCTAAATTAATTGGCTTGATACTTAGCCAGATACCCGCTCATTTGCGGACGTGTAACGTTAGTTGCTACATCAGTATTTTCTCTGATTTCAGTTACGATGCATATAACTGAATAAAGGGGACAATATTGGAGAAACTCTCTGTTGGGAATCTTTGTATTCCCTAGTAGTTTGACATCAAGCCAATAATTTATAAGTTTTGTTGCAATACTACCATTATCTGAAAGATTGGTAATCATTTTTGGGCGGAGCAAGGGCTCGTATCTGTCATCTTCTTGATTGAGTTTTCCGCATAATTCATTGATTGTATACCTCTCACAGATTTAAAGCTGTATTGCATAATATTCTTGTGTTGGTTGAGTAGTGTTTTGTTGGTATCATATAGTGGTGAATTCTGGGTACTGCATATCATTGTATATTATTGAAATTTATATTGATTCATTTTATTGTATAATAAACCATTTATATTTTTGCATAGACGCTTGTACCCTGTTTTACTGATTGCACAAAATAATCAGGTTCTTGATTGAACTCTTTGAGATGTTTATGTCCATCTCACGGGTCAATATAGTTTGCATAATTTTTCTTTTGACCCGATATTTTTTTAAAAAATTTGTATGGGGAAGTTGGTAACTAGCCACGCCCACAATAATATTTTTACCTTGTTGGAATCTGGCCTATTGAAGAGTTATGAGCAAGGCTACAGAGAGACTATAAAATTACTCCTGAAAGTGTGGGCTATAACTAGGACATGGTTGAAGGTTAAGGGTTCACTTACATTTACGCCCCTCTGGCATAATTTGTATTTACAAAGGCTAGATGATATTGCAGCTGACACATTTTGGCAGAAGAATAAAATTTTATATATTTCACAGGTAGTTAAAGATAGAGAAATTAAATCTTTTATAGAAATGACACATAATATAAGAAACCTTTCATGGTTTAGGTATTTTCAATTGCGATCTGTACTATCCAGTTTGGATGATAAGCGGCTGCTGGATATAGATAATTTATCTTTTTTGAATGATTGGGTAGGGGGTACACCTTCTAGAACAAAAATTTCAAATATATATATAAGTTATTACTTAAGGCACGGTTTAGTGATACACACTCACCAGGACAAAAAGCGTGGGAGGCGGATTGTCCGAATTTACAAATAGAAGGGTGGGAGAATATTTTTGGGAATTTGGTTTCACTATCCCAGAACTTCAACCATGTTCTAATACAATTCTATATTTGCCATAGATTATATATTACTCCCCTATGGATGAATAAATGCGGGTTAAGAGACACGTCCAACTGCCCCAAATGTGACACTGCAGGAGCGGACTTTCTCCATATGATATGGACTTGTCCAGAACTTATAAACTACTGGAATAGTATTAATAATTGTATTATGTATAAGCTAAAAATTCGAATTCCTTTTGAACCACAAGTATTTGTGCTTAATGATCTTTCCAAATTAAAAAATTACAAGTATCAAAAGATCTTCCTGAGCAGAATACTGATGTTGGCTAGAGTTTTGATCAGTCGGACCTGGTTTGCCCGATCCACTCCAGACATAAATACATGGATAAATTTAACTGATAAGGTAAAAAATTATGAGAAAATTATATACAAACGGAGGGAAGGTGGGGACCAGTGGAATAGGATATGGGGTGGTTGGAGGATTGACTAGCTGAGGTCAAATTGTTTCATTTATAAGGGTCCTACTTTGACGCACCACAGACTAGGGGGGAGGGAGGGGAGGGTTTTCTAAATGTAACGAAAGGATGAGTTGAATATATTTATATCTATATATAATTAGTCGGGTCACTAAGAACTGAGAGATTGTAAAAATTTGTACTGTAAATGTTTTGTAGTTTTCCCCAAAAATTTTTGGAAAAAAAAAAAAAAAATTGTATAAAGCATTTGCTTTATATACCCGACAATCTGCATATAAAGCTATTGTTCAAACAGTGCTGTAATGTAAAATTACTTGCAGTGATCTAAGTTCTCCCTCACATTGGTAAAAGTTGCTGCCAACCATCTACTCCAGTCTCAGGAAACTTCTGGCAGTATGACAACTAGCAAAACTAGACCACGCCTGTGTCACGCATGCGCAATAAGCACATACTGCATTGCCGATTTCGCAATCAAGAAAATCAATTCTAATTATCGAATATATGATGAATATTTTACCAAATATTCGCTAAATTTCGCAAATTCGAATATTGACCCTGTCGCTCATCACTAGTTACTGCTGAATGTCAGCAAGGCGACCCATGGCTGTGTAAAATCTTCTAAAATGGCCAAAGATTTTCCTGGCTTGCTGCAAGACGTCCTGGACCCCAGGGTATTTTGCAACGAATTGCTGCACGACTAAGTTCAGGACATGTGCCATGCACGGCACATGTGTCATTTTGCCCTGTTTCAGCAAGCTCAGCAGATTGGCACCGTTGTCCCACACCACTTTACCAACTGTCAAATTGAGTGGGGTTAGCCACTGATCGGCCTGTGACTGCAAAGCTGAAATCAGCGCAGGACCGGTGTGGCTCTTGGCTTCCTGGAAAAACAGCCACAGCACAGTATGGCGACGTCTCACCTGGGATGTCTAATAGGTTCTGGGGAGCTTGATGGGGGGGAGTGGAAGAGGTGGTAGCAGTGAAAAGATGGAGTCAGCCAAGGAGGAGACAGTGGATAGAGTAAGAGGAGGATAAGAAGAGGCAGGGCTGCATGCAAACCTTGACGGTAACACCAAATCCACATGGGTGCCACGGGTTACATGCTTGACAGCTGTCAGAAGGTTCACCTAGTGGGCAGTAAAAGTTATGTACCTTCCCTGCTAGTGTTTGCTAGACCACGTGTCTGTGGTCAGATGTATCTTGGCACCAACACTGTGTGCCAGAGATATATTCACTTGCTGCTGAATGTGGCCATATAGCTCTGGGATGTCCTTCTGGGAGAAAAATTTCCTTCGGGGACTTTCCATTACGGTGTGATCATGGCCACAAATTTTCTAAAGGCCTCCGAGTTCAACAGTTTATATGGCAGTAGTTGGTGGGCAAGCAGTATCAACAAGCCAGCGGTCAGCCGTTGGGCAAGAGGGTTATCCGGCGTCATCAAGTTTTTACTCTCAATTAGGGATGAGCGAACTCGAACTGTATAGTTCGGGTTCGTACCGAATTTTGGGGTGTCCGTGACACGGACCCGAACCCGGACATTTTCGTAAAAGTCCGGGTTCGGGTTCGGTGTTCGTCGCTTTCTTCGCGCTTTTGTGACGCTTTCTTGGCGCTTTTTGAAAGGCTGCAAAGCAGCCAATCAACAAGCGTCATACTACTTGCCCCAAGAGGCCATCACAGCCATGCCTACTATTGGCATGGCTGTGATTGGCCAGAGCACCATGTGACCCAGCCTCTATTTAAGCTGGAGTCACATAGCGCCGCCCGTCACTCTGCTCTGATTAGCGTAGGGAGAGGTTGCGGCTGCGACAGTAGGGCGAGATTAGGCAGATTAACTCCTCCAAAGGACTTGATTAACTGATCGATCTGCAGCTGTGGATCATTGAGCTGCTGATCCTCAATTGCTCACTGTTTTTAGGCTGCCCAGACCGTTTGTCAGTCACATTTTTCTGGGGTGATCGGCGGCCATTTTGTGTCTTGTGGTGCGCCAGCACAAGCTGCGACCAAGTGCATTTAACCCTCAATGGTGTGGTTGTTTTTTGGCTAAAGCCTACATCAGGGTGAAGCTGTCACACCAAGTGCATTTAACCAGCAATAGTCTGTTCATTTTTTGGCCATATACAAAATCAGGGGCAAGCTGCGCCTGTCACCAAGTGCATTTAACCCTCAATGGTGTGGTTGTTTTTTGGCTAAAGCCTACATCAGGGTGAAGCTGTCACACCAAGTGCATTTAACCAGCAATAGTCTGTTCATTTTTTGGCCATATACTAAATCAGGGGCAAGCTGCGCCTGTCACCAAGTGCATTTAACCCTCAATGGTGTGGTTGTTTTTTGGCTAAAGCCTACATCAGGGTGAAGCTGTCACACCAAGTGCATTTAACCAGCAATAGTCTGTTTATTTTTTGGCCATATCCCAGTCTAATTCTGTCACTAAATCCATACCGGTCACCCAGCGCCTAAATACTAGGCCTCAAATTTATATCCCGCTAAATCTGTCCTTAGTGCTGTAGCTGGGCGAGTTATTTAGTGTCCGTTCAAGCACATTTCTTGTTCTGGGTTGAAATACAATTCCCAATTTAGCAATTTCATAATTTAGTGGTTTCTGCTATATCAGAGCTATTTGAAATCTATCCCTAAAAGGGTATATAATATTCAAGGTGCACATTGGGTCATTCAGAATAACTTCACACACACCCGCTACTGTGTATTTCCAAGTCTAATTCTGGCACTAAACCCATACCTGTCACCCAGCGCCTAAATACTAGGCCTCAAATTTATATCCCGCTAAATCTGTCCCTAGTGCTGTAGCTGGGCGAGTTATTTAGTGTCCGTTCAAGCACATTTCTTGTTCTGGGTTGAAATACAATTCCCAATTTAGCAATTTCATAATTTAGTGGTTTCTGCTATATCAGAGCTATTTGAAATCTATCCCTAAAAGGGTATATAATATTCAAGGTGCACATTGGGTCATTCAGAATAACTTCACACACACCCGCTACTGTGTATTTCCAAGTCTAATTCTGGCACTAAACCCATACCTGTCACCCAGCGCCTAAATACTAGGCCTCAAATTTATATCCCGCTAAATCTGTCCCTAGTGCTGTAGCTGGGCGAGTTATTTAGTGTCCGTTCAAGCACATTTCTTGTTCTGGGTTGAAATACAATTCCCAATTTAGCAATTTCATAATTTAGTGGTTTCTGCTATATCAGAGCTATTTGAAATCTATCCCTAAAAGGGTATATAATATTCAAGGTGCACATTGGGTCATTCAGAATAACTTCACACACACCCGCTACTGTGTATTTCCAAGTCTAATTCTGGCACTAAACCCATACCTGTCACCCAGCGCCTAAATACTAGGCCTCAAATTTATATCCCGCTAAATCTGTCCCTAGTGCTGTAGCTGGGCGAGTTATTTAGTGTCCGTTCAAGCACATTTCTTGTTCTGGGTTGAAATACAATTCCCAATTTAGCAATTTCATAATTTAGTGGTTTCTGCTATATCAGAGCTATTTGAAATCTATCCCTAAAAGGGTATATAATATTCAAGGTGCACATTGGGTCATTCAGAATAACTTCACACACACCCGCTACTGTGTATTTCCAAGTCTAATTCTGGCACTAAACCCATACCTGTCACCCAGCGCCTAAATACTAGGCCTCAAATTTATATCCCGCTAAATCTGTCCTTAGTGCTGTAGCTGGGCGAGTTATTTAGTGTCCGTTCAAGCACATTTCTTGTTCTGGGTTGAAATACAATTCCCAATTTAGCAATTTCATAATTTAGTGGTTTCTGCTATATCAGAGCTATTTGAAATCTATCCCTAAAAGGGTATATAATATTCAAGGTGCACATTGGGTCATTCAGAATAACTTCACACACACCCGCTACTGTGTATTTCCAAGTCTAATTCTGGCACTAAACCCATACCTGTCACCCAGCGCCTAAATACTAGGCCTCAAATTTATATCCCGCTAAATCTGTCCCTAGTGCTGTAGCTGGGCGAGTTATTTAGTGTCCGTTCAAGCACATTTCTTGTTCTGGGTTGAAATACAATTCCCAATTTAGCAATTTCATAATTTAGTGGTTTCTGCTATATCAGAGCTATTTGAAATCTATCCCTAAAAGGGTATATAATATTCAAGGTGCACATAGGGTCATTCAGAATAACTTCACACACCCGCTACTGTGCATTTCCAAATCTAATTCTGTCACTAAACCCATACCTGTCACCCAGCGCCTAAATACTAGGCCTCAAATTTATATCCCGCTAAATCTCTCGTTACCGCTGTCCTGTTGTGGCTGGGAAAGTTATTTAGTGTCCGTCAAAGCACATTTTTTGTTCTGGGTTGAAATACAATTCCCAATTTAGCAATTTCATAATTTAGTCGTTTCTGCTATATCAGAGCTATTTGAAATCTATCCCTAAAAGGGTAGATCATATTGAAGGTGCACATAGGGTCATTCAGAATAACTTCACACACACGCTTCTGTGCATTTCCAAGTCTAATTCTGTCACTAAATCCATACCGGTCACCCAGCGCCTAAATACTAGGCCTCAAATTTATATCCCGCTGAATTTGAATACAATACATTGGGCCAAATAATATATTTGTTGTTGTGGTGAACCATAACAATGAGAAAAACATCTAGTAAGGGACGCGGACGTGGACATGGTCGTGGTGGTGTTAGTGGACCCTCTGGTGCTGGGAGAGGACGTGGCCGTTCTGCCACATCCACACGTCCTAGTGTACCAACTACCTCAGGTCCCAGTAGCCGCCAGAATTTACAGCGATATATGGTGGGGCCCAATGCCGTTCTAAGGATGGTAAGGCCTGAGCAGGTACAGGCATTAGTCAATTGGGTGGCCGACAGTGGATCCAGCACGTTCACATTATCTCCCACCCAGTCTTCTGCAGAAAGCGCACAGATGGCGCCTGAAAACCAACCCCATCAGTCTGTCACATCACCCCCATGCATACCAGGGAAACTGTCTCAGCCTCAAGTTATGCAGCAGTCTCTTATGCTGTTTGAAGACTCCGCTGGCAGGGTTTCCCAAGGGCATCCACCTAGCCCTTCCCCAGCGGTGAAAGACATAGAATGCACTGACGCACAACCACTTATGTTTCCTGATGATGAGGACATGGGAATACCACCTCAGCATGTCTCTGATGATGACGAAACACAGGTGCCAACTGCTGCGTCTTTCTGCAGTGTGCAGACTGAACAGGAGGTCAGGGATCAAGACTGGGTGGAAGACGATGCAGGGGACGATGAGGTCCTAGACCCCACATGGAATGAAGGTCGTGCCACTGACTTTCACAGTTCGGAGGAAGAGGCAGTGGTGAGACCGAGCCAACAGCGTAGCAAAAGAGGGAGCAGTGGGCAAAAGCAGAACACCCGCCGCCAAGAGACTCCGCCTGCTACTGACCGCCGCCATCTGGGACCGAGCACCCCAAAGGCAGCTTCAAGGAGTTCCCTGGCATGGCACTTCTTCAAACAATGTGCTGACGACAAGACCCGAGTGGTTTGCACGCTGTGCCATCAGAGCCTGAAGCGAGGCATTAACGTTCTGAACCTGAGCACAACCTGCATGACCAGACACCTGCATGCAAAGCATGAACTGCAGTGGAGTAAACACCTTAAAACCAAGGAAGTCACTCAGGCTCCCCCTGCTACCTCTTCTGCTGCTGCCGCCTCGGCCTATTCTGCTGCTGCCGCCTCGGCCTCTTCCTCCGCCTCTGGAGGAACATTGGCACCTGCCGCCCAGCAAACAGGGGATGTACCACCAACACCACCACCACCACCTCCGTCACCAAGCGTCTCAACCATGTCACACGCCAGCGTTCAACTCTCCATCTCACAAACATTTGATAGAAAGCGTAAATTCCCACCTAGCCACCCTCGATCCCTGGCCCTGAATGCCAGCATTTCTAAACTACTGGCCTATGAAATGCTGTCATTTAGGCTGGTGGACACAGACAGCTTCAAACAGCTCATGTCGCTTGCTGTCCCACAGTATGTTGTTCCCAGCCGGCACTACTTCTCCAAGAGAGCCGTGCCTTCCCTGCACAACCAAGTATCCGATAAAATCAAGTGTGCACTGCGCAACGCCATCTGTGGCAAGGTCCACCTAACCACAGATACGTGGACCAGTAAGCACGGCCAGGGACGCTATATCTCCCTAACTGCACACTGGGTAAATGTAGTGGCAGCTGGGCCCCAGGCGGAGAGCTGTTTGGCGCACGTCCTTCCGCCGCCAAGGATCGCAGGGCAACATTCTTTGCCTCCTGTTGCCACCTCCTCCTTCTCGGCTTCCTCCTCCTCTTCTTCCACCTGCTCATCCAGTCAGCCACACACCTTCACCACCAACTTCAGCACAGCCCGGGGTAAACGTCAGCAGGCCATTCTGAAACTCATATGTTTGGGGGACAGGCCCCACACCGCACAGGAGTTGTGGCGGGGTATAGAACAACAGACCGACGAGTGGTTGCTGCCGGTGAGCCTCAAGCCCGGCCTGGTGGTGTGTGATAATGGGCGAAATCTCGTTGCAGCTCTGGGACTAGCCAATTTGACGCACATCCCTTGCTTGGCGCATGTGCTGAATTTGGTGGTGCAGAAGTTCATTCACAACTACCCCGACATGTCAGAGCTGCTGCATAAAGTGCGGGCCGTCTGTTCGCGCTTCCGGCGTTCACATCCTGCTGCTGCTCGCCTGTCTGCGCTACAGCGTAACTTCGGCCTTCCCGCTCACCGCCTCATATGCGACGTGCCCACCAGGTGGAACTCCACCTTGCACATGCTGGACAGACTGTGCGAGCAGCAGCAGGCCATAGTGGAGTTTCAGCTGCAGCACGCACGGGTCAGTCGCACTACAGAACAGCACCACTTCACCACCAATGACTGGGCCTCCATGCGAGACCTGTGTGCCCTGTTGCGCTGTTTCGAGTACTCCACCAACATGGCCAGTGGCGATGACACCGTTATCAGCGTTACAATACCACTTCTATGTCTCCTTGAGAAAACACTTAGGGCGATGATGGAAGAGGAGGTGGCCCAGGAGGAGGAGGAGGAGGAGGAAGAGGGGTCATTTTTAGCACTTTCAGGCCAGTCTCTTCGAAGTGACTCAGAGGGAGGTTTTTGGCAACAGCAGAGGCCAGGTACAAATGTGGCCAGCCAGGGCCCACTACTGGAGGACGAGGAGGACGAGGATGAGGAGGAGGTGGAGGAGGATGAGGATGAAGCATGGTCACAGCGGGGTGGCACCCAACGCAGCTCGGGTCCATCACTGGTGCGTGGCTGGGGGGAAAGGCAGGACGATGACGATACGCCTCCCACAGAGGACAGCTTGTCCTTACCCCTGGGCAGCCTGGCACACATGAGCGACTACATGCTGCAGTGCCTGCGCAACGACAGCAGAGTTGCCCACATTTTAACCTGTGCGGACTACTGGGTTGCCACCCTGCTGGATCCACGCTACAAAGACAATGTGCCCACCTTACTTCCTGCACTGGAGCGTGATAGGAAGATGCGCGAGTACAAGCGCACGTTGGTAGACGCGCTACTGAGAGCATTCCCAAATGTCACAGGGGAACAAGTGGAAGCCCAAGGCCAAGGCAGAGGAGGAGCAAGAGGTCGCCAAGGCAGCTGTGTCACGGCCAGCTCCTCTGAGGGCAGGGTTAGCATGGCAGAGATGTGGAAAACTTTTGTCAACACGCCACAGCTAACTGCACCACCACCTGATACGCAACGTGTTAGCAGGAGGCAACATTTCACTAACATGGTGGAACAGTACGTGTGCACACCCCTCCACGTACTGACTGATGGTTCGGCCCCATTCAACTTCTGGGTCTCTAAATTGTCCACGTGGCCAGAGCTCCCGTGCCCGGCAGCCAGCGTTTTGTCTGAACGTGTATTCAGCACGGCAGGGGGCGTCATTACAGACAAACGCAGCCGCCTGTCTACAGCCAATGTGGACAAGCTGACGTTCATAAAAATGAACCAGGCATGGATCCCACAGGACCTGTCCGTCCCTTGTCCAGATTAGACATTAACTACCTCCCCATAACCATATATTATTGGACTCCAGGGCACTTCCTCATTCAATCCTATTTTTATTTTCATTTTACCATTATATTGCGAGGCTACCCAAAGTTGAATGAACCTCTCCTCTGCCTGTGTGCTAGGCCTAAATATATGCCAATGGACTGTTGCAGTATTGGGTGACGTGAAGCCTCATTCTCTGCTATGACATGCAGACTAATTCTCTGCTGACATGAAGACAGATTCTCTGTTACGGGACCTCCCTCCTCTGCCTGGGTGCTGGGCCTAAATATATGCCAATGGACTGTTGCAGTGGTGGGTGACGTGAAGCCTGATTCTCTGCTATGACATGCAGACTAATTCTCTGCTGACATGAAGACAGATTCTCTGTTACGGGACCTCTCTCCTCTGCCTGTGTGTGTGCTGGGCCTAAATATATGCCAATGGACTGTTGCAGTGGTGGCTGACGTGAAGCCTCATTCTCTGCTATGACATGCAGACTAATTCTCTGCTGACATGAAGACAGATTCTCTGTTACGGGACCTCCCTCCTCTGCCTGGGTGCTGGGCCTAAATATATGCCAATGGACTGTTGCAGTGGTGGCTGACGTGAAGCCTCATTCTCTGCTATGACATGCAGACTAATTCTCTGCTGACATGAAGACAGATTCTCTGTTACGGGACCTCCCTCCTCTGCCTGGGTGCTGGGCCTAAATATATGCCAATGGACTGTTGCAGTGGTGGGTGACGTGAAGCCTCATTCTCTGCTATGACATGCAGACTGATTCTCTGCTGACATGAAGCCAGATTGTCTGTTACGGGACCTCCCTCCTCTGCCTGGGTGCTGGGCCTAAATATATGCCAATGGACTGTTGCAGTGGTGGCTGACGTGAAGCCTCATTCTCTGCTATGACATGCAGACTGATTCTCTGCTGACATGAAGCCAGATTGTCTGTTACGGGACCTCTCTCCTCTGCCTGTGTGCTAGGCCTAAATATATGCCAATGGACTGTTGCAGTGGTGGCTGACGTGAAGCCTCATTCTCTGCTATGACATGCAGACTGATTCTCTGCTGACATGAAGCCAGATCGTCTGTTACGGGACCTCTCTGCTCTGCCTGTGTGCTAGGCCTAAATATATGCCAATGGACTGTTGCAGTGGTGGGTGACGTGAAGCCTCATTCTCTGCTATGACATGCAGACTGATTCTCTGCTGTCATGAAGCCAGATTGTCTGTTACGGGACCTCTCTGCTCTGCCTGTGTGCTAGGCCTAAATATATGCCAATGGACTGTTGCAGTGGTGGGTGACGTGAAGCCTCATTCTCTGCTATGACATGCAGACTGATTCTCTGCTGACATGAAGCCAGATTGTCTGTTACGGGACCTCTCTCCTCTGCCTGTGTGCTAGGCCTAAATATATGCCAATGGACTGTTGCAGTGGTGGCTGACGTGAAGCCTCATTCTCTGCTATGACATGCAGACTAATTCTCTGCTGACATGAAGCCAGATTGTCTGTTACGGGACCTCTCTCCTCTGCCTGGGTGCTGGGCCTAAATTTATGACAATGGACTGTTGCAGTGGTGGCTGACGTGAAGCCTGATTCTCTGCTATGACATGCAGACTGATTCTCTGCTGACATGAAGCCAGATCCTCTGTTACGGGACCTCTCTCCTCTGCCTGTGTGTGTGCTGGGCCTAAATATATGCCAATGGACTGTTGCAGTGGTGGCTGACGTGAAGCCTCATTCTCTGCTATGACATGCAGACTGATTCTCTGCTGACATGAAGCCAGATTCTCTGTTACGGGACCTCTCTCCTCTGCCTGTGTGTGTGCTGGGCCTAAATATATGCCAATGGACTGTTGCAGTGGTGGCTGACGTGAAGCCTCATTCTCTGCTATGACATGCAGACTAATTCTCTGCTGACATGAAGACAGATTCTCTGTTACGGGACCTCCCTCCTCTGCCTGGGTGCTGGGCCTAAATATATGCCAATGGACTGTTGCAGTGGTGGCTGACGTGAAGCCTCATTCTCTGCTATGACATGCAGACTAATTCTCTGCTGACATGAAGACAGATTCTCTGTTACGGGACCTCTCTCCTCTGCCTGGGTGCCGGGGCCTAAATATCTGAGAATGGACTGTTCCAGTGGTGGGTGACGGGAAGCCAGATTCTCTGCTATGGAACCTCTCTCCAATTGATTTTGGTTAATTTTTATTTATTTAATTTTTATTTTAATTCATTTCCCTATCCACATTTGTTTGCAGGGGATTTACCTACATGTTGCTGCCTTTTGCAGCCCTCTAGCTCTTTCCTGGGCTGTTTTACAGCCTTTTTAGTGCCGAAAAGTTCGGGTCCCCATTGACTTCAATGGGGTTCGGGTTCGGGACGAAGTTCGGATCGGGTTCGGATCCCGAACCCGAACATTTCCGGGATGTTCGGCCGAACTTCTCGAACCCGAACATCCAGGTGTTCGCTCAACTCTACTCTCAATATTTGGTGGAAACATGTATATCAAAACTCTTAATCAGTATTTTGTGGAAGCAGGTATCTCGCAGGCCTCAATCAATATTTGGCTGAAGAAGATATATCAAACCCCATAATCAGTATTTGATGGAAGCAGATATATCAAACCCCTTAATCAGTATTTGGTGGAAGCAGGTATATCAATCCCCTTAATGAATATTTTGTGGAAGCAGGTGTATCGCAGGCCTCAATCAGTATTTGGTGGAAGCAGGAATATCAAACCCCTTAATCAGTATTTTGTCAAAGCGGCATATTGCACCCCTCAATCAGCTTTTTTTGGAAGCAGTAGAGTAGTGTGAGCATGCTCGGCCGAAGATCAGTTGGGCTCAAGCATCGCAATGCTCGAATCTCCTTCCTGCACGTTTTGCGGCTGCTAAACAGCCAATAAACGTGCAGGTTAGTACTGCCCTCACTGTAATGCCAGTAGCACCAGAAAACGCGTGTTCGGCTCATTCTAAGTCAGGGAGAACTAAGCATAGGTAAAGACATATAGTGTAGGGAGTGTAATTGAATTGAATTTTTCTACAAAAACATTTCATGGCCCCAAAAGTCCTTGTACGGACTATTGTGTGTGACAGCAGCAATATATGTTTGTAGCGCAACCTGCGCTAAATTGCTCAATGTTAGGGAGAGTTGTGCATAGAGTAGGGGATCGTCTCTTTTCAGGGGGTCACACTCACAGATATCTTTGCAGACACGATTATAATGTCCAAACTCTTGCTTTATTTCAGACACTTTAGCAAAGCACAGGTTAAGAAGTCGCAGCTTCAACTTATCATGTGTGACATCCACACAAAATAATAAACCCTTGCCCGGCTAGGCTCTAACTTACCACATAAGCATATCCCTGACTCACCTAGAGAGCCCTTTTCACACATGGAACACAAATGCGGCTTTCCTCGGCCATTCAGTCCAGCAACCTCCAGGCTGTGACACTTCAATACCTTTTGGGGGATTGTGGCCCAGTAGTCCTCCCGACTCTGGCCTCGTGATCCTTGTTTTACAGGCGTCACCGCATCCCCCAAAGTTCAAGCTGTCGCCTAGCCTCGTGGCCCCTCAGCCCACCCGGCTAAGACCACTCGCACAGAGCCTCACCAGGACTCTGCTTCACAAGACACTCCAGAGTGAGCCACACCCATTATCCAGTAGCAGGATTAAATAAGATCCCTGGACATGAGCAAGTCCCAGACTGGATCATGGGGAACAGGCACCCACCCAACACATTGCCTGTTCCCAGTAAAAGCCTGTCCTGAAATAGCTGAACCAGCTACATTATCTATGTGGTGTCCCCCAACTACTTTAGTGGACACCTGGACTAGGGCTTTTACTCCACCAAGGCCAGCCCCTTGGTGACACGCTCCTGGTGCAAACAACACCTCAATGTTCACATTGCCACAATAGGTAGAGATTTTATGCAAAAAACTTTTCGGAGACCAAAAAGTCCTTTTAAGGACTATTGTGTGTGATAGCAGCAATATATATTTTTAGAACATCCTGTGCTAAATACTGTGTAATTGGCCACTGTGGACAGTTATATTATTTGCGCCACATCTCCTGTGTAAATTGTGCGCATCCCTAAAATATCAGTGACATCCAGTGCAGTTTTTCCGTTGACGGTGTCCACTGCGGATAGTTCAATTATCCGCGCCACATATCCCGTTTAAAGTGTGCGCATCCCTAAAATATCAGTGACATCCAGTACACTTTTTCCATAGACAGTGTCCCTGCAGACAGTAAAATTATCCGTGCTACATCTCCTGTTTAAAGTGTGTGCATCCCTAAAATATCTGTGACATCCAGTGCACTTTTTGGGTAGACGGTGTCCTTTGCAGACAGCAAAATTATCTGCGCCGCATCTCCTGTTTCAAGTCTACACATCCCTAAAATATCAGTGACATCCAGTGCACGTTTTCCATAGACGGTGTCCCTTGTGGACAGTTAAATTATCTGCGCTACATCTCCTGTTTAAAATGTGTGCATCCCTAAAATATCAGTGACATCCAGTACACTTTTTCCATATACACTGCGAACTGTAACATTACCTGTGGTACCTGTCCTGTATAACATTTCCTCATCATAAAAACCTTTGTAAAAAATTTTGTACACTCACTATCAAATCCTATGGTACTGTACGTGTGACATACTTTCAAGCATTTAAAACGAAGAAGGCGAGGAGTAAGGGACTGGGAAGTGGTCGTGATGCTGATAGTGCACACAAAGGCCGTGGCCCTGGTTGAGGAGAAACAGTGCCTGCTGCCAGAGCACAAGAAAAACAATAATCCAAGATACCTAGCTTTATGTCTCAGTTTGCAGGGTGGCGCAGGACACCACTCTTAAAGTCAGACCAGCGCGACCAGGGGGTCAGTTGGATTGCAGCAGATAATGCTTCCAGTCGGTTAAGCACCACTCTGTCTTCCATCAAGTCCAGTCTCAGTAGCCAGGAGTCTGGTCAACACAATCCTCACCATGTTCCTCCTTCCTCCCACCATTTACAGTCTGGCCAAACAAGTGATTCCACACTTGGATATTCCGAGGAACTCTTTTCATGGCCATTACTTGATTTGGCCCTCTTGCCAAGCACGCTTGAAGAGGGACATGAGATCTTGTGCCCTGATTCCCAACCTCTTGAACATCCACAGTCACAAGAACATGATGGTGGGGAACAGCAATTAGTGTTTAAAGACCTGGATGATGATGAGACACAGTTGCCAATAAGTCAACCGCAATTACTGTCTCAAGAGGTTGATGAAGAGGATCAGACACAGTTGTCAATCACTGAGGTTGTGGTTAGGTCAACAAATCAGGAGGATAATCAGAGTGAGGAAGTGGAAGAGGAGGTGGTGGACAATGAGGTTACTGACCCAACCTGGGAAGGTGGAAAGCTGAGCAAGGACAGCAGTACAGAGGGGAGGGATCTGCAGCACCGCAACAGTCTAAAAGAGGCAGTGGGGTGGCAAAATGGAGAAGGCGGGCAACACCAGACAGGCCCACAACTGTTCCAGGGAGAAACCCCTGTCTCTCCCTGGAACAGTTGTGGGCCTGAGTTAGATGTTCCGCAGCATTACGCTTTTTTGAGGAAAGTGCGGATGATAAAAGAATTGTCATTTGCAACCTGTGCCGTACCAAAATGAGCAGAGGCGTGAACACTAGCAACCTCACCACCACCAGCATGATTCGCCACATGGCATCCAAGCACCGTAATAAGTGGGACGAATGCCTGGGTCCACAATCCCCTGCACCTGGACCTTTGCAAGTACCATCAGCAACCAACTCCACTTTCGTGTCCCAGCACAGCATACCACAGGCATTTGAACACAAAACGCAAATACTCGGCCACCCACCCACAGGCCATAGCACTAAATGTGCAACTTTCCAAATTACTGGCCCTGGAAATGTTGCCATTTAGACTTGTGGACACTGAGGCCTTCTGCAGCCAGATGTCGGCGGCCATCCCTCGTTATGCAGTCCCAAGCCGCCACTGTTTTTCACTGTGTGCCGTGCCCGCTTTACATGAACATTTGTCCCATAACATCACACGTGCCCTGATCAACGCAGTTAATGGGAAGGTCCACTTAACCACTGACACATGGACAAGTTCTTTAGGCCAGGGATGCTACATTTCCCTGACGGCACACTGGGTGAATGTTGTGGAGGCCGGGAGTGACTCGTACCCTGGCATGGCACAGAGCTACTGACGCCAAGGATAGCGGGCCCTACGTCGATCAATGTTTCCGCCAGCACCTACTTTAGTGGCTCCCTCCACTTCTCCTCCTCCGCCTCCTCCTCCATTTCTGAATTATCCGCGTGCCGCACCAGTCAGTCATCAGTTGGTAGCTGGAAGCAGTATAGCACTGCAGTGGGGAAGCTGCAACAGGCCGTGCTGAAGCTGACATGCTTAGGGGACAAACAGCACACTGCCACAGAGCTGTGGCAGGGGATAAGAGACCAGTCTGAGCTGTGGGTCTTGCCACTCAACCTAGAACCACACATGGTTGTGTCGGATAACGGCCATAAATTGGTGGCTGCTTTGGAGGTCGGCAAGCTCAGATACATCCCATGCCTAGCCCACGTGTTCAACCTTGTGGTTCAGTGGTTTCTCAAAACCTACCCCAATTTGCCTGATCTACTGTTGGGGTGTGAGCTTTGCAGAGCTGGTACATATTCATGCGAGATTCCAGAATCTAACTCGCACCACCTGCCTGATTTTTTTATTTGGTGGAGAACCAACTTTTTATTTCTATCTCTAATAAAATGTTTTTAACCATACTTTATTCAGGCAGTTAACAGTGTTATACGTCTAGTACGCTAAATAAATAAATAAACACCTATAAATGTACAACACAGCCGTGTTCAAATGTAAAACATACCAAATTTTTATTGTTACATACAAAACATAATAATAAAAAATATATATGGCAATGAAGACACAGGAATAACAATGGACTGCTGGTAATGTGGCAATATAATAAATGCAGTAAATCCCATCTACCCCTGACAAGTGCCAAGTAGGTATCAA
The DNA here is from genome assembly GCF_014858855.1 of Bufo gargarizans. Taxonomy (NCBI): domain Eukaryota; kingdom Metazoa; phylum Chordata; class Amphibia; order Anura; family Bufonidae; genus Bufo; species Bufo gargarizans. Next base: position 184,175,053 of record NC_058084.1, read on the forward strand.
GTCAATAGGTAATAATAAAGTGAAAAGTGCATGAAAATGGGGATAAACGTGGGAAAAATAGCTGCTCAATAAATACAGACCAGTAAATCCTGACCCCGACGCGCTTTTCGCTGTCGCATTCTTCCTCGCTGTCGCTTCTTCCCCGGAATATTTCATGAACATTTTGTAGAATATTTGTCATATTTGCAAATTCAAGATTATTTTATCGAATGCAAAAAATCGGCCATGTAAAAATCACGTAATGCGAATTTGTAACGCGAAATACAGGCGTGGGTCACTTTGGCTACATTTTTCAAGCTGCTAGAAGTTTCATGAGTTTCTCCTGAGACTGGAGAAAATGGTTGGCACGGCAGAACATTACAATAGCTTTATGTACAGATAGCGTTAAGTGCTCCAATATATTCGCGATTGCGCTAATCGGCAGTGATTAGAATATTTTTTCGCTCTACATGCAACTTCACATATTATCAGGTGTTTGGCCCGAGCCCCCGAACACTGCAGTGTTTGATCAACACTAGGAAGCAGGTGTATAGAACCCCTTAATCAATATTTGGTGGAAGCAGGTATATCTCACCTCTCAATCAGTATTTTGTGGAAGCAGGTATATCAAACCCCTTAATCAGTATTTTGTGGAAGCAGGTATATCGCACCCCTCAATCAGTATTTTGTGGAAGCAGGCATATAGTTCCCATTAATCAATATTTGGTAGAAGCAGGTATATCGCACCCCTCAATCAGCATTTTGTGGAAACAGGTATATAGAACCCCTTAATCAATATTTGGTGGAAGCAGGTATAACGCACCCCTTAATCTCTATTTTGTGAAAGCAGGGTATATCAAATCCCATAATCAGTATTTTGTGGAAGCAGGTATATCGCACCCCTCAATCAGTATTTTGTGGAAGCAGGTGTATCACACCCCTCAATCTTTATTTTATGGAAGCAGGCATATAGATCCCCTTAATCAATATTTGGTAGAAGCAGGTATATCGCACCCCTCAATAAGTATTTTGTGGAAGCAGGTATATTAAACCCCTTAATACGCTTGTTTTGGTGAAACAGGTATATCACACCATTTGCAAATAGTTGTTTCAAAAGTGCTTGTCTCTCTATATACCTGCGGTATCGCAGCAGAAACGCACACAACTGCTGCACAGTACAAATGCACTATATACTTTCTATGTTAGAAAGTATATTATAGGTATATCACACCCCTTAATCATTTTTTTTTTTTTTTGTACCTCAGGTATATCACACCAGTTGCAATTAGTTATTCCAATAGCGTTTGTCCCTCTATATAGCTTCGGTATCGCAGCAGAACCACACACAACTGCTACACAATACAAATGCACTATAATATACTTTCCATAAAAGGACTTTTGTGGCCCTATTAGCTAGCGTTTGGTGTCCCTAACAGTCTGTCCCTGCTCCACAAAGCAACCTCTCCCTGGCAAAACACAGAATGTAAAATGGCTGCCAGATCAGGTTCTGTTATAGGGTGGGGGGTGTGTCCATGTCCTGAAATGTCTCAATTGTCTGTCCATTGGCTGGCAGGCTGTAGATTTTTAAAAGAACCAATCAAATAGGTATATCAGACGCTATTTTGCAAATTGCGTCTATTATACCTGCTACCTGCTCCTCTGGTGGTCCATTTTACTTGAATCGCACACCAGAGGACACAGGCAGCTCTGTAAGTAGCACCAAGCAGCACACACACATTACACACACCCCTGTCACTTATTAACCCCTTATTAACACCTGATCACCCCATATAGACTCCCTGATCACCCCCCTGTCACCCCCTGTCATTGATCACCCCCCTGTAAGGGTCCCTTATCACCGCCAGTTAGTTAGCTACTTGTTAGGTAATTAGCGCCCAGCCCACCGCACCGCAGTCACTGATTAGTCGCTGATTAGCGTCATCGCTGTCGCTAATCAGCACTAGTACTATATAGTATCTGTAAGTGATCAAGACTGATCGCAATCAGATCTATATTAGTACATTAGGGTCAACTTAGGCTCTACAAAAAACGCAGTGTTCGCCCGATCAGGCCTGATCTTGTGCCCACACTTGCGTTCAGTCTGCCCCACCGCAGTGACAGAATTATTTTTTTCTGATCACTGCAAAAACACAGTAAAATCGCTGTGGCACTATAAAGATCACTTTTGAACTTTTTGGACCTTTATTAGCGATCGCAGCTTTACTTCGCAAGCACTCATTTTTACTAGGCAGGTGTGCTCTTTTTCCTGGGTAGTCTCAGAGGAATACCCCCTAAATTTAGTTAGCCCAAAATGTCAAAAAAGGGGTATTCCGCTGAAGAGGCCTACAGGATTCTGGCCCTGATGGATGAAAGCGATGGGGACACCTCACCCGCTGAATCCAGTGGTTCAGAATATGAACCTGTAAAACCCTTAACGGTACTCATTGGAATTTGGTCCCCTTTGTGCACCTAGGCTGCAAAAAAGTGTCACACATGTGGTATCGCCGTACTCAGAAGAAATAGGGCAATGTGTTTTGGGGTGTAGTTTTACATATACCCATACTGTTTGTGAGCAATATCTCTGCAAATGACAACTTTTGATTTTTTTTTATACAAAGTTGTCAATTTACAGAGATATTTCTCTCACCAAGCATGGGTATATGTAAAAATACACCCCAAAACAAATTGCCCTACTTCTTCTGAGTACGGCGATACCACATGTGTGACACTTTTTTGCAGCCTAGGTGCGTAAAGGGGCCCAAAGTCCAATCAGTACCTTTAGGCTTTACAGGGTTGCTCACAATTTAGCCCCACCCAAAATGCTAGAACAGTAAACACACCCCACAAATGACCCCATTTCGGAAAGTAGACACCCCAAGGTATTCACTGAGGGGCATAGTGAGTCCATGGAGATTTTTTATTTTTTTTGCCAAAAGTTAGCAGAAATGGAAATTTTATTTTTTAATTTTTTCCTCAGAAAGTGTCATTTTCCGCTAACTTGTGAAAAAAAATTAAATCATACATGAACTCACCATGCCCCTCCGTGAATACTTTGGTGTCTTCTTTCTAAAATTGGGTCATTTGGGGGGTATTTATACTATCCTGGCATTCTAGCACCTCAAGAAACATGACAGGTGCTCAGAAAGTCAGAGCTGCTTCAAAATGCGGAAATTCACATTTTTGCACCATAGTTTTTTTTAATCAAAAACATGTAGCACAATAAATTCTGACACAAACTTGTATAGAAATGTAATTATATTTGAACAATTTTACCAGAAAAAGTTAAAAATACACTTTTTTTGAGAAAATTGCCGTCTTTTTTGATTAATATCAGAAAAGCGAAAATTTTCAGCAGCAATCAAATACCAGCAAAAGAAAGCTGTATTTGTGAGAAGAAAAGGAGGTACAATTCATTTGGGTGCCAAGTTGCATGACCGAGCAATAAACCGTTAAAGTTGTGAAGTGCCGATTTGTAAAAAAGGGCCTGGTCACTAGGGGGGTATAAACCTGTGGTCCTTAACTGGTTAAATAGGTAGATATCATCAGTGTTACATAATTAGTCATCAATAAATAAATACAAATATACAGTGGAAAACATGATTAAAAACATTGTGTCAATATGGTACATGTGCACAAAACACAGTATTATAACATAGTGTTCATGATTACAATAAAAAGTTATTACATTTCCATGATTCAGTGTTACGTTCATAGTTACCACTAATTAATACATAAAGTGCATCTGTGCTAAGTCATAAATAAAAAAAAAAAGAGAGGACAAACCCCCGTCATGAATTCTCACATGTGTAGCCAAACTTCAGCATCCCATGTTGGGTACTGCACAGGCGCCGGCGTACATCCTAGGCACGCGAGATTCCCTCACGTCTTGCGCATGTGCACCGCACGCCCGCACTGGATATGTCAATTTGTGTGGCAATCAGCCACTGCGCATGACCAGTAGATCGGGATATGATGTTGTTGTCATCCTGTGACCATAGTAACCATTATCGTTTGCGGCATATCCATAACGGGACACACACTAAGCGTCAACTTAAGTGTATTAACCCCGTCATGATGAGGGATCAGGGGCAAGCCATTGTCCCCATTCCCAACCACTAAAACCCCGATGTCACATGAAAATAAATAAGGTGGTAGTGCATGGTCATGAATGCTCCACACCGGTGCACACAACCCAATTAGGGTGTAAGCCCCATGCAGAACCGAGGACAGGGGCACCTCAGTGTCACCTCTCCTCCACTCCCTCATCCATCGACCAATACACGTCCCCTCAGCCAAGTTCACATAACATTGCCATACCACACAATGGAAAATTGTATCAATGTCTAATCCCTTTGTACTCTGGTCAATTGCATATTTTTAATATAGAGACAATAAATATAAGGAGAATAAAAAAAAACCTTGCATGGATACATAATCACATGGAGGTTTCATGTTGGCCAAGGACAATTAATGGAGAGCACCAATCTTAACATATACACCCAGATAGGAGGCTGGAGCACATGATCATACCACCCTAAACTCAACATTTAATCCATTGGGTTTTAAAATCTACAGCTGATAAATCCAGTAAAGTTCATGCTGTTTCAGCATGATTGACCTGTCACCACCCCGGACGTAGCATGGCGACCTGGTCAATGCGCCTGAAACGTAAATCTCTCTCAGTGTGTTTAGCTTCAGTAAAGTGTTTCAACACTAGTAAGTCTATTATTTTTTCTCCTAATAGTGTATCTATGTTGGTTCAATCTTGTTTTAACATCCCATGTGGTTTCGTCCCACATAGAAGAGATGACACGGGCATTCTAGTAAATACACAACGTATGAGGAGTCACAAGTCAGGTAATATTTGATCATATATTCGTCCCCTGTCTGTGGATGTGAGAAAGTGGCACCCCTTAACATCAATGGACAGTTCACACATCCATGGCAGGGAAAGTAACCTTTCCTCGACGCACCACAATATGCACTAAACGAGACCCTATTTGTACCAATGTCCGCTCGCACCAACAGAGCACTGGAGACGCGGTGCCTATATCCCTCGGTCACATGATCCCTGTGGGGGCTGAACTGGAGGAGGTGGAGGACATTGGAGCACAAGCAATGTGTGCCAAAATGGGTGTTTTCTTACACAGGTGACAGGAGAAGAGGAGCAGGAGCAGCCAGAGGAGCAGAAGGGAGATTAGAAAGATGAGGCAAATGACCCAGGCACACCTTGGCAGTATGAAGTGGAGATGGAGGCAGGGAGTCCCTCCGAGTCACTTGCACAAATGGCTCGATGCATGCTCACTTGCTTGCGTAGTGACAGCCGAATTGTCACCAGTCGGCAGAGGGATGACTTCTGGCTCTCTACCTTGTTGGACCCTTGCAACCGGTCTAAAATGGGGCCCTTTTTACACCCGCTGAGAGGGAGGACAAACTGACCTACTATAGAGACATCCTATGTAGTCAGTTGGCCGCTACCTATCTGTGCCGTCCATCCTCTCTCGGGTCTGTTGTGGCAGGTCTGTTTACATTCCTCTGCCATGGCTGTTGTGGCAGGGTGGGGGGGGGGGGTAGGAGCAGTTCCAGATCCCGCAGCAGTGACTTGAGTCTAGAGTTGCTGATGAGCAGCTTTCTTTACCCACCTAGTGTAAAAACATCTCACCAGCAGCTATACATGAAGCAGAACCTGAACCAGTAGGTGGTGGCATACTTGGAGTGCACCCTGCCAGCCATCATTGAAAATCTGCTGGACTACTCGGCAGCCAAACTGGATATGTGGCAGCAACTGGCTAAGTTTGCCCTGGAAAAGCTGTCCTGCCTGGCCAGTAGTGTGGCATCAGAGTGGGTGTTTAGTGCAGCTGGGGCCATAGTTACCCCCAGAAGAACTTGCCTGTCCATTCAAAATGTGGAGAGACTGACCTTTGTCAAGATGAATCAGGCGTGGATCAGCCAGGATTTCCACCCATCAATGCCTGATGCATCAGACTAGATCATTAATGGTGTCACACCAATACTCTGACAAAATAGACCGGTTTATTCTGGATACCTGCCTCAGCTACTATTCTGATGCTGCCACCCACCTGATACCACAAATCTGATGCTAAGTGCTCCTTTATTCACCCACCATCTGCAGCTGGTACTGGGATTGCCACCCACCTCCCCACTCACTGTCACTGGGTCACTCTGTGGTCTCCTGATGCTGTTGCCAACTTTACACTATGCCACCTTGCAATTTTGTGGTCTCCTCATATTTCTGCCACCTCCACACTATGTCACCTTTCCACTCTATGGTCTCCTCATGCTGCTGCCACCTCCACACTGTGTCAACTTGCCACTCTGTGGTCTTCTGATGCTGCTGCCACCTCTACACTCTGTCATTGTGCCACTCTGTGGCCTCCTGATGATGCTGCCACCTCCACACTCTTTCATTATGCCTCTTTGTGGCCTCCTGATGCTACCACCATATCCACACTCTGTCATTGTGCCACTCTGGTGCCTCCTGATGCTGCCACCACATCCACACTCTGTCATTGTGCCACTCTGTGGCCTCCTGATGCTGCTGCCACCTCCACACTCTTTCAATGGGGCACTATGTGGTCTCCTCATGCTGCTTCCACCTCACCACTCAGAACACAGAAGACATGCAAATATTCCATTCATGTGTCATCTCATTTATTTATTTTTTGCATCAGCAATACTGATGGATTATGTATCAGACGAAGCACAAAATAATCAGTGACATCAACACAAACTTACTGCTGACACCCTCTTCACTTTGTCGGGGGGCTCTACTTGTATAAGTGTTTAATAGAACAGGTTTTGTAGACATCTATGTGGAATCAGCCGATGACGGTGCAATTTTTCTTGGTGCTAACATCGACTTTTAAGGCTGAGTTCGTACTTGAGTCATTTGCCCAAATAAGTGAAGTGTGCAGTGATTCTAAGAGTGACGCCTGTCATCTGCATGTCATACTGACTCACAGTATTATCTCACTACCGTAGCAGACTCCCTATGCGTGTTTCAGCCATTTTTGTAATGTGATTCGCCGCAAATAAATTCATATCAAACCAAATTTTTTCAACAAATTCAGCGAACCAGCCGAATCACATTTTTTAGAAATTCTCTCATCTCTAGTAATAATCTTATGGGTATAGAATAGCATAAAATAGCTTACAATAAGAGGGAAAGTCACATTTAAATACACTGATACAGTATCTGCTCTTAAGCTCAGTCAGCAGTTTTTTTCTTACAAGCAAAAGCTCAGGGACTTCTGGTTTTATGAATATCCATTTATGTGTAACATTTTGAAAGTGCAGAGCTAGACTTAGTAAAAGAAAACCTGTTCTCCAATTCTCAGTATGTAACACAATTGCTAATGGAATAGATAAAAAGTACAAAGCAGATAATATTTCCTTGACAATACTGTTAAATGCATTATAATGAAACAAATTTTTTAAGGATAACTCTGGTACAGTTATCAAAGAGAAACATTTGTTTGTGATCATATATACTGTGAAAATTTGCAGCACACTTAAATAACAAATAAGGTCCCTTGATGAGGCATATGGCGGTACCCCCCTTTCCTGACCACATACATTTTCTTTTTTTAGTACATGCATCTTTGAAGGCCATAACTTTTTCCATTTGCTTATTTAAATAATTTTTGTGTCTTATTTTCGCTGACACATTTGACTATATTTTTGTAATTTTTATTATTAAAGGAAAATTTTAAAATGTCTTTTATCTTTATTTATTAAATTATGCAAAATGCAACTAACATATTTTGAACTGATATCCCATTTTCATTATGGTCATTTTGATATAAAAGCTGTCAGGAAGTTAGTTGTCTGGGCTCCAGTGCTATGGTTTCTGGCTTCGGCACAGGCACGCCAGGTGAGACACACCCCCATGATGTGCTGCATGGCCACGCTCCCCGATGACGTGGTCAAATCCATAGCAACGAAGCGCAATGTTCTGTTTCTTCCCACAGCGTACATACGCTAGGGCAGATTACTTTATGATTTTACTAAGGTGTTGTCACAATTTTACCTGCCCAGGCTCCAGCGGCGAGATCTCCAGCTATGGTAGGACTTTGCTGGGAGAGATGCACTGCTAAGCCACAACCCTGCAGAAGCAAATGTGTTCTTAGCAGCAGGATGCAACTTTTTCTCCCCACAGTGGCTGTGTGCTAGAGGAATCTAGTAGTGGGCTGATTGCTCAGCTGATCTATTCCTGTGTGCTAGTATTCTGACTAATGGAGTGCTGAGTCATGACATCAGGTTCTAATCCTGAGACCTGGTGCTCTATTTAAACCCCTTCCATGCCCTATACCACTGCCAGTGATAGTCTATGACTCTCTAGCCTAGCTCTTGGTTACAGTTCGGTCAGTGCATTTGGATTGCTCATATTATTGACCTTGGCTCTCTTTTGACCACTCTCTGCCTCATGTTTTTGGTACTGTGTCTCCTGTCTGGTTCTGATCTCGACTTGGCTATTTGACAATCCTCTGTCTCTTGATTTGGTACTGGTTCTGACTATTGATGAGCAGCAGGGGCAATATATTTGAATTTGCAATATTTCACGAATATTTGGGCGAATAATCACAATAAATTTGCGAATTCGAGAATTCACAATTATTTTCTTGATTGTGAAAATCAGCAATGTAATATTCATGTAATGCGTGCGCAAAACAGGCGTGGGTCACTTTTGCTACATTTTTCAAGCGCTGGAAGTTTCCTGAGACTGGAGAAAATGGTTGGCACAGCAGAACATTACAATAGCTTTATATGCAGATAGAGTTCTCTAATATATTCAAGATTGCACAAATCGGCAATTAATGACGCGCATATTTTTGCACAATATGTGCAACTTCACATTTTACCAGATCTGACTACATATTACTGATTGGTGCACTAAGTATTGTTGTGAACTTGTGACATCTCAGATCTATGTCTGTAGCATGTATGTATGGACAGCGGAACCTACACTGACTAGCTCCCACTAGCTATCTGTATTATATATAAGCTAACTAACTATCTAATGTAATGAGCTTGACACAACCAAAGCACATAGCACAGTTATAACACTGCTGTCTCTCTCATAAATGCAAAAAAATGCAGAAAATGGCAGCTGGGGAGGTTCTTATTTAATAAAGGGGTAGGCAACTTTCCTACTGGTTGCTAGGGATTTTGCTAAGTTCTGACAAAGACATTGCAGCCTTCTCATTGACCAACAAGCAAGAAGCAGGGAGGGATCATGTGTTCAAGTAAGAAAAACTAGAATATTCGCGAATACGAATATATAGCACTGTATTCAAAATATTTGCGAATTCTTGAAGTGGCAATATACGCAATTAAAATTTGCAATACAAATATTCGTGCCCAACACAAGTTCTGAACCATTCCTGCAGGATCCTGCTTTTGTGTGGTTTTGGCTCTATGTTTTGTCTGTCTTGCACCTTGGTAGCGTAGGGAACGTAGACCAGTTGCAGACTTGCTACCTAGGGCTTGCACCGCAAGTAGGCATGTAAAGCAGGCAGGGTTCTAGTTAGAGTTCACTGTTCATGTCTTCCCAACCGACTACAGTAACAAAAGCTATATAGGTTATGGTTACTCAGGGGTGACTGACATATTAGACCCAGTTACAGGGTAAATAGAAGCCAGTAGGTTATAACAAAGATATAGAGTCTCACTGCAGAGCTAAACTGGGTCTGCTAAGATCCAGCAGCTTGATTGCTGCTTCCTGATCTGTATAGCTAAGGAGAAACCAAGGATGGTAAAGAATCATCTCTGCCTTCTCAATGGGAGCCAAGCTATCACTGACAGTGGACCCTATTCTGTCTTCATACACGTTCACACAGTGTGCAGTCTGACATTCATTATAAACCATTCCTGCCTTCCAAAAAAAGGACTGTTTTCTGTAGTCTAATTGTTTATTGGTCAACAGGATTGTAAATTGGTAAAACTTCAAGAATACCTATGGCGTGTGTAAGTAAAACATATAGAATAGCATGTACAGAAATATATTGATGGAGAAAGCAGATGTCCAAAATGGCTGCCTATACATAGATTGTATGTCTATCTCAGATAAATAACTCCCTGAGTGACATTTATACCTAGCTAAACAGCTCTGCATAAAATAATGTCCCTGAAACAAGGTAGCTCTAACTCACCAGATATACTTGCACAAAGATGGTGGAGATTAAGAAGTAGAACTGCATGGAACAGCTCTGCTGATGTCCTGTAGTCTGTATGTAGACTAAATACAAAAGGAAAAGATACACTCAGATATGTAGCTGTATTCTTGCACTGCCGGTACTCAATGTAATGTGGGTAGAAATCACAGAATCAATCAAATCGTTTAAATAGAAGACCGCACTGCTGCTCACTCCTCTGAGACTCCTTATACTCTCAGCACAAGGCCAATTGTTCCTCTAGACATGGAAAAGAACCATCAAGCTCCACAGATAGGTGTCTCTCCTCTACCCAACCCTCCTGCAGGTAATCAAGGAATCACAACCATAGTACATACATCAAACATCTTTCCTAAACTTATATAAATCACTGAAAAAAATGCACCAAACGGATATATCACTGACTATACTAGCTGGTCATACAAGCAGATATTAAAAGCTGAGACTTTAGCCAATATATTCCAGCCAATATAGTCAGGAAGATATCGGAGCCCATCATGCACCACATCACGGTCACTCAGCATGGCAAGGGGTCCTACCACTGCACTAACTCTGGTGCACTAACTATGGTGTGAACAGGGTCTGAAGGTGATGAAATCCAGCTCACAGCCAAGCTTCCACATGTCATGGAACCATGAACCAGACGTACAACAAGAGATAAGTGGAAATAAGAAGGCTTTATTGAAAATCAAGCTGTAAGGCAAAAGTCCAAACGGATGGCTAAACCGAAGCAGGGTCTTGCGAAGCCAGAGGTCAGGAACCAGAAGGGTAGTCAGACGAAGCCTGGATCAGGAACCAGCAGGGTAGTCAGACGAAGCCTGGATCAGGAACCAGCAGGGTAGTCAGACGAAGCCAGGATCAGGAACCAGAAGCAGCAGCAGTCTTAGAAGCATGTGAACACAGGAGAACCAAGCAAGGAACTGAAGCCACAGACCTCCTATATATGAGCTAGGCATCCAGCTCCTCCCAGTGGGAAGGAGAAGCCGCAGGGTGGGAGGCTACAAGAAACCCAGAAACCAAGATGGCCGCCAGCACATGTCAAACGAAGGAGAACAGCAAGAAGGTAAGACCATGACAGTACCTCCCCCTCAAGGGCCCCTCCTCCGCGGAGTAAAGAACGGTTTCTGAGGGAAGCGTGCGTGGAAGGCTCGGAGCAAGGCAGGAGCATGGACATCTGCGGAGGGAACCCAGGAACGCTCCTCTGGACCATAACCACGCCAATGGACCAAAAACTGCACCCGACCGCGGACCAGGCGTGAGTCCAGGATATTGCTCACCTCATACTCCTCACGATTGCCCACTTGGACCGGACAAGGCCGAGGAACCGAGGAAGTGAAACGATTACTCACCAGTGGCTTCAACAGGGAGACATGAAACACGTTGGAGATCCGCATGCCAGGAGGAAGCGCAAGGGCATAGGCTACCGGGTTTACCCTGCGAAGCACTCGGAAGGGACCAACAAAGCGAGGCGCCAGCTTGGGAGTGGGCACTCGAAGGTTGAGGTTGCGGGTGGACAACCATACGCGGTCTCCGACCTGGTAGGAAGGAGCGGGCGCTCGTCTGCGATCAGCCTGGAGTCTCTGGCGCTGCGCAGAGACCTCAAGGGACCTCTGGATCTGTACCCAAGAAGCACATAGGACGGAAAGGTGATCCTCCACAGCCGGAATATCCTGGGGAGAGAATACCTCCGGTAACACGGCAGGTTGGAACCCATAATTGGCCATGAAGGGAGACGTCCCAGAGGAAGAGTTCACCGCCGTGTTCCTGGCAAACTCAGCCCAAGGCAGGAGGTCAACCCAATTGTCTTGGTGATCGGAGACATAGCAACGAAGGAATTGCTCCAAGGCCTGATTGGATCGTTCTGCGGCCCCATTGGACTGAGGGTGGTAGGCCGAGGAGAAAGAGAGATGAATCCCCAACTGGGAGCAAAAGGCGCGCCAGAACCTGGACACAAACTGACTCCCCCGATCCGACACAATCTCCTTGGGCAAACCGTGCAACCGGAAGACCTCCCTGGCAAAAATCGAGGCCAACTCTTGTGCAGAGGGTAACTTCTTGAGAGGAACACAGTGGCACATTTTGGAAAACCGATCCACAATCATGAGAATGACCGTATGGCCTCGGGATGCAGGGAGGTCCACAATGAAATCCATCCCCAGGTGTGACCATGGACGCTCCCCGGTGGCTATGGGTTGCAAAAAGGCCCAACGGAAGGTGCCGAGGGGACTTACTCTGGGCACAAACGGAGCATGCCGCTACATATGCGGCGATGTCGGAACGTAGAGAAGGCCACCAGAACAGACGTGAAACAGCCCAGGACAGCTGATTCTTTCCAGGATGCCCCGCGGCCTTGGAGTTATGGTAGGTTCGCAACAACCGAGTGCGCAACTCCTCAGGCACAAAACATCTGCCGTTGGGTCTCCCAGAGGGAGCACCAGATTGAGCCGCCAAAATCTGCTCACCCAGGGGAGAGGTCAGGCTGGTGCGAATGGCGGCCAGGATCTGATTCGGAGGTATGACCGAAGTCGGAATCGACTCCTCCCCGGACAGCTCGGAGTACTGCCGTGATAAGGCATCCGCTCTGATGTTCTTGGAACCGGGTAGGTAGGAGACCACGTAATTAAAACGTGACAAGAACAGAGCCCATCTGGCCTGACGTGGTGTCAATCTCTTAGAAGACCTCCGCAGGCTCTCCTTAAAGGAAGGTCTCTCCCTGAGTCTGGTGTCAATCAAAATCAGGAAAGAAATAAGAGACTCGAGCTCCACTGGTAGGTCCTTAGCTGCAACCTCATCCTTCAAGGCATCCGAGAGACCATGAGAGAAAGCAGCGACCAGAGCCTCATTATTCCAGCCCACCTCTGCTGCCAGGGTACAAAACTCAATGGCGTATTCAGCTACGGATCGTGAACCCTGTCTGATGGACATGAGGAGCTTCACAGCAGAGGCAGCACGAGCCGGCACATCGAATACCTTCCGAAGAGAAGCAACAAAACCGGAAAACTCGGCAACCACCGGATTGTTGTTCTCCCATAAAGGGCTGGCCCAGGCCAAGGCCTTGTCCGAGAGCAGCGAGATCAAGAAGCCCACCTTTGATCTCTCAGTAGGAAAGGCATGTGGCAGCAACTCGAAATAAATGCCCACCTGGTTAAGGAAACCTCGGCACTGAGTTGGCTCTCCCCCAAAGCGCTGTGGAAGGGGGGCAGAACCGGTCATACCCCGAAACACCGCAGGCGCAGCAACAGGTGTCGGGGTAGACTCTGGCGCAACAACCGGAGCGGCAGTAGGAGCGGGCCCAGGAGCGACAACCGACCCATCGGCAACGGAAGCTAAATGAGCCGTGCGTTCAAGCAGGGTTTGCAACGCCACAGCGAACCGACCCAACAGGTGATCCTGCTGATCAAGTCTGGCAACCAGCGTAGGTAGCGAGGATGGCCCTGTACCGTCAGAATTCATGGCTTGGTCCTAATGTCATGGAACCATGAACCAGACGTACAACAAGAGATAAGTGGAAATAAGAAGGCTTTATTGAAAATCAAGCTGTAAGGCAAAAGTCCAAACGGATGGCTAAACCGAAGCAGGGTCTTGCGAAGCCAGAGGTCAGGAACCAGAAGGGTAGTCAGACGAAGCCTGGATCAGGAACCAGCAGGGTAGTCAGACGAAGCCTGGATCAGGAACCAGCAGGGTAGTCAGACGAAGCCAGGATCAGGAACCAGAAGCAGCAGCAGTCTTAGAAGCATGTGAACACAGGAGAACCAAGCAAGGAACTGAAGCCACAGACCTCCTATATATGAGCTAGGCATCCAGCTCCTCCCAGTGGGAAGGAGAAGCCGCAGGGTGGGAGGCTACAAGAAACCCAGAAACCAAGATGGCCGCCAGCACATGTCAAACGAAGGAGAACAGCAAGAAGGTAAGACCATGACACCACACAACCGCATAGCAGGACAACTAATGCAATGTGAACAAAGCAAGACTGTGAGCCACACCCATATCAGACCATGTGATGGAGGTCTCCAGGTGCAAAAGAATGTTCAATTGCCAAATAAAGGCACACATTCAATACATATAAAATAAAATCACAGAACTATAGTGGCCAATATGGGGGAACTGCCCAAGCTCCAAACACTGTAGCGTGTTTCTCATTGGGAGAGCAGTCCCACCACATGTATTTTCATCCGCACAATGCTCCAGTCTGTGTAGGATGCTTCTGTGGTGCATGTGGACCACGCTGGCGTCCTCCTTTGTACGCATTATTTGCTCGGGATGGTCGTTTGCTGCGGTCCACATGCGGTGGGACTGCTCCCCCAATGAGAAACACGCTACAGTGTTTGGGGTTTGAGCAGCTCCCCCATACTTGCCACTGTATTTCTGTGGTTCACATGTGGTGGGACTGCTCGCCCAATGAGAAACACGCTACAGTGTTTGGGGCTTGGGCAGTTCCCCCATATTGGCCACTATAGTTCTGTGATCTTTCCTAAACTTATCTTTCATATCTCCTACACTTATACTTAATTGTTTAAAACAACTTCAAAGAGATTCCGCTAGTCTCATTCATAAAAATCCTCCTATCACATCTCTCATCACCTAATCCTGGTCACATGGCCCGTTCTACCCAGTCAGCACTAAGCACCATCCCTTACGTCCGAAAGTCCTACCTCACTGCCACTGATGTTAGTACGGCCCACTGAGTTATACTTGAAAGTTGTCATACTAAACTAAACAGGATTTTAAATCACATTCTCTATTAAGCCTATTAGGCTGGAGGGAATCAAGCTTGTACATCCATTCAACTTCTGTTTTATTTTTTTTAGCAATAAAGTCCTCCCCCGCCAGTGCATTTTAACCAATTCTATACCCATAAATCGCAATCCCTTTGGATCCTTCTGATGACATCTTTTAAATTGTAGGGGAACACCATGTGTTTCTACTCTTTTTTTATATTTTGAATATGTTCTTGAATTCTAGTTTTGAGGTTCCTAGTTGTTTTACCCCCTAATATTCTAATAAAGCCGGCAGATAAAGGAGGGGGAGGTGGTTTTTATGGATGCAGAAAAATATAAGAAGGAGATACAAAGACTGATACCTATCGGAAAATACCTATCGGAAATTAAGAATTAATTTGGTTGTAGAGTATAAAGGAAAAATGAATAAATTGCTTCAGAAAGAATATGAGAAAGGTATTTTAAATAAAAAGGAATTATATTATTTACAGATTAAATATCCGGTTACCCTTGTGATCTACTACCTGCCTAAGATCGACAAAAGCTTAGAAAACCTTAGATTAACTCTGTGATGAGTAGACTCACTGAGTATGTGGATTTTTTTCTCCAGGGTCTTGTAATACAAGTTCCATCGTATTTGAAAGACTCTGGAAGTGTGATACAACTAGTGAATAGTTTGGGTCCAAGTAGTGACAATATATAACTGGTTACTATCAACGTAACCTTGCTTTATACTGTTATCCCTAAACATTTGGGGCTTAAGCGGGTAGAGGAAGCCTTAGATAGGGATCCCAATATGAGTTCTGCCCAGAAAAAAATTATAGTGGATTGTACTGACTTCTGCCTTTGCCATATTTATTTCATCTTTGAGGATGTGTATTATTTAAAGTGCAGAGGGACATCGATGGGGGCGAAATTCGCCCCAAGTTTAGCAAACCTCATTATGGCGTCTTAGGAGAAAGATAATATCAGCCCGGTATTAAACAAAAAAACAAAAAAAGGGGAGTTAAATGTATGGCGGCATTATATTGATGATTGCTTGCCAATTTGGAAAGGAGAAACACAGGGTTTGGAGGAGTTTATTCTGGGGATATATATTAATGATTGGAATCTTCATTTCACCAGTATTATTAGCGCCACCTCAATAGACCTTCTCAACCTTACAGTTTTTATAGAAAATGGCGAATTTAAAACCAAGACCTTTTTCAAAGCCACGGACGTTAATGCTTATATTGACATCACGGGTTGTCAGTATAGCCCATGGCTTAGGAACATCCCTAAGGGACAAATTAAGAGGGTGTACTGTAACTGCACAGAAGAGAGAGATTTCCGCGAGCAGAGTCTGGTTATTAAAGATCGTTTTTTTGAAAAATGCTATGAAGAGGAGGAACTTAACCTCTTACGGACACAGGGCGTACATGTACGCACTGATGTAAAAGTCCTTAAGGACACAGAACATACATGTACGCCCTGTGCAGTGGGCGGTGATTGGAATGAGGTGCCTGCTGAAATCATTCAGCAGTCACCCTGTGACACTGCCAAGGGGCGATCGTTGCAAACCGCAGGTCAATTCAGACCTGTGGTTTGCAGCGTTTCCGGGTCATTCGGGTCTCCGGAGACCCGATGACCCAGAATAGGAGGGCAATAGGTGGAGTAATATACACCACCAATCACCCTCCATAGATCCTGTGAGGTGACGCCACCTCTCAGAATCGCCTGTGATTGGCTGGACAGACGGATGGGGGGATAACATCTCGGAGCTCCGCTCTCCCCGCCCGCAGACTTCCGTATGAGCGAGGAGAGACGAGCCCTGTGTCGTTCCCTCTGCCTCCCACATGATCTGCCGCCATTCGTGGCCCCTGAGCCACCATAAAGTGCCATCTGGCACATAAACATTTAGGGAGAGCTTTAGTTAGGCAGGGAGAGTGGAAAAAAAATGTTTTTTTTGTGTGCAGCACCCGGATCTGAGGGTGTCTGGGGTCCTCAGCACCCTCAGCTGTGCTAACCCCGACCCCCCAGGGGGGCTGCAGCTTGCCTCCCACATTTTTGGGGCGCAAGCGCTTTTTTCTTTCTTTTGTAGGTGCGCTGACTGTGGCCGGCACTCTTAGCCGTAAAAGAGAGTTCGGACACTGTTAGCGGATCGCCCACCCCACCGCTGATCAGCTTGGTACTGCTGATCAGCGAGTTTTTGGGGTGTGAGCAATTTTTCGGGGATTGAATTTTTTTTTGTACCACTTTTTGGGGCTTGCATTTTTTTATTTAGTTTTATATATTTTCTTTTCCTGTTAGGGTGGTTAGGGAAGGGTATACATAAAAACACACCGTTCCCCCCACACATACACACACACACACTGAATATACAAATCAATATATAATTTGGCATATCCATTTTTCTTACAAGCAAAGAGTTTCAAAGTTAGAAAAATGCTAAAAAATTATGAAAAAGTTTTTTTATGAAATTTTTGAATTTTTCACAAAGAAATGAGGTAAGTATCTGCGAAAATTTACCACTAACATAAAATAGAATATGTCACGAAAAAAACTGTCTCGGAATCAGTATGATAGGTAAAAGCATCCCAGAGTTATTAATGCATAAAGTGACACTGGTCAGATTTGCAAAAAATCCTTAAGGTAAAAATGAGCCCGGTCCTTAAGGGGTTAATAAGTGTAATAGGGAACTAGAGAAAAGTTGTAAAATAGGCTGTAGCTACTGGATGGAATAATGATTTTAAATTTAGTTTTTTGACCCAATTTAATACTTAAAAATGAGGATAGTCCTTTGAGGTGAAGGGGAACATTACGTGTGAGAGTACAGGGGCTATCTACGTGCTGGAGTGTCCTTGTCGCCTCTAGTACGTGGGTATAACAACTGGAAAACTCAAAACTAGGATTCAAGAACATATTTAATATAAAAAAAGGAATAGAAACACACGGTGTTCCCCTACACTTTAAAAGATGTAATCAGAAGGATCCGAAGGGATTGCGATTTATGGGTATAGAATTGGTTAAAATGCACTGGCGGGGAGGGGGACTTTATTGCTAAAATAAATAAAAGGGAAGTTGAATGGATGTACAAGCTTGATTCCCTCCAGCCTTTTGGGCTTAATATAGAATGCAATTTGAAATCCTGTTTAGTTTAGTGTGACAACTTTCAAGTATAACTCAGTGGGCTGTACTAACGGCAGTGGCAGTGAGGTAGGACCTTCGGACGTAAGGGATGGTGCTTAGTGCTGAGTGGGTAGAACGGGCCATGTGACCAGGATCAGGTGATGAGAGATGTGATAGGAGGAGTTTTATGAATGAGACTAGCGGAATCTCTTTGTAGTTGTTTTAAACAATTAAGTATAAGTGTAGGAGATATGAAAGGAGCGTAGGAAAGATGTTTGATGTATTTAGTTAATATGTTATAGTTTGATTGTATCTGTGGGAATGTGAATAGGATTGGGTATTGTTAATAAGGGGTGGGACTGTGATGTGGTTTATAAGGTTTGGCTGCTAAGTACAGTCATTCGCTCTTGAAAAAGCGCGTAAGCGAAACCCGGGTCGGGCGATACTTTGTATGCAGTCCTAGGATCTTATATGTTTTTAACAAGACTCCAAGACTGGGCTTCTCCTTTCCAGAATGCCTTGCACTACCCACAATGCCCAGCACCTCCCACAAGCAATAATCTTTATTAACAAGAAAACAAGGTGCAATGCATTTTTACCACCGCTAGATGGTGCTGTTACCTAACTAATAACTATAGGAATATAGAAATTGCAGCAGAATTAATTAGAAATTAAATAGACGTGAACTGAAGTGAATCTCTCTCTGCTGGAGACAAAACAGGATCCCTACTCCTGCCCAATCTCTATGCACCTGTTAACTCACTCAGAAATGTCCTTGCAGAGTTAAATATGGACCATATAAGTTTATTATAAATAATAGGTTTATAAAGCACATTTTATCATAAATTATATAAAAAAAACAATCCAACTAAATATAAAGTTGCAAAGAATAAATAAAATGTATTTATACGTTTGTTCATCTTATTCTAAAGTAGGAATATATTTTGAAACAATAACTGTAAAGTACACAGGAGTATTTTTATTGCTTTGGTAAAGGAAATCAAAACACAATGCAAATTGGCTGAAACTGCACTAGTTTGCTTGTATAAATCACTTCTTGGCCTTTGATAAATAACCTCAAGAGACGTAATCATAAGTATGCTTTATAGGTGACTCTGTTCTAGGCATTTTGCCTTTTATTGTGAATTTCAATACCTCTGTGTTTTAGTTCTAGACCCTGAGGTTAATAACATCTTCAACTGGTTCATTGGAAAACGCTGCATAAAAGGTTTTTTTCTGAAAAAGGTAACCTGTTAAGAAGCCAAACAGAGGAATTCTTTATTTATCAGTCATCACATTCAATATAGCACAACCTTAGGGCAAGCAAAACTTTTCCCATAAATCTTTATTTCCATATTTTTATGTTAGTTCAAAAGATCAATGGGCAAGTAATAAGTACAATAAATTATAGGGACTAGAGGTTTGGATAATGAACCCCTTGAAGACCAATCCATTTTTTGCCTTAACTGACCTAAAGTGCTATTAAAGGGCATCTGTGAGCATGATCAACCCTAGTAAACCAGGCATACAGCCTGGTAGGGTTGATCATGCTGATAAAAATGATACCCTAATTATGACAGTATGTTAGCCAATTGATTGGATTTTATTTATATGCAAATTAGCTTGCTGAGGCACCGAGGGGCCAGCCAGAGCCCTCGGAGCACCAGCTTGTTATAACCTTTGAGGTTTAGTCCCTCCTCATTTCCCCTGAATGAACAGGGCTAGACTTCTGGTGTAGCCCAGTCTTCTTACACTTGTGGCATGTGTAAAAGTCTCAGTGCTTGAGTAGGGCATCTTCTGAGCCGATTTCTCACTTAGCAAGCGCCAAGGCCTGTCAACTCATACCTGTGCTGTTTCTCCCAGCCTTAGTGCTGCTTGGAGGGCAGCAAAAGTTCCACTGCACAGGTGCTGAAACTGCAGTGTGCCGGTCCACCACCAGGGGTATCTTCTATAGGTGTTATGTGAGTTTTTAGATTTTTTGTTGTGATGCCAGTTGTATTTCAGCAACGAGGGACTAGGTCCCCCTATGTAGAAGGTGACGGTGGAACCCAGCTGTAGGAATACAAGAATGGTGTATGGGTTATCTATAGTGTCCCTTTAGGTGCGGCTTTGCAATTGTCATGGTGCTCCTACCAAGCACGGTCGTCCGAAGCAGTGATAATAGGGTTAACAGTTGAGGGATTTAAAAACTTAGTTAAAAAGTAGTTAAAAACTTTACTTATATGAACTTTTATCCTGAAACAATCTACCAACTTTATCTTGGTCATCAGCAGATTTTGGCTTAACTTCTGGCAGGCAAACACAATCAGCTCTGCTACATCTGTACTCTTTCAGCTCTACTATGCTGGCTGGATTAAAGAGGAACTTTCATCTTTCTGATGTAGGCTAGCTTTCTGTAGTCTGACTCTGTCTTTATCTTGATCTGTATCTTTCTCTTTGTCTTTGTATCTTTAGGGAATCCTTACACTTGACTCTGGAGGCATTCAGCTTAGGCCTCTGGGCCCAGCAGACTGGCACTGCTGGCTGGCATGCAGCCTTAACAGGTGGTAAGCCAGACTCTATTCACAACCTCTGCCCAAGGAGGGGAAGGTTAGACTGACCTTCACTAACTAAACTCCTCAATCTCTAGAGAGGGATAGAATGAAAAGCAGTTTCCACTCTAGGCAAACTAGCTCTGCCATAGATTCCGCCATCTGCTGGTAGACCAGGTATATTATATGTGAGCATAACCTTTACATAGAATTGCAATACCTATTATGGAGGACATGGTAAGAGATGCATAAGATGACACATGATCCACCGTAAGAGATAGTGATGGGGCAAAAAGAGTGGTAATGCCCCCTAGCTGGGCGTTACAAAACCAGGAGATATGGGGTAGGTTTAAGAAGTCTGAGCTAGACCAGAAGTCAATCTAGGGGAAGGGAGAAAGTATTAAGCTTATTTACGTATGAATAAAATCCAGTTTTATTATCAATATGGTGACAGTCGGTTATAATCAGGGTATCGCTTTTACCAGTATAATCAACCTTACCAGGCTGTATGCCTGGTTTCATAGGGCTAATCATGCCGACAGATGCTTTTACCATTGTAGTGGTCATAACTTTTTTTAATGTTAGCACAACATGCTTGTTTGTTGGTTTTTGCCATATAAACGATTCTTTCTTCTGGTACCATCCTTCCATATGTACATGTTAGGGTGCATTCACATCACCGTTTAGCTTTCCTTTCTTCTGATAGGAAACAAGATCCTATTAAAAAAAACTGATCCTGTTGCATCAGTAGTACATCACAATCAAACAAAGCTAAAACCAACCTTGTGTCTCACATGGATAAACAATTCTTCCCATTCATTGCTTCAATTTCTCTCCTGAATTTACTTCAAGCTGGCAACACAGGTGGCATTTCCCTTAACATAGTGATGTCCTTTCTGCCACAGTTCAGGGAGCGTGTCCTTATTGCTGTAGCTCTCTCTCTTTGTAACTGTCAAAGCTTCAAAAAAGATATCCGGCTGGTGGTCTACACTGTGTGATAGATTTGGTACATTCTGCAAGAAGTTTCTTTTACTGAAGCAAACTCATGGTTGGCTTATGTTAGACCATTATTTTGTACCATCAAACTCCTGCATGCTAATAATTAATCTGGCACATTTTTCAACATTTTTCGTCTGTTCTTTTTCCCATAAATCAATAATAAATACGTCAATTTTTTATATTTTTTTGCCAAATGGAAGATGCGATAAACGGTAACAATTTTTCTCAGCAATGCGGGCATATCTGAACATAGGACCCACACAGATTCCTTCAGCTGCCATGCAACAGGTCAGCCAGTTTCATATGCATAAATCTGCTGAGAGATGCCCTTTAAGTAAGTCCAGGGATCAGCAACCTCCGTCACTCCAGATGTTCTGAAACGAAAACTCCCGGAATGCTCCATTCACTTCTATGGGAGTCGTGAGAACAGCTGAGCATGTTTGCATGCTGGGAGTTGTAGTTTCACAGCAGCTGGAGTGCCAAAGGTTGCTAATCCCGTATCTAGGCAACCAGATTACAAATTTTCCAGGCTGCACCTCTCACTGTCAATTTTATCCCTTTTGTGGAAGATACTGCTAACACCACCATCTTGTTTTTTTTTAATTTTTTTATGGCAGCCCCACCTGATCACTTATTTTCCCTCCCACCTCGAGGGACATTTTAGCATTTTATTACAAGCCTCCATTTATATACATCTGTGTTATACTATTCCTCAGGAGTGATTCGAACCACAGCTTTTGATGTGCTTTTGTGTCTTTTGTCAAATTTATGTATTTAATAAAATTACTGATTCTTTTAGCCTGTTTAGTCTCAGTTTGCTTTTTTAGGATTAATTCATGATGCTGAGCTGGCTTCTTTAGGGTCAGACAATTTTGCCCAACATTTATGTGGGTTTTTCTTGTATATGTTAGGCTACTTTCACACTAGCGTTCGTCGGTCCGCTCGTGAGCTCCGTTTGAAGGAGCTCACCAGCGGACCCGAACGCCTCCGTCCAGCCCTGATGCAGTCTGAATGGAGCGGATCCGCTCAGACTGCATCAGTCTGGCGGCGTTCAGCCTCCGCTCCGCTCGCCTCCGCACGGCCAGGCGGACAGCTGAACGCTGCTTGCAGCGTTCAGCTGTCCGCCTGGCCGTGCGGAGGCGAGCGGATCCGTTCAGACTTACAATGTAAGTCAATGGGAACGGATCCGCTTGAAGATGACACCATATGGCTCAATCTTCAAGCGGATCCGTCCCCCATTGACTTTACATTGAAGGTCTGAACGGATCCGCTCAGGCATCTTGCGCACTTAGAAATTTTTCTAAGTTATTAATGCAGACGGATCCGTTCAGAACGGATCAGATCGAACGCTAGTGTGAAAGTAGCCTTAACCTGTGCATGCAGGAGTACAAAGAGTAGAATACAAGTAGGGTCAGAACCAGGAGAGGCAAATAGGGCCAAACCAGTGGACAAGTAATTAATGCAGAAGCTAACCAAAGTCAGAATTAGTATTGAGTGAATCAAAGTTGATGAAGTGGAATTTGATACGAATTTCAGGAAAAATGTCATTAGTCATGAATCCGAATTTCCTGTTGATTTGTGGCAACGAATAAGATTTTTTCTAAAATGGCTGCTGCGCATTTCACAAAGTGAAAGTAAGGGATCACCCATGATGCCATGTAGGCAGCCAATCAGCAGATAGCCAACCCCTGTGATTTCACAGCCCTATAAAAAGCCTCATTCTGCCGGTCTTCTCCATTTTACTGTGTACTTAATTCAGGGATAGATCTGACAGGCACTATTGGCCGTGATTAGGAAAGATTTTATTTGCAAAATATTACTTTTGAACAGTTTAGGGACAGCACAGAGAAAGTGTAGGGATATAATAGGGAAAGGGAAACTTTATCCACACTACAGGGAGAGCGCAGGGGCCAATTGAACAGTATAACGCTTGGCTAATAGAGAAGCCATTCTATTACACCTTGCTGCACTAATTGGGGTTAAAAAGCCTTCTAATACTACTGATTTTAGGTTGTTCACATTCTTTTATACATAGGGAATTCCATCAATTCTTGATTCTGTTATTGGGGTGAAATTGCGGTCTGATGCTACTGATTTTGGGGTGTTCCCATTGTTTCACACACCAATATACACAATGCTTTTTCTGAGGTCATGAAATCTTATTAAAGTGAAGGTTTAATATCTATAGGACAGTGCATACAAATGCAATTATCACAAGCTAAAAATACAAGGAGATACAAATACAATGTAAAAATAACAGTTTGAAAATAAAAGGAATACAATAAATGTAACTAAATAGAAGATGGTAGAAGTCCAGTTCCCTCTGGGTAGCAAGATAGTTGACCAGTCCATCAAACAAGCTCTCCCCCTAAAGAAATGATAACTTGATATAGCGACACATACAGTATCACTGAAGAAGGTCTGCAGTTGCCCCCACTAGAACCCCTGCCTGTGAAGGACACACTGTATCCATGTGGATTTACAGCCTCAGACTTGAAAAAGGAGTGTTAGGCTACTTTCACACTAGCGCTTGATCGGATCCATTCTGAACGGATCCGATCATATTAATGCAGACGGAGGCTCCGTTCAGTACGGATCCGTCTGCATTAATAACTTAGAAAATTTTCTAAGTGCGCAAGATGCCTGAGCGGATCCGTTCAGACTTTCAATGTAAAGTCAATGGGGGACGGATCCGCTTGAAGATTGAGCCATATGGTGACCTCTTCAAGCGGATCCGTTCCCATTGACTTACATTGTAAGTCTGAACGGATCCGCTCGCCTCCGCACGGCCAGGCTGTCCGCCTGTCCGTGCGGAGGCGAGCGGAGGCTGAACGCCGCCAGACTGATGCAGTCTGAGCGGATCCGCTCCATTCAGACTGCATCAGGGCTGGACAGAGGCGTTCGGGTCCGCTCGTGAGCTTCTTCAAACGGAGCTCACGAGCGGACCGACGAACGCTAGTGTGAAACTAGCCTTATTCTACTCCGAAACGCGTTGTCACATATATGAAAATAAAAAGAATTGTCTCCATCCACTTGAGTGTTATTGCACCAGGAGATATCAAAAACAGTGGGCCACTAATACTACACACCCCTCTATTGTCCCTGCCTATGATATCAGGACTGAACCTAGTGTTAATGGCCTTTTATAACCAAGTTTTATGAGGTTAGTGCTTGGCGCAGAATCTGTCCATTAAGATACATTTTCCTGTGGGCATCATTGTGATGTCATACAACTTTCGGATTACATTCTTTAATTACCCTCTCTTTCAGAGGTCTGATTGAGGTGACATTCACAGAGTTCATACTTGTAGATGGTCTTATTCCAATCCTGAGCAGCACACGGCCAAGTAACAAAATAGGTCCCGTATTTTGTTGATGAATCTTCATCTATATGGGTTTTGATACATGACCTCTACTGAAGGTCATGTTATCCTCTAACTGACCTTTCAAATAGCTCCACTAGGTCTATGGGCTCTGAGGACATCTCAAAGGCTACAATAAGTTTTATGATGGTAATAGAGTTGTTGAGTAAAGTTGTTCTGTGTATACAAACCTGGTGTTCTGGTCTTGGGACTAAGGTATCAATAATTTTATGGCCAGCCTCAAGAATGTCAGGGAACTTTTCCCAACTTTGATATCTAAAAATAATTTTGCTGTCTATACCACCACAATAAAATAAACAAAACAAAACTTTTATCTCTAAATGATTCTTTTTTAAACAAACTGACAGGAATGTGAAGTCTTTAGTCTTCTTATTCACAGGTTGACATCTCTATGTCTTCTCATCTCAGGCTGAATATTTTTATTTTTACCAATTAACCCCATGTCAAGCAGAATCTCGCCTTTTTGTTTCCGTATCTACAGTTCACAATGATACTATAGGTATAAAAAACAAAAGAACAAGAGAGCAACAGGTGAGCAGAAGCATTTCTTTCTGGTTCTCCATATATATTTTTATAGATAAAAAAATAATATATATATATAAAAATATATATATATATATGTATATATACTGGAAGGAATATATAAGAATAACAAATTTAAACATTTCTGGCACTATCCTGGATGTTTATATTAATGGTCATTTCTGCTGAACTTTTGCAGCATAGCAAAGTGATATCCAGTTATTTATCACTTAGCTAAGCACGTGCTAGCTACAGTATATACAGTGACGTCCAGGTTCACTGCGCAATACTCAAATTAGCCAGATATGTATGATATGTGAAATCTCTATTTCCCTTTGCCACTGTCCCATGACTCTATACCATACAAGAATGTTTATAGCTGAATTTCTCAAACCTTTTTTATGACATACTGCTTTGGCCCTCAGCCATGCAATTATATTCTTACTGCTCTTAACTCTTCCCTCATGAGTACCTGTCAGATGGAATGTGAAAGCATTTAAAAGGAAGCATTATTAGATGCCATATCTCAAGCCCCCTTTAGAGGTTATGTATGATTATCTTTTTGGGACCTGGGACAGTACTACCTATGGAACAATGGTGTACTATCTAGAATTATCTTATGTGAAGATGATGAAATAAAAAATTATCTATTGATCTCTAGAGAGCAAATGTCATCCTTTATCTCCCTTTCTGCTTGCATATTTATGAAGGATTCAGTAGGACTTTGTATTTTATGTTACCATTTACACCTTGATTAGTGTTTTATGAGCCTTCTCCCAGCATTCATTACAGATGTCTAGGATACATCATGCTTGATAACGATAGGAAAAAAATAAGTATACTTAAACTATGCAGTACTTGCATAAATACGGCCTAAATAAGACGTATATTATGCTTCTCCAATGTACAGGAAGGAATATGACCTTAGTCTAACTACATATATAAATAAAAGTTTTGTTAAGGTCATGCTTTATGATTCCTCCTTATGCAATTAAGGATGAAAACGCCATTTGGCAATAACTGATGTGTTTAAAGTTGTATGTGTTATAATTAATTTCACAGCAGTCTATCCTCTGGTTCTTTCAGTGCCAATATTTTAATGTAGAAATGGACAACACATGGTAGGAAAGTAGTAGGGGACCCAGAGTTAAGCCACATTTAATTACTTAATCTGTGGGGGCTTGTTATTATACAAATTGGAAACATTTCACAGACCATAATCAGTGCTTCTTCATATAAAACAAAACAAAATAATTCAAGGTGATGAAACTCGTGTGAGACTTTATTTTGCTGCACTCATTGAATAAATTAACTATTGAACCAATATGTACAGAAATAAAGAAAATCTTAAACAGAAAATATATGTATACAGGTTATAAAAATATTATTTAGCTGTTACTTGACAAATGATAACATATGTGTAAGTGACTATTACCCTAAATGCTTCATAGCTTGTTAATACATTCTACTGTGTCTAGAAAAATTCTGCTAACGTACTCCTGATTTGTGGTAGAAACCATCTTTATAATGCTAAGAAAAGAGAAGATATCGGAGAGATTTCCTGAAATGCTAAGTTAGTAATTTAAAAGAAAAATAATAATATACATCAAGATTATTTATATTTTTGACAGTCAGTCTTATGGCAGTGGGTGTGGAAACACTGTGCCAACCAACAGATTTAACTTAGGGCTAAAGCTAAGGACATTATCCTGGTGGTTCCATGATATCAACCCTTTAACTGCTATAAAAGGATCTTGACTTTGCTGAAGGGAACGCACCAAGCTACTTACCTACTGAAGGAGTCTCTCTGTTGTTGATGGCTGACTCATGTGGGTCAAGAGACACTGGTGCCTAACTCTGAAGGGACAGGTATAACTCGAATTCAGTACCTGGGTGAGGTCAGTTCGTATGAATACATGAAACAGAACCAAGGTCACCTTAGGAAACATAGGATCGGTACAGTAAATCAGCCACATGTCTGGTCAGGAAGCAGACAATCTTAGTCAAGCAAATGAGGTCAGTAGATAGGCAGACAACAGCAACAATACCTTTACAATGAACTATGAAGCTAGAGACTTTACTGCTCAAGACCCTTTCTACTGCGGAAGGTGCCTTAAATCTCTATAGGATGTCAGCTACTGGCTGGTGAAGATAAAGGCATGAGTGTGCTACCCTTTAAGAGCCAGAGGAAACACGGGTGCATGGGTGATGCTGACAGACAGGCAGGAGGAACCAGAACGAACCTGGCAGCCAGGCCAAGCCAGTGAAAGGCAATGAGTGGAGGGTCTGCCCCACCAGCTGAGTTTAACAGGGCAGCAGATAGATAGATAGAGATAGACAGATAGGTAGATTGATAGATAGATAGATAGATAGATAGATAGATAGATAACATTTCTTAAATATTGTTTCAATGTTTGGCTTCCTTTGAATTTATATTTGATGCAAGATGCATTGGATATCTTCAGGAAATAAATTGCAGTTTTTACTATTTGTGTACGGTTCCTGTTTAAAATGCACCACCACAAAACTAATTTTTCATGAGATTTGTTTTAATAGTCAAGTGAATCCTGCCACTGCTTCAGCTGTTTTTGTTGTATACACTTTCATTCTTTTAAATGTGAATCTTAGAAAATGAGAAGCCATGACAAAGGAATACAAAGAAAAAGTATAGTCAGAAATATAATAACTTTTTGATGGAAGCTTTTCAGATTTTTTTTTATAAATTGCATTTTTCTTGGCTGCACGTAATTTGCTTTTCTATGAAAATAATACAATTGTAAGCTTCCATGTTATATTAAAGGGAACCTGTCATCTCCCAAAACCATCCAAAGCCTCCAGCAGTACCTGCGTGTAGCCCGCAGTGTGCTTCTGATGATGCCTTTCTTCCTAAAGGCAGATGCAGCAAAAGTACTGACAACTTTGTTTTATCCCCTGCCCGGTGCGCTTCTCCACACATGCTTGAAGTCAAGGATCAAGGAGTCACCTGCCTCCTTGATTCAAGTCACGGTAACCACGCCCCCTTCCCTGCCGTTCGCTGTGACTGTGCAGAGAGTTCGGCAAAGCCAGCCACACTCCCGGCTGTCAGTCACAGCGAAGGGGCAGGGAAGGGTGTGTGGTTACCATGACTTGAATCAAGGAGGCTGCTGCCTCCTTGATCCTTGACTTCAAGCATGTGTGGAGAAGCGTGCCGGGCAGGGGATAAAACAACATACTCGCACATTTTACACATATCTGTACGCTTAGTTTTCATGTTAATTCCTAATTCTGCCATCACAAAGTTCTTCATCTGTTGCCGACTCCTTTTAAAAATATATTTTTTTAAATGTTATTTCTGCAGCTTAATTTTCTTGTAAGAAATATCAGTTCTTTCTAATTTCAATATGTGACTAACCACAACCAGCTTTCTCAATACATATTGACATTTATTTTCTTTCCACTTTTGGACAGCTTTACTAAGCTACATGAAAATGAGGATTCTCGCCTACTTACTCATAAATTTAAGTACTTTAACATTTTTTTTGCCATCAATAGACAAGGGGGTGGCTTAGAGGAAAAGGGATGTGGCTTGGCAGATTTGTAAGTACTGCTGCTTATTCATGGGGAACAGTGATTGCGCCACCCCCCCCCCCCCCACATCATTGAACCTATCAGATGCCATGGTTATAGCTGATTGCGGCATCTGAGATTAATATTAAGGCCTTTCAGGGTTAATCATTTAGAAAAAAAAATTCAAAGGTTCCTACAACTTTTAAAGTTTTTTCTTTTTGTTTGACTTTTTATCTTCTGTGTTTTTAGCTTACATAATTTTCTTCATCTTCTTATTGTGTGTCATTTTTTTTATTTTCTAAATTGTGTTCGTTTTCATCTTATTTATGGACAATGTGATAAAGGGATTGTCCAGTTTTCCCATATTGATGACCTATTTTCAAGATAGGTCATTATTATCCGATCATCTGTTTAAAGAGACCCCAGCACTCGTGTGTGCTACATTCTCTTCATTATTTACCTGCACGCTGATGACATGTAGCAGTCGTGCAGTGTAATCATAGCAGCTCTGCTGCTACAATGTCGACAGCATGAAGAGAACGCAGCACTTGCACGATCGAAAAGGGTGCTTTTTAGGAGTCAGACCACTGTAGATCCGTTATTGATGACCTATACTGAGGACACAGCAATGGCAATGCTATACAGGCTTATACCCCAATATATGTTTGGCATCTAGATCATGGGTGGTTAGCTAATAATCATATTTCCATCTACAGTATAAATCCCTTATATCTAATAATATTTTTGTATCTACTTATATAGGTAGATTCTTCTCTCGTCTATAATCATGTTCATTCAATCATATTCATTCAGTTTGTTTCTTACTTGAGCATTAAATCTTACAAAACAATCCCGATAAAAAAAAATCCTCAATATAAATGAAAAATATTATCTCACCTTGGTTTTGAGCAAAGTTCTGGCCTATAAATATATCAATGGTCATGTTTTATCAGAAAGACTGTGAGGGAGTCTGAGAGGCAGGAGAGAGATAAAGTGAGCAGCAATGTAAAACATGTCTAAAGTTTAAAACAGAAAGTATTGTAAATTATTGTAGTAAATTTACTTTAAAAATATTCCAGTCTGGCAACATTATCTAGAACATCTGCATTGTAACGAAGAATTTATATGACCGTTAAATCATTGTGACACATCTAACAGTATGTAAGCATCTGTGTGCATTCAGGTGTCCTACAGATTACACCTACAGATTAAGCAGAGACAAATAGGAAGTCTATAAATTACAACTGTAAAGTCCTTTACTGGATCTGATTATAAAAGCCAGCAAAAGAAAGTTAGTTTATCCTTGAAGAAGGTTTTCTAAACAAAAAACAAACAAACATGTGAGTGGATAGCATCCACCTTGCACAGAGTTGTTTTCCAGTTTGGATGTTGCCTTGTTAGAATGCTGGCACAATTCAAAGGAAAAGAAGGCTTTATGTAGCACCTTTTGACTTCAATGAGAAATATAGATCGAATTAGACACTAGTGCTCTTCCAGAGCAAAAAGCATTATCAAGTAACAATGGAGAGGTTGCCATTTATAGAATACAATAATAAAGGACATATAATGTAATCATACAAAATTTCAAAGTATTATATATATGGAGACCGATTTCCTATTCAAAATACTGGCTTAGAAGAGTACATACTGTAGTTGATAAAGTAGAAAAAAAAAAACATGTTTGTCCTATAATCCTCCCGTGTAGACCCAGAAGTAGGGCAAAAAAAAAAAAAAAAAATGAGACAGAAGCTAATGACCCCACACTAAAGAAGAAAAATTCTGTTAATTAATGCCAAAAAATAGTATAAATGTTGCAAGCGATATTTATCATTTTTAGACACTTTTGCTTCTTGTTAAAACTTTTTAACCTTATCCTGATCAGCGCCATACATGTATGGCGCTGTCCAGGACTCCAAACATAGCCATCAGGTTTCTGCCATTTCAAACAGCAGAAACCTGTGGCACATGTGTGCAATCAGCCATGAGGTTAAATGCATACATTTCATGCCTCAGATGCTATGGTCAAATGTGACCATGGCATCTGAGCAGTCCAAAAGTGGGAGCTGCCTGTTCCCGCTCCCTTACCAGCATTCCCCAGCTGAAATGGGGGAACCTGTTACACTTTACTAATAGCCAAAAGCCTTAAGCAGGCTTCGACAGCTATTAGTGAAATATGCCAATATAGGCCACCAGGAGGCAGCACAGTATTATTAAATTGAAAATGAAGTGTTCATTGATGGCTATATAGCCATCAAGGAACACAATGGGCAATCTAATATGAAAAGTTTTTAAAAATATAAAATAAAAAAATATAAATTTCAAATGTTCCCCCTTTCCCCAAAATCAAAATACTTAACCAATAAAAAATACACATCAAGGGCAATGCCAAGTATAAAAATGCCTTTACTATTAAAATATAACAATATTAATCCCATAGAATAGATGGCGTTATGGAAAAAAAACCGTCCAATTTACCATTTTTTGTCACTTCAACTCCCCCCAAAAAATGATAAGTGATCAAAAATCCACACACTCCTCAAAATGGTATCACTGAAAAGTACAGATTGTCCTGTAAAAAATGAGCCCTCATACAGCTCTGTATGCATAACTAAAAAAAAAAGTTGTAGGGGTCAGAATATGGTGATGAAAAACAAATAAATACATTGTGGTATTGTTCTAATCATACTGACCTGGAGAATAAAGGTAACAGATCAATTTTATAGCATAGTGAACGCTGTTAAAAAAAAATAATAATAAAAAGTACAACTTATAAGTCTATGTGAATGGAAAAATAAAAAAGTTATGACTCTATGAAGGCGAGTAGTGAAAACTGAAAACGCAAAAACTGAAAATCGCCCAGTGTTTTGTAAGTCAAACAATATGCAAGATTTAGAATAGTGTATATTGTAAGCTAGCCTTTAACTGTTATAAGAAAAGGTGTCTAACTTTTAGGAAGATGTGTCAACTAAGTTTACTCTGTCTTAATAATACATACCGTAGCATTGGTAAATTAGCCAAATTTCTTTCTCTTTCCTTTTCCAAACATACCAGATATAGTATAGTCTTATATCAAAGCTAGCGCTTCCCAAAAGATTAATCTTATAGTAATAATGTTCATGTCACCAGGGCTCATCATATTTGAATAATTTAAACTAAAGCATATACTACTCAGATTTTTGCTAAAGTTGGAACTTTAGTTATTTAACCATCTTTATTATAAAATATTTACCTAAAATGAAAATCACCCTTTTGCAAATGCAAACAATTAAGGTGAAGCCCTTAGAAATACATTTTAATGCTCTTCTTAACTCATTAAGTTGTAATCCAGTGCCTTGCAAAAGTATTCACCCCTTGACTTTTTTCGTGTTTTGGTGCCTCACAACCTGGAATTAACATGGATTGTTTGTGGATTTGCATCATTTAATGACAGAACATGCCCACAACGTTGAAGATGTTATTTTTTATTTTTTTTTTATTATGAAGCAAACAGCAAATAGAACAAAATAACAGAAAAAGTCAATGTGCATAACTATTCACCCCCCTAAAGTCAATACTTTGTAGAGACAACTTTTGTGGCAACCATAGCTCCAAGTCACTTTGGATAAGTCTCTATGAGCTTGCCACATCTTACCACTGGGATTTTTGGCCATTCCTCCTTCCAAAACTGCCCCAGCTCCTTCAAGTTGGAAGGTTTGCACTTGTGAACAGCAATCTTTAAGTCTGACCACAGACTTTCTATTGGATTGAGATCTGGGCTTTGACTAGGCCATTCCAACACATTTATATGTTTCCCCTTAAACCATTCAAGTGTTGCTTTAGCAGCGTGTTTGGGGTCATTGTCCTGCTGGAAGGTGAACCTCGATCCTAGCCTCAAATCACGCACAGAGTGGTACAGGTTTTGTTTAAGAATATCCCTGTATTTAGCACCATCCATCTTTCCCTCAACTCTGACCAGTTTCCCAGTCCCGGCTGCTGAAAAACATCTCCACAGCCTGATGCTGCCACCACCACCTTTTACTGTAAGGGTGGTATTCTTTGGGTAATGTGATGTGTTGGGTTTGCACCAGACATAGCGGTTTCTTTGATTGCCGAAAAGTAAAATTTTAGTCTCATCAGACCAGAGCACCTTCCTTCATATATTTTGGGAGTATCCCACATGCCTTTTTGCAAACTCACAATGTGCCTTTTTATTTTTTGCTGAAACTAATGGCTTTCTTCTGGCCACTCTGCCATAAAGGCCAACTCTATGGAGCATACAGCTTATTGTTATTCTATGTACAGATACTCCAGTCTCTGCTGTGGCACTCTGCAGCTCCTTCAGGGTTACCTTAGGTCTCTGTTCTGCCTCTCTGATTAATGTCCTCCTTGCCCGGTCCGTGAGTTTTAGTGGGCGGCATTGTCCCTTACTTGTTTGGAGAGTTCCTTGGTCTTCATGGCAGTATTTGGTTAGTGAAGCCACTTGCTTATGTGTTGCAGCCTCTGGGACTTATATTATACATATATATATATATATATATATATATGTAATGACAGATTATGTGACACTTAGATTGCACACAGGTGGACATCATTTCACTAATTATGTGACTTCTAAATGTAATTGGTTGCACCAGAGCTTTTTATGGTCTTCCTAAGAAATATGTACATGCCAATTTTCTGTATTCTATTTATAAACAATATTATTATCTATGTATTTTTCTCATTTCAGTTCACCAACTTAGACTGTTGTGTTCTGATCCATCACATAAAATTCAGATCAACAAAACATTGAACTTAAGGCTTTAACATAAAAAAAAAACACGAAAAAATTCAAGGGGGTGAATACTTTTCTAAGGCACTATAGATGTTGAATAAGTGGGGGCATCACTGCTACAACCAGCTTTGGTTTCTAGAAGGAGGACCCCTCCCCCCCCCCCCCTCAGTAAGAAGGAGTTGAATGATGCAGTGCTCAACCATATGCGTTGCTACTCTCTACAACAATATGAGAGGTGCAGAAAAAGTCATATTATTTTCTTCTCTTTATGGTGGTTTAATTGGTTGTAGGTCTTAATTTGTTTTTATAATCAGCCTATTCTTGAAATAAAATATATAAGTACTTCTATAACATCCTGGTGGACTAGTGCTTTGACATACATGTTGGGTCCAGTCTGAACAGTTACAGTGTAAAGCATAGAGTGACAGAACAGTTGGAGACTATGATAAGGCAAGAGGAGGATGTTACACTACTTAAAAGTAAAAGCAAGAGATTTGTCGATTTCTATATCTGAGGATTTGTATTATTGTATTTCAATTGGTAATGCTACAATAATAGAGGATATTGACTTAAATTTCTAAGTGCTTGTATTACTGTGAATTCTGAGATCCATAAATAAATAAATAGGCTTGACAAGGCATAGGTGCATTAAAGGTTTACTAAACTATAATAAGAGGTTTATACTAAATAAAATATACAAAGTAAAGTAACAGTCATCAACACCATTTAAACTGGCACCTGGCCGACAGCGATATGATACACTCATAAAAGGTGGTAGTAGCAATATGTGACCCTGATGATGTCTTCAATGAAAATAACCCTGTTGTTATATAACTAGATATTTTCTAACTGACTCCTCCTATCCCCTTCTTCAATATGCAGCGGCATGTAAATTTACTTTAGACCCTAGGAATGCGGCCTGTCACTCCTAACTACACTAACCAAATGCATTACAAATAATTAAAGGGAAAGAAATAACTAAAATTAACCTTTTTGCACAGTAACATAGATCCTTTTCCATGTCAGTGTTACCCAGTGTTTTACCATTTAGTATGTACGGGTGATTTGCATTATTCCTTCCCATGTGCATAACCTTACAATTGTCAGTGTTAAACCTCATCTGACACTTATCTGCCCAATCCTCCAATCTATCCAGATCCCTCTGTAGTAGTATACTGTCCTCTTCAGTGGTAATTACTTTACACAGTTTAGTGTCATCTGCGAAAATTGATACTTTACTATGCAAGCCTTCTACAAGATTATTAATAAATATATTGAAGAGAATAGGGCCCAATACTGACCCCTGAGGTACCCCACTAGTGACAGTGACCCAATCTGAGTGTGTACCGTTAATAACCACCCTCTGTTTTCTATCATTGAGCCAGTTACTTACCCACTTACAGAAGTTTTCTCCTAGTCCGAGCATTCTCATTTTATATACTAACCTTTCATGTGGTACAGTGTCAAATGCTTTGGAGAAGTCCAGATATACGACATCCATTGATTCGCCGCTGTCAAGTATAGAACTTACCTCCTCATAGAAACTGATTAAACTAGTTTGGCATGACCGATCCCTCACAAAGCCATGATATGGCGTTTTTTTGCTAATTTCCATTGAGATGCTCTAAGATAGCATCTCTTAGAAAACCTTCAAACAGTTTACCCACAACAGATGTTAAACTTACCGGCCTATAGTTTCCAGGCTCAGTTTTTTGGACCCTTTTTTAATATTGGCACTACATTTGCCATGCGCCAATCCTGTGAGACATTCCTTGTCAGTATAGAGTCCGCAAATATCAGAAATAAGGGTCTGGCTAATACATTACATAATTCCCTTAGGTTACAGGGGTGTATGCAATATGGTCCTGGTGATTTGTCTATTTTAATCTTTTTAAGTCGCTGTGGTACTTCTTCCTGGGTCAGACAGGACACTTTTAATGGGGAATTCATTTTTACATTCTGCATGTCATCTGACAGTTTATTTTCCTCATTGAATACATTGGAGAAAAAACAAAATTAACAGATTTGCTCTCTCCTCGTCGCTCTCTGCGACTCCCCCCTCATTACTCTTTAAAGGCCCGACACCTTCAGATTTATAATTTTTAACCTTTATATAATTGAAGAACATTTTAGGGTTAGTTTTACTCTCTTTGGCAATTAATCTCTCAGTCTCTAGTTTGGCCGCTTTTATTAGTTTTTTACATGTTCTATTTTTTTCCTTATAGCTTTTCAGTGCTTCCGTGCTACCCTCCTGTTTTAGTGATTTATAAGATTTTTTTATTTTTATTTATTGCTTTCTTTACAGTTCTATTTATCCACATTGGTTTCTTTTTGTTCCTTAACCTTTTATTCCCATATGGTATGTACCTCTCACAATGAGATTTTAGGATGCTTTTAAAGATATCCCATTTTGTGGCTGTATTTTTATTTTTGAGGACTTTGTCCCAGTTAGTTAGGCTATGGCCTCTCTTAGTTGGCTTAATTTAGCTTTTTTTTAAGTTTGGTATTTTTGTTCCTCCCTGTAGAAACGCTCTTTTGAATGATAATTGGAAAGTTATTACTTTATGGTCACTATTTCCCAGGTGTCCCCCAACTTGCACGTCTGTTGTTCTGTCCGGCCTATTGGTTAATACTAAGTCCAGTATGGCCGTCCCTCTAGTCGGGTCCTGAACCAGTCGGGAGAGTTAATTGTCTTTGGTTATTTCCAAGAACCTGTTTCCTTTATGGGATATACAAGTTTTGGTTTCCCAGTCTATATCTGAGTAGTTAAAGTCCCCCATAATAACTACCTCATTATGATTTGCAGCCTTGTCTATCTCGTTTAGTAGTAGATTTTCTGTGGACTCTGGTATATTAGGTGGTTTATAGTAAATGCCTATTAGTAATTTATTATTGTTTTTAGCTCCTTGTATCTCTACCCACAGTGACTCCACATGTTCATGTCCCTCACTTATATCTTCACGGAGTGTGGGCTTTAGACAAGACTTTACATAAAGGCAAACACCTCCCCTTCTCTGGTTTTGACAATCCTTTCTAAACAGACAGTAACCTTGTACATTAACTGCCCAGTCATAGCTATCATCCAGCCATGTTTCCGTTATTCCCACAATGTCACAGTTCTCCTCATACATCACTAATTACAGCTCCCCAGTTTTATTAGTCGGGCTTCTGGCATTAGTATACATACATTTGAGAGGTTTATGTATATTTTTTACCCTACACCTTCTTAACTGTACTAGTCCCTCCTTCCATTCCTCTCCCAGTCCCTCTACCTTGCCCCCGGTCTCTATCTGCACTATTTTCCCCTCCTATAATGTAATTTACCTCCCCCAGTCCCTAGTTTAAATACTCCTCCAAACTTCTAGCCATCTTTCCCCCAACACAGCTGCCCCTTCCCCATTGAGGTGCAGCCCGTCCCTACGATAGAGCCTGTAGCCGATAGAGAAGTCAGCCCAGTTCTCCAGGAACCCAAACCCCTCCTTCCTACACCAGTTCTTGAACCACTTGTTAATCCCCCTAATCTCCCACTGCCTTTCTTGTGTGGCCCATGGTATAGGCAGTATTTCAGAATATACTACCTTTGAGGTCCTTGCCCTAAGCTTTTGACCTAAATCCCTGAAATCATTTTTAAGGACTCTCCACCTACCTCTAACTTTGTTATTGTTCCTGATATGGACCATGACCGCTCAATCTTCTCCAGCCCCTCCCAGTAATCTGTCAACCCGATCCGCAATGTGTCGAACCCTAGCGCCAGGAAGACAGCACACTGTTCGGCGATCATGGTCTTTGTGACAGATTGCCCTATCTGTTCCCCTAATAATGGAGTCTCTCACTACCAGCACCTGTCTGGCCTGCCCTGTTCTCCTGGTTCCCTGCTTACTGGAGCTGACATTCCCCTGACTGGCAGAGGAAGTGTCCGGCTGCATCAGTGCTGTCCCTGGACTGACATCCCCCTCATCTGC
Source organism: Bufo gargarizans (assembly GCF_014858855.1). Classification (NCBI taxonomy): domain Eukaryota; kingdom Metazoa; phylum Chordata; class Amphibia; order Anura; family Bufonidae; genus Bufo; species Bufo gargarizans. The sequence goes on from NC_058084.1 coordinate 184,212,747, forward strand.
CAAACATGCAAACTTGTTGGGGTGTGTCAGATCAGGGCTAGCCTTCCTGGCACTCTTCCCTCTATCCCCCTCATCTACCCCAATGAGTGCTTGCTCAGTGAGAAGCAAACTCTTTTGCAAATTGTCAATGCCTCTCAGTGTTGCAACTTTCCCGTTTAGACACTCAGTTTGCTCACGGGTAATTTGCTTGCATCTTGAACAAAGATATACACCCTCGATCGGCTGTTCCAGGACTGCATACATCATGCAAGATGTGCATTGGACTGCGTTGTCAAGATTGCAACACATACTAAATGGGGATTACACCACAAAAGCGAAAAATACTATATAATGTAGTAATAAGAAACTTGCTAATTGCAGTCCCCCACTGAAGTCCCTGAATCTAAAGTCACTTAATCTTAAGTCAAACTCGCGTTATATAGCTGCTTATATTAATATAAATGAAGCTCATTACAACAGCCTGGTTTGTTTTCCCTCTGGATTCAAATTTTCATGAAAATTACTGCAGCAATTTTTTTTTTTATAAAGTTTTGTTGATTCCTTTTTAGAAACCAATGCCAACGTTTTCCTCTTCAGAATAAAATGTTTCTGGACCATGAAAAGAAATGTTTGAGCTTACCTACATGATTCTAGTCAGCTCATCCGTGAACTAAAAACTGTAAATTGGCAAGAAACATATGCCTTTTTTACTATGGCTGTCACGTCATTATATACGAACATCAAGCACGATCTAGGCCTTCAGTGCATCCAATCAGTGTTAGAAATGGATATCAGCCTAAAACCATCCCAAGTCTCGTTTCTGTTGCAAAGTCTACAGTTCATACTAGAGAATAATTATTCCTTATATAATGGAGACATCTATCACCAGTGTAAGGGAACCCCCCTTTGTCTTACCCCTAAATACTGCAGTTGCTATTAATTGTGGTATCTAAGAGATGAAGCATCGAGAAAATAGCTATTTACAATCTCACCCATTGCTCAGAGATATGAGTTTTATATTACAAGAGCTTTGCCCATTCCGTTCACTGGACATAACTGTATGTGTATTTGCGGTAATCCATGAGCAAAATGTATGTATGGTTGATTTCATTTGTAGGATGGGTTAATCAGTCTATAAATGAAAAGTTTGACTACATTCTAAAATGCTTTGTGTTTTAATTCCTCACCATTATAAAATATGTGCTTGCTGTCAGTGAATAATAACTTCAGATAATTCAGAACAACAAACTGCTGCATACCTAGTCCTGCTCTTAGTTAAGAAGTAAATAGGACTGTATCTAGTCTAACAAATGTTCTGTTAAACAACCTGGACGCCACAGGCTTACGTGCAGCTGCAACTGATGTATTTAGGTCACAGAGAATCGTCCAGACTGGATACCACTGTATATACACTATTCAGCTAAAAGCAGGCTTGGATATTTATAGGATTGCCACCTCTAAATGTGAACAAGTATGTTTTTGTTTGTTGGCAGCTAACAAATATCTTGAGTATGACAAGAAATTGAAACATAGAAACATCAGAAAGTGAAATATTTTTTTTCTATACAGTGGTCAAAGAGTTATCTAGCTATTTGTAACTGATGACCTAGCCTCTCTATCCTCTGCGACCCCCGGAACCCTGCTGATTAGCTATTTCAGAAAGCTCGGTGGTCTTGTGAGCACCACGTCTTTCTATCTGTTTACCTTAGGCTAGTAACATCATAGCCAAATAAATGGGGCTGAGGTGTGATGTTTGTGACTAGAGATAAGAGAAGTATTAAAAAATTCAATTTGGCTTCACCAAATTTTACAAAAAATTTTGCTTTGTGAATTATTTCATCATTAAGCACATCTCGTTGTAAGTAGTGGGTGCAATGCCAGGAAGTAATTGCGACAATAATCTGGTGTAAAATAAAAAATTATAAAATCATACTTACCTTATCCATTTGCTTGGGATGGGCCGGCCGCCGCCATCTTCATTGAAGACCTGGTGCGACATCTTGCGCGGCCCGTGATTACATCAAGTCAGCTGGTGTGGTAAAGCCATACGTCAACGTGCACAGGATTTTGTGCAGGATAATCAATCAAAATGACAGCGGTGTGCCCGTCAAGAAGAAATGGATGAGGTAAATATGATTTTTTTTTGTTGTTTACACCATTCCAGGGAAAATCGATTTGCTACCACGAAGCACAAGGAAATTCAGCTTTGTGGCAGATCATATTTTCCCTGAAAATCGGATTGAAGTCCACTTCATGGACTTTGATTCGCTCAACGCTAGTCGTGACATCACTGGCCTAGGGTAAGCAGTCAGAAGACCAATGCATTCAAATAAGCGTTGGGCCCTCTCAAACAGCTGATCGTCAGGTGGTCTCGGGTTTCTGACTCCTACTGATCAGATACTGATGACCTATCCAGAGGATAGGTAATCAGTTAGAAATTGTTAAGTAATCCCTTTAAGCTACAGTATATTTCCATAAAACTAGAAAAACTATTTAAGAAAGTTCCTTCATTTGGGAAAGACATAGCAATAATTCAGTATCATCTGTACTTTTTCAGGCAGATCATTACTGTACTTAAAAATTATCCTCAATGACACATTTGTGGATAAAACATTTTCATCAATAACTATTATATTTTGCATGGTTGATTTACCCCATATGTTCAAAAGCCTACATAAAAATGTATTGTTCGTAACAGTTGAAAGAGAGCCAATGGCCTTCCAGATGTCTTCTGTACTCCATCAAAGTTATGTTGACAGCAAACAATCTACCAGTCCACGGTGAAACTGTAGACAGGGTCTGAATCTTTGATGGATAACTTTCTTTAAACATACGGTAGTGCTATCAGGATGGGCTGACAAAAACATGTTTAAAGGGAACCTGTCATCTCAAAAATGCATCTACATCCGCCAGCAGTACCTCATAGTAGCCTGCAGCCTGTTAATAATCATATATTTCATCCTGTTGTCCGATGCTGCGTAAGTTAAAAAAATGCAACGCTCTGTAGTAATGTGCTATCCCATCTCCTGCTGCTGCTGTTAGCCGGGTTTAAGCGGCGCAATGCGCATGCGCGAGACTTGGGGAATCGTGGCTGCACTGCAGGCTGTCACTCTCAGGCAAGAGGGGACGGTTAGGGGGCATGGTTACCTTGACTTGAAGCAAGGAGGCCGTTGTCGCCTTGACTTCAAACTGGCCGGCAATATAGGGCTGATGGAGAATAAAACCGTGTTTTTTTTTAACTTATGCAGCATCGGACAACAGGATAAACATACAATTATTAACAGGCTGCGGGCTACTATGAGGTACTGCTGGCGGGTGTTGATGCATTTTTGAGGTGACAGGTTCCCTTTAAGTTTCCTATGATGAGGGTCTCTGAACTGGAATTCATTCTGCCTATATGAAAAGACACTGCCAAAAAATAGTTGTAGAATAAGTATTTAAATAGTTGTGTTTGGCAAATGGATTAGCATCTGGCGTTATTTATAAAGAAAACACATCCACTAATATATCCTGTAGGGAATCAAATACAAAAAATATCAAACAGTTCTAGTCCCAAATTGCCCAATAATTAGTTCATTCCATAAGATATTTCTGCTGGAACCAGTAAAATGGGTCAAAAGGTAGCTTTTGTCTTAAAAAGTTTTATATCTAGATTAAGTGCTAATGAGGCAGAAAATAAATAAATCTAGGGCAAATTAAGAATTTCAGTGCAATAATTGTTGAAATTCTGTATGGCCATAAATCAGCTTAGTAGATCATTCGGGAGAAAAGAGAGAAGTATAGCAGACTGAGCTGTCAGACAAGCCCTCTGACAGATTTATCACAGAATAGAATTCTACTGTTGCTCTGTACTATGTCTGAGTAGCACAAGTGCAGAGGCTCTGATTTTGATACTGGAGGAGTGACTTTGCATGCACCTATGCATGTCTCGAGCTACTAGGCCAGGAGGTTGATGATGTAATTTACCTGTACAAGTTTTAAATCTCTAATTGAATTTTGATAGTGAATAAAAAAAATATTATTTAAAAAAAAAAAAAAAAACACTTGGTTTTCCTTGGCTGGTTGGTCAATGCATGCAGAGTGCAAACACTAGCCCAAATTTACAAATGTATCTATTAATATGTATTTTCCAAAAATCGCAGTGGTGCAGATTGGGGCATTTAGCACGTCTATGGTTTCTACAGTTTTTACAACATGCTTAACAAGGCTTAAACTGTAACTAGAAGCTACAGACGAGATTTAGGAAGAGGGGCTACCCCAAAAAGGTTTTTGGGGGCGCGTTCCAGAATGCCCTAGACAGGGAACGCACCGAGCTCCTCATACCTAAACCTAAGGCACTGAGTGGGCAACAACCAATACGCCTGATATCCATGTTTGACTCAGCAAACACACAGGTAATGTCAGTTTTGAGAAGGTACTGGCCTATTTTACACATGGACCCTGACCTGAAGGATGTGCTCACTAAACAACCTAGTGTTACATATAGGCGGGGGACGAGCCTTAGAGACCGCCTTGTCCACAGCCACTACACTACACCAAGTGGAGTGGGGACCTGGCTGGACCGCAAGCCTTGTGGCATGTTTAAATGTGGCTCCTGTAAAGCCTGTGCCTTCATCTCTACTGCAAAATCAATTACCTGTTCAGTTACTGGTCAAACCTACCAAATTAGGGATTTTTATAACTGTAGGAGCAAGGGTGCGGTATACATTTGCCAATGACCTTGCCCTATGGATTATATAGGTAAGACCATCAGAGAAGTCAGGCGGCGGATTTGTGAACATGTGAATGACGTGGTTAAGAAGAAGATCACACCTGTTGCATCACATGTAAATGACATCCACGGTGGTGATCCCAGTTGCCTTAAATTTTCGGTCCTAGAGACCATCCCATCATCGCCCAGAGGTGGAGACTGGGACCGGAAAATCCTCCAGAAATTCTGATTCAACATATTTTCCCCTTGAAATGGTACATTTTCTCAGTTTAAACCTTTGTTCCGTGATTTATGTTCTATTCTGAATAAAATATTAGAAGTTGGCACCTCCACATCATTGCATTCAGTTTTTATTCACGATTTGTATAGTGTCCCAACTTTTTTGGAATCCGGTTTGTATTTGTAAATCAATAATCATCCTTTCCAAAATAATGAGTCTGTTTTGTGCAGGATTTTGTAGCAATATCTCTCTTAGTAAATCAAATGGACATTTGAAACGTTCAAATTATAAATGAGTTTGCTTTCTGATGAGTACATTTTACTGCTTGCAAAGTAATCATTTTAAGATAATCTTTATTTTCTGCCTTTCTGTGAAATACATGAAGCATTCTTTAGCCATGTGTCTTTCTACTTGTACAGTACGAAGACAGCACAATGTGCTCCCTCTGAGCTAGCGAAATTAAACCTGATCATCCATGGAGCAGAGCTGTGTAAGCAGCAGGATGCCCATTTGCCTGCCAGGAACAAGCAGGTTCCGCAGTGGGCATCATGTCTTAAAGCTGATTGAAAGAAAAGGAAGAAAGTAGTTTAAGTGAGAAAAAGTTCACCTTGTCTTCCCTCAATCAAGTCATTAAAAGTGAGAGCACTGTGTATGATTTCAGAACGTTTTAAGACATTTTAACTACAAGTCCCAACCCTAGTTGTTTCTCTTAAAAGATTTTTTTAAGCTTTAAATAGATTATCTGATTATTCAAGGACACACAAAAACATCTACAACTGGGCTGTGATAGAATTGCAACAACATATCCATGGACACTAATCAGAGCAAACCTGTACAAAGAAAAGAAATGTCTATGATACGTGTTTCAACTGATCTGGTCATACTTGCCTTATAATATTCTTAAATTATTGATAACGCTATAAGATGGATGGTGCATAACACTCATATTTTTGAATAGTTGTATTATACGCTGCCCTCTATAGCTATTTATTAGGAATAAGATAGCATATCAGTATTGTTATAAGGTATGCAGATTGTTTTGTCAATATAATGAGGATGTTGTCCACATAAATTGTCCATGTCACCATAGTAAAATACATAGTATATACGGCCGAAAAAAGACATTTGTCCATCCAGTTTGGCCTGTTATCCTGCAAATTGATCCAGAGGAAGGCAAAAAAAAAACAACTATGAGGTACAAGCCAATTTTTCCCACTTAAGGGAAAAAATTCCTTTCCCGACTCCAATCAGGCAACCAGAATAACTCCCTGGATCAATGACCCCTCTCTAGTAGGTGTAGCCTGTAATATTATTACACTCCAGAAATACATCCAGGCCCCTCTTTTAGTGAACTCACCATCACCACCTCCTCAGACAGAGAGTTCCATAGTCTCACTGCTCTTACCGTAAAGAATCCTCTTCTATGTTTGTGTACAAACCTTCTTTCCTCCAGATGCAGAGGATGTCCCCTCATCACTGTCACAGTCCTGGGGATAAATAGCTGATGGGATAGATCTCTTTACTGACCCCTGATATATTTATACATAGTAATTAGGTCTCCCTCTCGTCTTTTTTCTAAAGTGAATAACCCTAATGTTGATAATCTTTTAGGGTACTGTAATCCCCCCCATTTCAATTATTGCTTTAGTTTCCCTCCTCTGTACTCTGCCTTGTTCACAGGAGCCCAGAACTGTACACAGTAATCCATATGTGGTCTGACTAGTGATTTGTAAAGTGGTAGGACTATGTTCTCATCACGGGCATCTATGCCCCTTTTGATGCAACCCATTATCTTATTGGCCTTGGCAGCAGCTGCCTGACACTGGTTTCTACAGCTTAGTTTGCTGTCCACTAAAATTCCTAGCTCCTTTTCCATGTCAGTGTTACCCAGTGTTTTACCATTTAGTATGTATGGGTGATTTGCATTATTTCTTTCCATTTGTCAGTGTTAAACCTCAACTGCCACTTATCTGCCCAAGCCTCCAATCTATCCAGATCCCTCTGTAGTAGTATACTGTCTTCTTCTGTGTCAATTGCTTTACATAGTTTAGTGTCATCTGCAAAAATGGATATTCTATTGTGCAAGCCTTCTACAAAATCATTAATAAACACATTGAAGAGAAAAGGGCCCAATACAGACCCATGAGGGTACTCCACTAGTGACAGTGAACCAATCTGAGTGTGCACCATTAAAACCCACACTCTGTTTTCTATCACTGAGCCAGTTACCTACCCACATGCAGACATTTTCTCCAAGTCCAAGCATTCTCATTTTATATACTTACCTTTCATGCGGTACAGTGTCAAATGCTTTGGAGAAGTCCAGATATACGACATCCATTGATTCGCCGCTGTCATGTCTAGAACTTACCTCCTCATAGAAACTGTTTAAATTAGTTTGACATGACCAATCCCTCATAAAGCCATGCTGATATGGTGTTATTTGCTTATTTTCCATGAGTTACTCCAAATTAGCATCTCTTAGAAAACCTTCAAACAGTTTACCCACAACATTGAAAAACAATGTGAACTAAGTATGCTGACATGTAGAGTGGCGCCCGGGGATCTCACTGCACTTACTATTATCCCCGGGCACCGCTCCGCTCTCCCGTTATGCCCTCCGGTATCTTCGCTCTGTAAGTTATAGTAGGCGTAAGTTATATATAGTCTGCCCTTGTCCTGTGGGCGTGTCCTTCTCCTAGGCTGCAGCGCTGGCCAATCGCAGTGCACAGCTCACAGCCTGGGAGTTTTATTTTCTCCCAGGATGTGAGCTGTGCGCTGCTCATCACTCTCTGCAACTCCCCCCTCATTACCCTGTAGAGGGCCGACACCTTCAGATTTAAACTTTTTACAATTTTTGTAATTGAAAAACATTTTAGGGTTAGTTTTGCTCTCTTTGGCAATTAATGTTTTGGTCTCTAGTTTGCCTGCTTTTATTTGTTTTTTACATATTCTATTTTTTTCCTTATAGTTTTTAAGTGCTTCCTTGCTACCCTCCTGTTTTAGTGATTTAAATACTCTGTTTGTCATTGTAATTTATTGCTTTCTTTACAGTTCCATTTATCCACATTGTTTTTTTCTTGTTCGTTAACCTTTTATTATAATAAGGTATGTACCTCTCACAATTAGTTTTTAAGATGCTTTTAAAAAATCCCATTTTGTGACTGTATTTTTATTTTTAAAGACCTTTGTCCCAGTTACTTTTCTTTTTGAATGATAATTGGAAGGTTATTACTTTATGGTCACTATTTCCCAGGTGTCCTCTGACCTGCACATCTGTTGTTCTGTCAGGTCTATTGGTTAATACTAAGTCCAGTATGACCGTCCCTCTTGTCGTGTCCTGAACCAGTTGGGCAAGTTAATTGTCTTTGGTTATTGTCAAGAACCTGTTTCCTATATGAGATATACAAGTTTCAGTTTCCCAGTCTATATCTGGGTAGTTGAAGTCCCCCATAATAACCACCTCGTTATGATTTGCATGATTTTCTGTCTCGTCTATCTCGTTTAGTAGCAGATTTTCTGTGGACTCTGGTATATTAGGTGGTTTATAATAAACTTCTATTAGTAATTTATTATTGTTTTTGTCTCCATGCATTTCTACCCACACTCATTCATAGAAACATAGAAACATAGAATGTGTCGGCAGATAAGAACCATTTGGCCCATCTAGTCTGCCCAATATATCTGAATCCTATGAATAGTCCCTGGCCCTATCTTATATGAAGGATAGCCTTATGCCTATCCCAAGCATGCCTCAACTCCTTCACTGTATTTGCAGCTACCACTTCTGCAGGAAGGCTATTCCATGCATACACTACTCTCTCAGTAAAGTAATACTTCCTTATATTACTTTTAAACCTTTGCCCCTCTAATTTAAAACTGTGTCCTCTTGTGGTAGTTTTTCTTCTTTTAAATATGCTCTCCTCCTTTACCGAGTTGATTCCCTTTATGTATTTAAAAGTTTCTATCATATCCCCTCTGTCTCTTCTTTCTTCCAAGCTATACATATTAAGGTCTTTTAACCTTTCCTGGTAAGTTTTATCCTGCAATCCATGTACTAGTTTAGTAGCTCTTCTCTGAACTCTCTCTAGAGTATCTATATCCTTCTGGAGATATGGCCTCCAGTACTGCGCACAATACTCCAAGTGAGGTTCTGTACAGCGGCATAAGCGGCATAAGTGAGGGACATGTTCATGTCCCTCACTTATATCTTCCCAGAGTGTGGGCTTTAGACAGAACTTTACATAAAAGCAGACCCCTCTCCGGTTTTGGCGATTCTTTCTAAACAGACTGTAACCCTGTACATTAACCGCCCAGTCATAGCTATCATCCAGCCATGTCTAAGTTGTTCCCACTATGTCATAGTCCTCCTTACACATACTAATTCCCCAGTTTTATAAGTAAGGCTTCTGGCATTTGCATACATATACAGTACAGACCAAAAGTTTGGACACACCTTCTCATTCAAAGAGTTTTCTTTATTTTCATGACTAAGAAAATTGTAGATTCACACTGAAGGCATCAAAACTATGAATTAACAAATGTGGAATTATATACATAACAAAAAAGTGTGAAACAACTGAAAATATGTCATATTCTAGGTTCTTCAAAGTAGACACCTTTTGCTTTGATTACTGATTTGCACACTCTTGGCATTCTCTTGATGAGCTTCAAGAGGTAGTCACCTAAAATGGTCTTCCAACAGTCTTGAAGGAGTTCCCAGAGATGCTTAGCACTTGTTGGCCCTTTTGCCTTCACTCTGCGGTCCAGCTCACCCCAAACCATCTTGATTGGGTTCAGATCCGGTGACTGTGGAGGTCAGGTCATCTGGCGCAGCAAACCGGATGGAATAGCATGCCGCTGCAAGATGCTGTGGTAGCCATGCTGGTTCAGTATGCCTTCAATTTTGAATAAATCCCCAACAGTGTCACCAGCAAAGCACCCCCACACCATCACACCTCCTCCTCCATGCTTCATGGTGGGAACCAGGCATGTAGAGTCCATCCGTTCACCTTTTCTGCGTCGCACAAAGACACGGTGGTTGGAACCAAAGATCTCAAATTTGGACTCATCAGACCAAAGCACAGATTTCCACTGGTTTAATGTCCATTCCTTGTGTTCTTTAGCCCAAACATGTCTCTTCTGCTTGTTGCCTGTCCTTAGCAGTGGTTTCCTAGCAGATATTCTACCATGAAGGCCTGATTCACACAGTCTCCTCTTAACAGTTGTTCTAGAGATGTGTCTGCTGCTAGAACTCTGTGTGGTATTGACCTGGTCGCTAATCTGAGCTGCTGTTAACCTGCGATTTATGAGGCTGGTGACTCGGATGAACTTATCCTCCACAGCAGAGGTGACTCTTGGTCTTCCTTTCCTGGGGCAGTCAGCATGTGAGCCAGTTTCTTTGTAGCGCTTGATGGCTTTTGTGACTGCACTTGGGGACACTTTCAAAGTTTTCCCAATTTTTCGGACTGACTGACCTTCATTTCTTAAAGTAATGATGGCCACTCATTTTTCTTCACTTAGCTGTTTTTTTCTCGCCATAATACAATTTCGAACAGTCTATTCAGTAGGACTATCAGCTGTGTATCCACCTGACTTCTCCACAAGGCAACTGATGGTCCCAACCCCATTTATAAGGCAAGAAATCCCACTTATTAAACCTGACAGGGCACACCTGTGAAGTAAAAACATTTTCAGGTGACTACCTCTTGAAGCTCAACAAGAGAATGCCAAGAGTGTGCAAAGCAGTAATCAAAGCAAAAGGTGTCTACTTTGAAGAACCTAGAATATGACATATTTTCAGTTGTTTCACACCTTTTTGTTATGTATATAATTCCACATGTGTTAATTCATAGTTTTGATGCCTTCAGTGTGAATCTACAATTTTCATAGTCATGAAAATAAAGAAAACTCTTTGAATGAGAAGGTGTGTCCAAACTTTTGGCCTGTACTGTATATACACTAGGCCTAAAATACAGTATTTTAAGACGTCCTGTCTTTTGAAAGCAGCTACATGGGCTATAGACATAATGGACAGGAGGAGACCTGAGGGAGAGTTTTCTAGGCATGCTCTATGACCTGTGCAGAGGCCAGGATGGAGCTGATAAGCAGTGATATCACCTATTGTGAACAGTGGATTCCTTGTACTCTATACTTACTGTAGGTGTTACTTGTCATTGTAATCCTGCCAGTTGAGATAATGCTAATACGTACTGAAAAGTTGCCTGAGCAGAAAAAGATGGCCTAATGCCATAAAAGTATAATAATATTATTAAAAGAAAGATGGATTTTTATTCTATGGTCAACGTGTTTCGAGAACGTACAGCTCTCTTCATCAGGACAATAATAGCATATTGTCCTTATTGTCCTGATTAAAAAGGCTGTACATCCATGAAACGCGTTGACCATAGAATAAAAATCCATCTTTCTTTTAATAAAATTACCTGGCACGTAGTCTCCCGTTTACAGCGCCGCTACAAAAGTTTCAAATTCCCCCCTTTTTATTGCTTTACGTTTTATTTCTATTGCCACATCTGCGGCAGAGAGAAGGACCTTGGCAGCAGAACAGGATCCCGCATGCTGGATGGGCAAATACCAGCAAGGCTATCTACAGTTGTTGTGGCTCAGCACAACAACAAATCGTAAGCCCTTCTTATATATAGTGTGATTCAACTGTTATACAGCCACACACATGAGGTGCTCCTGTCTTCTATTTTCTTTTATAGGGTGAAAATTTCAGGATTATGTGCAATTTAAAAAAAATAGATAGATAGATAGTGACATGGAAAAAAATCTCAGCACAAATTCTAAAAATATATGTTTAACATAAAAATGTGATTTAAACATTAGACATTAACAACTTTAAAGGGAAGCTTACTTACCTGTTTCCCAGTGCTGGCTCCCTGCTCCTTCTCTGCCTCACAGCCTGCGATGCTCCATTGGGCTCCCTGGCTATAAACACATCCGGTTTGACATCGGCTATAGCCAATCACAGCAGTGAATGGCAATGGAGCATCACAGGCCAGGAGGAGAAGGAGCAGGGAGCCAGTGCCAAGAAGCAGGAAACTGAGCTTCCCTTTGCAGATCTGGCCAAGTGAGGGGGAGGATGCTGCCACCCGCCCCCTATACTTGCAAAAGCCCCTTAAGACTTGAACCACACATGCAGTTGTTTGACCTAGTCAGAAGTGGATTGAAAAGGAATGAAAGTCTATAGGAAAGACTAATACTGCACTTTCATAATGAACCCACTTCTTGCCTTGGCTCAAAGCACTTCATCAAAAACTGCAAATCTTCTATGTCTAGAGGAAAGAATGTTTGTACATATAGAAGGGGATTCTTTGCTATAAGAGCAGTGCAACTTTTGGAACTCTCTGTCTGTGGAGGTGATGATGGTGAACTCACTCAAATAGTTCAAGAGGGGTCTGGATACATTTCTGGAGTGTATTTGGGGGTACTATGTCTCCTTGGGGAGAGAACGCCTTAATCGGCATGAGAAGACTTATAGGCCATTCATGATCCTCTGGAATTCTAGGAAGAAAGGGATGACAATGAGCTCTTAACAAGCTCTGCCTATAATGCCACCAGATGTAAGGCAGCTATCCTATAAGTCAATGTTCAGCTCCTTCTGATCTGCGTTTTTACAGGACCGCGCGACTAACTCATATAAGGTTTCCTCCGAGTCAAACCATCCACTCATATAGGTAAAAATGGAGCATCAGATTTTCCAAATATCCTCCTCCCACAACAGCTCCTACGAAAAAAGACGCACTAATAGTATAGCACTGTAAAAGCTTCTCACACGCGCTTATAGCTTATATGCTCACAAGTGCAGGTGGGAACCAGTATATTCTTAGGAAATTCCTCCAAATATGTCTCTTCAATTGCTGTCCTCTATTGTATAAAACATTCCAATAGTGAAGAATTGATGTTTACTTTAAAAAAAAATCCTTTTAATATACTCACAAGGGTAAGTTAATAAAAAAAATGATAAAACAATTCACAATAATGTGCTCTAAAGGACAGCAATTGAAGAGACATATTTGGAGGAATTTCATATGAACATACTGGTTTGATGTCATAGCACGCCGACTTCCAAATGCACACAGTCACAGCATAGCGAGTAGCCGAGGACCAGGAAGTGGTGAGTACAGAGCCTGGAGAGTACTACATTCCGGTCCTCCTGTACTAATGAGCACTTCCATAATAGAAGCGCTCTTTAGTAATTAAAATCTTCTCATGGAATGTAAGAGGGCTGGGTGAGAAAGTAAAGAACTAGGCTGTCTTTAGTGTTATAGGTAGATATCTCCCAGCTATAGTGTTTTTTATTGGAGACTCATATGTTAAGAAATAGATTGTCTCTTTTTAAAAGGAAATTAATTACTTATCAGTTTGATTCTGTTTGTAGTGGGTATAGTAGAGGGGTTAGTATTCTTATTCACAAAGACATACTAGAAGAAGGAGTGGAATTATCTCATTCATCATATAGTTCTGCCGACTGACAAAAAAAAGTGGTCTCCTCAAAGAGCATGGGCAAACGGCTGATGTTACACATGTGCTGCCACTGGCTAATGTGAAAGTTACACTGGGGAGTAGATGTCTGTAGCATTAAGAAATTGCTGACCATCTTCCTCTGCTTGTACAGGTGGTCTAACATAGTTCCAATGGGTGAAAACGTTGCATATCAGGCGATGTTGGGGAATAGCATTTTGCCTTTGTAGACCATGGAGGGCGTGTTTTGTATGGTAAGAGTGGTTGAAGTGCATGCACAGTTTCCTAGGCATTTTTAATAGCTCTTGCAGTTCAGTGGATGACTTGAGGAACAGGGTGAAAACCAGATTATAGACATGCACCATGAAGGCCTGTGAGAGCCAGTGTTCGATTTCTTTATTGATTATTCCCGAGCTTCTTACTTTAACTTTTTAACACGTGCAGAAGCCATTTTAGAAAAAATAAAAATAATTTGTTTCCATGAAGCATGAGGAAATTCGGATTTGTGGCAAATCTAATTTTTCGTTAACTTCGGATCGCATTCATCCACTTTGAATGCTTTGATTTGCTCAACACTAGTCTTTAGGTTTTCACTGACATTGCAGTCTATCCTTTCCCCTTCACTTCCTTCTGCTAAAGAGCTGCACTGATGCCTCCTTCTGTAACTCTCATCTCTACTTTCTTGACAGCTTCTAAACACTTAAGCTGCATTTTTATCAATTTGACACTATCAACTACCAAATTTAATAAAACTTCAACTTGAGTGTTTAGGAGCTATCAGAAATGGAGCTAAGTTAGACCAACCTATAAGAAAAAAACTCTAATTGGGTATAGCTATACTGGGGTCTAGTATAATATACTGAGCCAACCAACGAAAAAAGACCAATAACTCCATATAGAATGAGAAGACACACATATAAAATATATGTAATTTATTAAAGACACAATTAAATAACAATAAATATAACACAAAGGCACAGGGTAAAGGGGGGTGGTGAGGCGCCCCGTGTAATGGGACCAAAATAAACCACCCTCACATATACCCGACTAACAGGGAAAGGGGGTCATATACATTGGGTATAAAAACTGCATACTAGTGGGAGAGCTGTAAGTTCACCCAAAGTAACCTATTAACATGTGTATGCTACATACAATATTATAAGAAAGTCAATATGGTCACACATAGCAAACTTGCCCTCCAGATATAACATAGATGGCCATCAGGTAAATGCAGATTACCAAATAGTAGCAAAGTCAAGGGCAAAGCAGAAATGCTATGTGTAAGCATTGGATCATACTAAAGTAACAAAATAACCATGCATGAGACAAAACACAAATTACCCATGGTATGTCGGAACCCAAGGTCGGTGACCAGAGCTGCACCTTCGAGTCCAGCTTTGCTTGACCCAATCCTGCTCCTCCATACTCAGCCCGCCCGGCAAGTCGCGCCACTCCACTCTTCCTTTCCTGGTCGAGCAAAGCTGAGCTCTGTGAGGCCGATGCCAGGACACCGCGCGGGCGCTGACATGTGTATCCAGGACACATGTGCAGGAATACGGGCGCTGCACAAACATTATATCAGCGAAGAAGAGTGAATAAATTAGCAGTGGGGCGGTGTTGGGCTCTGAAATAATGGGCGCGGCTGGGTTCCAATGGCCAGATGGACAGCCCCTTGGGGTCCTTATTGAGGCAATTAGCATATTCATAAAAGCAAATATATAGACTCAGAGCCATAAATATTGACTTTTGTTTGGCTGTTAACCCTTGCTTTGTAACTGGAAAAAAAATATTAAAATGGAAAATCTGCCCAAAAAGTGAAATTTGGAAATGTTATCTCTATTTTCCATTAATTTTTGTGGAACACCTAAAGGGTTAACAAAGTTTGTAAAATCAGTTTTGAATACCTTTGGAGGGTGTAGTTTCTAGAATGGGGTCATTTTTGGGTGGTTTCTATTATGTAAGCCTCACAAATTGTGATATTATGGGCGCTGCACAAACATTACATCGGCAAAGAAGAGTGAATAAATTAGCAGTGGAGTGGCGCTAGGCTCCGAAGTAATGGGCGCGGCTGGGCTCCAACAGCTAGAGGGACAGCCTCTTGGGCTCCTTATTGAGTAAATTAAGATGTTAATAAAAGCGATTTCATGGACAAATTCCACGACACAGGGCAGTAATACTAGTATATTTTAATGTAAATCATGGAGACTGATGTGGTGATGTTAATAGCTCAGTGAGTGAAATCCAGATGACAGTGTCCCTTTAAGTGTGAGGTATATATAAAAGTATAGAGTCTGGAGATGATTCAGTGTTGTAAAGGGCTACTTAATTTTCTAGATATTTGAAGTCAAAATAGATTGCTTCAAGTCCATAAAGCATTACTGATCCTAATAATTTTCTGAATGTTAACTTTATAGATAAGAACAGAATGTATAATTATAATCCAGTGTTAAATACATTTTTGTGTTTTATAAATTAGTAATGAACACCGATGAATGAATGAACAATCCTTTACCTAAAAAGAAAGATTCCATATGATGACTAAGCAAGCCATGAAACTGGATGGCTGACCCCAACCTATTGTACATACACTGTATACAATTTCTTCTTTGAGCAAAGTACTTGCATCTAGAAATAATAGATGGAAATGGTATTGTGCATAGACCTAAAACTTGAGTTCAAATACAGAAAATAGTCACTTTAGCTACTTTTCTTGTCAGAAAGAACCATAAAGCATTTTAGGTTCTTCTGAAAATTTGCACTTGATTAGAAGTGTTCTTTTTCAAGTACAGTTCATGATGAATTGCACACGCATATCTCAATCTATTAAATAGCCTTTCACAGAATAGGATTAGGTTGTCTGGAGACAAGGCTCTTGATAAATTGCATTGTACCTAAAACTTTAAAACCCTGGTATAAAAATAAATACAGCCGTGTGATGGATTAAAGCCAAACTGTTTATCTTTTCATTTTAATAATTCAGCGAAGAGTAATAAGTTTTGAAAAAGTACATCATTTATAGGCAAAGTTTTATTTAGATGTATCAGGGGATATTGCTGCATCATTAAGCCATGAATAGTGTTGTTTTATTAATGATTTCATTTAACTGTGTTAGTGCTGTACACCAGGCAATGCTACTGCAGGCTTTAGTTATTGAAGTATATGTAGCGTAAATTACATTAACCTAACACTCTATAAATTATACAGTTACTTACAATATATATAGAAAAACTTCGTAATCTTTCAACCTGAACCAATAAATCGAGAAATAAAATAAAAAAATATTGTGAATATACTGGTATTTAGAATATACTTCCACTATTATATCCACTTTTTTTTGTTTCTCTGACTATATATCCACTTTTTGAGCATCATTTAACCGTTCTTTTTACATTAAGATAAAATGAAAAATCACTATAAACAGTTCGCTTTGCTTGTCTTGTAAGGTATTTCTATCATATCATGTTTTCTCCTCCAATAACATCTAAAGATACATGAGGAGATGCCAGTATTATATATGACACATTGCAGTTGTGGGTTTGTTGCAGATTTTCCAATGAGGCCCAGGAACCCCAGATTATAAATCTGCATATAATACCACATTGTTCAGCATATGTTGGTAAAATACTAATTGCAATGGAGTTTTTAGTGAAAAATAGGATTTAACATGATTTAGTTCTATAGCAAAAAGTGTGTGCTGTAGTTGTCTGCCTGATAGCTTAAACATACGGGTAGTTTAGCTATGTTTTTTTTTTATTATCTAAAAACAAAAAATAATATTTGTTAAAATATTTCAGAATTCAAAAGTCAAAGCTTGATTTTATGAACACTACATAAATATATCAACTGATTATATCAGTAATAATAAGTCCAATTGCTATTACTACTGCTATTGCTATAATATATCATGACAAGAATGAATGAAAACATCAACAAAAAGCTAACAAAATCCCAATCTTCACTCTAAAAATATAATAAATAAAACCAAGAGTTATTGTCTTTTCCCCAGGATCCAATTTTCATGTGAACATGTTAGTAAATCCCCACAATATTACATGTGAATACAAGCAAATGATGATGATGATAATAATATAATTTAAATATTTAAAGTTATTCATAAGTGAATCTCTCTAAATTCAATCCTGGCTTGAATTGTTTCTACCTAAATTGAAAGTGCTCCATTTGGCCTAAAATCTTGTGTATGAGGTCTTCCAGGACTTATATTTTTATCTTTAGTCTCACTTTTTTTCTTAATTTTTCTTCCTCTCTCTTTCAAAATTTGCCCAAAATCAAATTACAAAAAATTTGGATTTAGATATATAATAACTTAAAATTTTCAGTTGAATCCAATTCCTTTAGAATCTAATCACTCCTCTGTACTTGGATCTTGACTCATAGGGGGCCACTTCCATTAGGTGTTGCTGGCAAGATGGCTCTCTTTCTTGGGCGATACTAATTTGTATATTTGTTTCTGATGGAGAATTGACAATAAGTTTCCATACCCAGGAGTACTTCCAGTAAGTCTCCATACAGGACTGGTCTCTTTAAAGCAGTTGTCCTGGCTTTTACTATTGATGACCTATCCTTAGGACAGGTCATCAATATCAGATCGGCGAGGGTCGAACACCCAGCATTCCTGCTAATCAGCTGTATAAGGAGATGGTGCATGCAGTGTGCACATGCAGTCTCTCTTCTCTCTTCCAGTCCGCTGCTGCTGTCCATTGCCATAGACATAGCAGCAGAGCAGCAGAAACAGAGAAGGGAGACAGCATATGTGCACTGCAAGCACCGTCTCTTCATACTGAGGATAGGTCATCAATAGTAAAAGCCCAGACAACCTCTTTAAGGAGATGCAGCACTTTGCCTAAGCCTCCTCTCTAATACAAATGTACAGTACAGTATCTTTATACTTTATCACCATTTCAGCCAGGAGGTATTACAACGGCTTAGTTAAGGACTTCTTTGTTTTGTATACCCACTACAGTAAAGGTATTGAAGTACATAGTCTTGAACAATTTCTTTGGATTTGGACTGCTTGGAATTTATCACACAGATTAGATTTAACAACTTTAGTTTTACTCCTATACAGCTTATCCCCTTCCAACATGACTCCATAAAACCCATCATTTCTATTGTAGTCAAGCAATAAAACCTGATGGAACAGCCATTTACAGTTGTGACATGCTTTACTGAGTATTGTATTACTTTCAGATTGTTACTTTACAAAGAGTTAACCATAAGAGACAACTGTAAGGGCTATTGAAAGCTTTTCCACTGAAAAGCCTATTGGTACATGCAGGTTGATTTATTAGATTGGTATTTCAATCCTGTGTAAATGTATGATCCCATGTCTAATGGAGTTATATGTAAAGATGTATATTTTTATTAGTTAATGTAGACACTCACATTTTTCTAATATATTTTATTTCAAGTGAATAATAAATGTGATGTTGAATGTTACCATAAATACTTCATACTGTATAACATACTATATAACTTTTTAAGAAACAATTAGAATTAATGGGAAGAAAAAGCTAATTTTTAGAAAAATAATATTTGGGAATTGTTGAAATGTACACAGTACAAATGAAAATTAAATAAAGATTTATAGAAAATTTTAATTCAGCAGATACTATTTAAAAAAAAATACTGGCTTTATGCTTTCAACCAATAAGTGTTATTTTTTGTATAATAAAAAGTTACATGATTTTCAATATAATTTCTTGCTGACATTCATTATTAACTTCATTATTAAAATCATAGGGGTAAAAATGTGCCCTGGTCTTGTATTAAGTACAGTATTAATAAAAGAAGTTCCACAATTACATATTATTATTTATTTTTTTACTGTCCAGAGTACCCCAAACACTAGAGATGGCCTTGCGGTTCGCCCGGCGGTCGATTCGCAGAGAACTTTGCCCGTTTGCGATTCGCTAAACATGCGAACATATGGCGATATTCGTGCCTGCCATATTTTTTTACATTGTGAAGAACTTCGACCCATGACACATCCATCAGGTGGTACAGGACAGCCAATTGAGACGTTTCAGCACATGGACATACCCCCACCCTCTAAAAAAAAAAACGAGCTGGCAGACATTTTACATTCAGTCTTTTGCCACTAGAGGGAGAGGTTGCTGTGTGGAGCAGGGATAGGCTGTTAGGGACACCAAACGCTAGCTAATAGGGCCACAAAAGTCCTTTTAAGGACTGGTATAGGTGTGCTATTGATAGGTCTGACTTACTGAGGGGTGTCATATACCGTATTTATCGGCGTATAACACGCACTTTTTCCCCCTGAAAATAGGGGGCAAATGATGTATGCGTGTTATACGCCGATTAGGGCTGAAACGTGTCCTCCGGAGGCCAGAGAGGCAGGACTGAGCCGGCCGGCACAGCGGAGGGAGGAGGAAGGAGGAGGGAGTCCCTCCCTCCCCACTGTGCGTGGCTGCCGCTGAAGACCAACGAGGACAGAGTAGGAGGAGGAGGGGAGGGACTGTGGCCACTGCGCCACCAATGAATGTGCCGGCCATATCCCACAGTTCCGATCGGAGTCCCAGCAGTGTAATGCTGGGGCTCCGATCGCTTACCATGGCAGCCAGGAGTCACGCTACTGAAGTCCTGGCTGCCATGGTATGTTAGTGAGCAGAGAGCAGCGCATTATACTCACGTGCGCTGTGGCCGCCGGTCGCTCCTTCTTCTGTCTGTGCGGCGGATTGCTAATGCTGTAAGCATTAGCAATGCGCCGCACAGACCTATGAGAAGGAGCGACCGGCGGCCACAGCGCACGTGAGTATAATGCGCTGCTCTCTGCTCACTAACATACCATGGCAGCCAGGACTTCAGTAGCGTGACTCCTGGCTGCCATGGTAAGCGATCGGAGCCCCAGCATTACACTGCTGGGGCTCCGATAGGAACTGACACTGCCACCAATGATGGGGGGGAGGAGGGGGACCCTGTGGCCACTGCCACCAATGATTAATACTGGGGAGGGAGGGGGGGGTTTGTGTTACCAGAGGGGGCAGATCAGAGGCTTTATTTGAAATTTAATTTTTTTTTCCTGAAATTTCCCTCTAAAATGAAGGTGCGTGTTATACGCCCGTGCGTGTTATACGCCGATAAATACGGTACTTATAATATAATTTCTAACATAGAAAGTATATTATAGTGCAATTGTATTGTGCAGCAGTTGTGTGCGGTTCTGCTGCGCTACCGCAGCTACACAGAGTTCCAAACGCTATTGGAACAAATAATTTTTACTGGTGTGATTTACCAGTTGCCCCCCAAAAAACTGATTGAAGCAGGGGTGTGATATACCAATGATGTAATTTCTATATAGTGCATTTAGGTAGTGCAGCATTTGTTTGCGGTTTTGCAGCATTACCGCAGCTACAGATATTGACAAACGCTATTGGAACAAATCATTTCTACTGGTGTGATTTACCAGTTGCCCCCCCAAAAAAACTGATTGAGGCAGGGGTGTTATATACCAATAATATACTTTCTATATAGTGCATTTAGGTAGTGCAGCATTTGTTTGCGCTTTTGCTGCGTTACCGCATCTACACAGAGTGACAAACGATATTGGAACTAATAATTTCTACTAGTGGGATTTACCAGTTGCCCCCACCCCCCCAAAAAAAAAATTATTGAGGCAGGGGTGCGATATACCTTCTTCCACAAATGCTGCTCTTTAGAGACTTTGGTCACAGGGTCATGTTGAAAATGACAGGTGTCTAAATTACATTTGAGTGAACCGTCCCAGCCAATGTTTGTCCATCACTACCAAACACTATTGGTGTAATTTATCAAACTGGTGTAAACTAGAACTGGCTTAGTTGCCCATAGCAAACAATAAGGATCTACCTTTCATTTTCCAAAGGAATATAAAAAAAAATGAAAGGTGGAATCTGATTGGTTGCTATGGACTACTAAGCCAGTTCTACTTTACACCAGTTTGATAAATTACCCCATTTTTATTTTTGCCCCATATGCCTGTTTTTTATTTTAGCACTTTCCTTGCCATTTATCAGCATTACTGCATCCTGGTAGGATGCTTATATGCAGAACTTTCTATTTTGATTAATTTCTGCAGGATATTCAACCAAACCGAGCATACTTTGGTCTATAATATTTCACAGGGCTTGCTCCGCCTAGCAGAGGTATAGAGTTGTGATTACTGCAGACAGAACTGTATAGAAGGAAGAACAAGCCCTGAGAAACATGACAGAGAAAACCCATCAGGAAGCTAATGAAAACAGAAAGTTTTACATGGAAAACTTCCCACCTTGCCCATATTTTTGTGATCTTGGACAACTCTTTAAAAGAGCAAATGCGTCTATATACTTTAAGTACAGCTTGTTTTTTTGTTTCTCTGACTACTGTCAGCAGGATTTTTTTTTTTTTTAGGCAAGTTTGGGGTTATATATAAATTTACATTTCATTTATATAACTGTTTATCAATGACACAGTGGTAAATAAAAGCTTAAAAACATGAAAAGTATGAATAACATTATTGTAAGATTTGCTACAATATTGGGGATACAGGAAAAAAAAAAAATATATATTCTTTCACTTTTTTTCACTTTTTTTCACTTGCCTGTTTGTCCCTGTGTTCCCAAGGCTGCTAGTGCTGAGAACTTTTTCCTGATCATAACAACCAGTTATCTATAGTAAGTGTGGTTGCCTTGATCTGTCAATTCGTCTGTCATCCCTTCCCCTTTGTACTGGATGAACAACCTCCTCTGTCCTACACATGTTATGGCCCAAAGCGTTATTTGCATAAAATAAAACAATGTTTATTGTATTTTTTTTTATCAAATAATGTTCCATTATTTTATTTCTTAGTGAAGACTTATAGTACAGAAAATATTTACGTTGACCACCACTATTTCTATTTATTAAAAGATTTACATTTCCAGTAAAGACATACAATTTGTAAGAATGAACTAAAATTATTCATGGCTACTCAAAACTTAATATGCATTTGTCCTTTTATATTGTGAATAATCTTCTTCATACTGATCAGGTGCCTGTCATAACTGATGAATTTTAATCTGGACACAATTATTCTGCAACATAGAATTCAATTATTCTCCTTTCTTGTTCTAGAACTGTGACTTAGCATTCATTTTGTTTTCATAGCTCATGTAGTAATTTTTATGTTTTTCTATTTGCATCTGCACCTACATGGGAATTTATTTTATATGATGATAAATGCATACTACATGCTAAACTGTCTATAAGCTACTAATATAAGTGGAGTGTGTTTGTCCTAAATGACCAGAAACTTTTATTTTTTTATTTGGTGGTCTTTTTCTGACATATATAATATAATTGTTTTTAAATGTCTTATTTTTTTACACACACGTGACATGTTACATGCCAATGAACAAAAAAAATCTAATTAAGCTAAGCCAACAGAGCAGAATACTATTAAATCACTAGCAAAGGAATCAAGACCCAATGAATATAACAGTGGCTTCTATAAAATATTGAATGGGTTGTGCAAGGGTACATACATACACACATACACACACACTTGGTCAGATCTTTAAAGGGAAGCCTACTTACCTGTTTCCCTGTGCTGGTTCTCCTCTCATTCTGCTACTGACCTGCGATACTTCACTGTACGTAGTCACTGAAAAGATCCGGTTTGGCGCTGCCAGCATCTAATCACTGGCCGCGGCAGTGACTGGATCCTTTGTGTCATGTGATCATTTGTGATGACGTAAGAGGAGCCAGACACCTCTGTGGAAATGTTTTTTCCACTTGTTTTGTGTATATATATTTTTTTATTATGCTGCTAAAATATATTCTGAGGGATATTCAAAATGTATTTATCAGTGAGAAGCACCAGTAAAGGGAACAAACAGCCCATTCTGGTGATGTTAGTCTTTCTTAAAGCTTGTATGGATCTGCAAGAACCCAGCAGTGATCCCATGCTGGAGGTTCTTAATGGCAATGAGATAGCTCACAGAATTGCAGAATATTTTTAATAAAGACTATTTGCTAAGTTACTTCAATTGTAATTAGAGATGAGCGAATCGAAACAGACGAAGTGGAATTCAATCAGAATTTCAGGAAAAATTTGATTTGCAATTAGTGCGAATTTCCTTTTGCCTAAAAAGGCGGCTACAATGGCAGCTACACGTGTGAGGACATGGGGCAAGGAACTCTGGGAAGGCGGGTTGACCTATGATGCCATGCATGCAGCCAATCAGCAGCCAGCTAGCACTGTGATGTCACAGCCCTATAAATACGGCGACCATCTTAGAGTCAGACATTTTTAAGAGTTCTGAGTGCAGGGACAGATGTGAGAAGGCGCTAGGGACGGCAATTGGAAAAACCTGATTGTGAAAAAAAAGATGAAAAAACATTTTATAAGTCCAGGGGAAGGACAGGTAGGAATCATTTCACAGCATCTTAATGCAGGGATAGATGTCAGAAGGCACTAGTGACAGTGCCATAAAAGCGCAGGGAAAGATTATTTGGGGATCCAAAAAGCTATTATACAGCTCTGTCATTTCAGCAATTTGCTCTTGGGGTGCAACTGCTATTTTGAAAAGCCTTAAGTGGCTTTTATCTTTTCAAACAAGAAAAATATATACGCCATTCACTTCTGCAGTTATATGTGTTGAAAGCATACAGAAAAAAAAAAATACGCACTTCAATATTCTCAGTTCACATCTGTGGTTCGGAAGCCAAACTTGCCCATAGTAGACCACCTGCTTCGCAGCAGCCCACCTACCAGGGAAGTAGTGGTGCAGGGGTTCACATAAGTAGCGGCAGTAGCAGTCAGTGCGGTGGTTATATGTGTTATTTAGTATTTTAGTACAAAAATAAAAATACATTCTCAGTTCACATCGGAGACGGTTATATGTCTTGAGGCCTATTTTAGTACAAAAAGAAAAATACATTCTCAGTTCACATCGGCAGCGGTTATATGTGTTGAAAGCGTTTAATGGCCTATTTCAGTACAAAAAGAAAAATACATTCTCAGTTCACATCGGCGGCGGTTATGTCTTGAAAGTGGTTAGTGGCCTATTTCAGTACAAAAAGAAAAATATATTCTCAATTCACATCGGTGGCTGTTATATGTGGTAAAATCTTTATTGAATTATTTTGGTCGAAAAACGAAATTTATTCAGCGGTCAGCGCTGCGGTTATATACCGTAAAATCTCCATGATGTCTCCATGATAAATTATAAATCTGTCTCCATGTTAAATCTGCAGTGTGGGGCCCCCTGTGTGGCTTCTACACACTTTCAAAATAATCCTTCAGTGTGGCAAATAGTTGCCAGATGACTGGCACGCTCCATGACCTTTCCAGGAGCTGCTGTCAGGAACAGCGGTTCATTTCTGAGACGTCCGTATAGTGCGGGAGGAAACCGAAGACCCTATCCATCTCTGTGCTCCATTATATGTGGTATAATCTTTATTGATGTACAGGTCCTTCTAAAAAAAATTGCATATTGTGATAAAGTTAATTATTTTCTGTAATGTACTGATAAACATTAGACTTCCATATATTTTAGATTCATTACAAGCCTTTTATTGTTTTAATATTGATGATTTTGGCATACAGCTCATGAAAACCCAAAATTCTAAAAAAAAATTGCATATTTCATCCGACCAATAAAAGAAAAGTGTTTTTAATACAAAAAAAGTCAACCTTCAAATAATTATGTTCAGTTATGCACTCAATACTTGGTCGGGAATCCTTTTGCAGAAATGACTGCTTCAATGCGGCGTGGCATGGAGGCAATCAGCCTGTGGCACTGCTGAGGTGTTATGGAGGCCCAGGATGCTTCGATAGCGGCCTTAAGCTCATCCAGAGTGTTGGGTCTTGCGTCTCAACTTTCTCTTCCCAATATCCCACAGATTCTCTATGGGGTTTAGGTCAGGAGAGTTGGCAGGCCAATTGAGCACAGAAATACCATGGTCAGTAAACCATTTACCAGTGGTTTTGGCAGTGTGAGCAGGTGCCAGGTCGTGCTGAAAAATGAAATCTTCATCTCCTTAAAGCTTTTCAGCAGATGGAAGCATGAAGTGCTCCAAAATCTCCTGAATCTATGATAGCTAGCTGCATTGACCCTGCACTTGATAAAACACAGTGGACCAACACCAGCAGCTGACATGGCACCCCAGACCATCACTGACTGTGGGTACTTGACACTGGACTTCAGGCATTTTGGCATTTCCCTCTCCCCAGTCTTCCTCCAGACTCTGGCACCTTGATTTCCGAATGACATGCAAAATTTGCTTTCATCCGAAAAAAGTACTTTGGACCACTGAGCAACAGTCCAGTGCTGCTTCTCTGTAGCCCAGGTCAGACGCTTATTCCGCTGTTTCTGGTTCAAAAGTGGCTTGACCTGGGGAATGCGGCACCTGTAGCCCATTTCCTGCACACGCCTGTACACGGTGGCTCTGGATGTTTCTACTCCAGACTCAGTCCACTGCCACCGCAGGTCCCCCAAGGTCTGGAATCGGTCCTTCTCCACAATCTTCCTCAGGGTCCGGTCACCTCTTCTCGCTGTGCAGCGTTTTCTGCCACACTTTTTCCTTCCCACAGACTTCCCACTGAGGTGCCTTGATACAGCACTCTGGGAACAGCCTATTCGTTCAGAAATTTCTTTCTGTGTCTTACCCTCTTGCTTGAGGGTGTCAATGATGGTCTTCTGGACAGCAGTCAGGTCGGCAGTCTTACCCATGATTGCGGTTTTGAGTAATGAACCAGGCTGGGAGTTTTTAAAAGCCTCAGGAATCTTTTGCAGGTGTTTAGAGTTAATTAGTTGATTCATATGATTAGGTTAATAGCTCGTTTAGAGAACCTTTTCATGATATGCTAAATTTTTTAGATAGGAATTTTGGGTTTTCATGAGCTGTATGCCAAAATCATCAATATTAAAACAGTAAAAGGCTTGAACTACTTCAGTTGGTGTGCAATGAATCTAAAATATATGAAAGTCTAATGTTTATCAGTACATTACAGAAAATAATGAACTTTATAACAATATGCTAATTTTTTAGAAGGACCTGTATTTCGGTCGAAGTTATATGTGGTAAAACCTTTTGGGACGTATTTTGGTCAAAAAATAATAATTTTATTCAGCGGTCAGCGCTGCAGTTATGTGCAGTAAAATCTTTATTAACGTATTTCGGTCGAAAATAAACCATTTATTCAGTCGTCAGCGCTGCCATTATATGCGGTAAACTCTTTAGTGACGTATCTTGATGAACTTCGTGACTCTTCTGGTCTCAAAGCTATCTTGATGCTTTGTCTTCTCATTGTCTGTAGCTACTAGAGGCCTGTTCATGTCAGGCAGGTTCTGTCAGAAGTATCTGGGTCGATGAGCAGCTGATACCGCACTTGCATCAATCTTGACAGGATTCGTCTCCAGGTGGAGGGAAATTGTTTTTTTGGAATGCTTTCTCCATCGTAACCACATCATTGAATAAACAGAAGAATGGCTGATTCTCTCCTGTCTTAGGCAACAATTTTTATCATTAAATTTAATAAATATTGAATATTAAATTGAACCAAAGCTTGATTAAAATCATAAGAAAGTAAACTTAAATTAGCCAATATATTATCCCAATCTTCGAGGGAACAATACATTTCATGGACAATAAATTTGCCAAGCCTTTTGTACAGGAGAACGTGTAAGCAACACTGATAAAGTTGAGACATTTTTAACCTTCTGTTCTGTTCCATATTCCTGTCACAGCTGAGGATGGGGGAAACCCTCAGCCATGCGATGTTACACGTATGTGGAAGCTGCTTGGCCAGGACAACAGAATTAGGGAGCAGGTCACCTCCTACAGCGTCCCTAACTCTGACCCTAACGCCTAACTGTATGAGCTGACCCAGATGGTAGGAGGGCTCATACTCATGAACCTCGGGTCCCTACTAGCCCTCAGCAGATCCGTGAGCTAGGAGCTGCGTAAGACCCCTGCCAATCAGCTGTTTGAGAAGGCAGCGGCACTCCATCAGCACCGCGGCCTTCTCACTGTTTACCGCAGGCCGAGTGATGTCACGACTTGTATCAACTGGCCTGGGCGGGGCTAAACTCCATTCAAGGGAACGGAGCTTAGCCGTGCCCAGGCCAGTGATACTAGTCGTGACGTCACTGGGCCGGCGGTAAACAGTGAGAAGGACCGCGGCTGGAGCACCGCTGCCTTCTCAAACAGCTGATCGGCGGGGGTCCCGAGTGTCGGCCCCCCACAGATCAGATGCTGATGATCTATACAGAGGATAGATCATCAGTTTAAACAAAGTGCAGAACCCCTTTAAAACTCATAGCAACCATTATCCATCTCACTCTGAGTCTCCTGAGGATCCTTGTTTCTAAGATCCATTATGGGACAAGTCAATTGCTACAGTAATTTAAATAACTGAGCCATGTAGTATTTTGACTAAGTGTCCAAGACTAATACAAATGAAACATGTCAGCTGGAAATATGTTTTGACACCTGACGTCAGCTGTACTTGGTCTCTAGACTTACCTACAGTGATTCAGATAACACCCATTTAATCTCCAGTGGTAGGCAGTCCAACTCAAACCAAAAGTTTTTCTTGCTTGAGCTATTTTCTAATAGTAATAAATTGAAACTTTATTGACAGTTTTTAAATTGATTATATCCCTATTTATTTCTATTGCCATGTGACCATTAAGACAAAGTTGCATGAAGATGCAACATCTGTGTTTTGAACTCATCAAATTCCAAATTCCTATCTGTCACATGTCTTGTGGCTAATGACATCATTACTCCCAATTACTCGATACATAGGAGATTTTTTAAATATTATATTGTGTTATAAGAAAATCACAGGGTTGAAAACATAAAAAATATAACAACATCAGTAAATCTTATGCAGTTTAGTTAAGAGATTATTTCAATGACATGATTTACTCTTATATGACTTTAATAACTCTCAACATATCAGAAGAAAACATCTGAAAAGTTCTGGTGCAGGGGCACATAATATATTCATCCACACTATTCTATTGTTATAAATTTATCCAGCAATGTCATAATTCAGCTGTTCTGGAAAATAGAAAAACCTGGTTCTTCTCAACTACTACAGCTGTAGCAGTGACTGATTTATGCTTCTACACTGTGTTATTATTTTTTTAGCTGTTGTGAATCTTACGTATTAGCATTTGTAAGACTGGAGGTGAAGTGTGCTTGTTGTACAAAGTAGGTTTTAAAAGTATCCTTTGAATGTAATGCTGATCAAAGAGACATGAGGATATGAGAATGTAGGAGCTGACTATGAGGAGAATGACAAAAGAGCCAAGCAGATTCTGGACAAAAATATGAGAATTATATAGATCGTTAAAACATGTAGTGTCTCTTTACTTAGCAGGGTTTATGACATGTTCAAAATGGCATTTCATTAGAATGTTAGCAGACAACACAAGACTGTTAACACAATGAATATGAATCTAGGGATAAAGAAGTGGGCAAAAAGTCTATGCCAATAGCTGATTTGTTCAGGTTAGAGATGAGTGAGGTTTTCAAAAATTTGATTTGGGAGCTTCGGCAATTTTTAAAAAAGAATTTGCTTAGTTCCGAATTAATTTGTCACAAAGCATGTTAAATCAGCTATATCCCAGCCTGCAGGGAGAGCGTATCTTGGTTTATATCACTGTGCATTGCAGCAATTTGCATAGCTAGTTCTTTCTAGTAGTTAAACAGTTACTGTACATCAGTATGACAGACAGGTCTCATACAGTATATGGAAGCGCACATCATCGTGCAGGCCACCAATAACCCTAGCTAACCCCTAGCTAAACCAAAAGAAAAGCATACATCAATCTTTAGTAAAAGAAAAAAAACACCTGTAAAATGACTGTGTGTCTCTATTAGGCTTAGTTCACACTTCACTTATTTTGTCAGGTATGCGTCAAAAACACAGAACAGGTGCAAATATTTTCATTATACCTTATCTGAGAGTAGGATTGGCTTCTGATTTTGGCTCACCATACAATAACTACTGGAATTAACTGACCAAATAACTGAAGTGTGGACTCTTGCAGATTATCGTCAGGTATAATAAACTTAGCCTAGCATTGGCCAAAGATTATAATATAGTGGGAAAGAACTCTCATTTCATGTTTGTGGGGTGTCCAAATTAATACCTGGATAACCTTTTCTGTTAGCCACTAGCACTACTATAGTGGGAAAGAGCTGTCTTATTTTACACCATCTGCTGTTTCCACATAGATTGATAGATAATCTAATGTGTTAGCCATTGATACAAGTAGTGGCACCATTAGAGTCGGGAGGGTGTCACCATTAAGTTTGTATTGACTTTGCTGTTTATTTTTCCTTCTTCTGATTCATCAGAACAACAACAAAAAATTGATCCTGTCTTTTGAGCGTCCTCCTTCACACGGTGAATATTTAGTCAGTACTTGATAAGTATTTGTAAGGCAAAAACAGGAGTGGGTCCAAAACAGAGATGCCATGTAAACAAAATATTTGCATGTCTTCTGTTTTTTGGACCCACTCCTAATTTTGGTTTCGAAATCATGATCAAATCCTGATGCAAAATACTGACCATGTGATCGAGGCCAGGATCAGTTGTTGTATTTTTCATTTTTCGGTTCTTCTGACAGATCAGAAGAACAGTAAAATAAATACGGATGTCAACAAGGTCAAACAGGGACACTAGTGGCCCCATTTCAGAGTGGTGAGGGTGGAAACAGCAGGAGGAGTCAACATAGTGGCCCAGTCATAGAGTGGGGAGGGGGGGCAACAGCAGTGGTAGTAACAACACATGATGGCAGCAGGAGAAGATAGAAAACTCGGCCACAATTCAAGATTGTCTACCCAGTAGTCATGGGGTACTTGGATCTGGGGTGACAGGGTGCACTCCAAGTATGCCACCACCTTGCTTCTGACAGAGCTGATCCTGCCTCCCACCCCCACCCCTCCTGCATCGGTCATGGCAATGGAGCATGAGCACAGAGGGTCACCGTGGTCAGACCTTTATGAGGATGGGTGATGACGCACATAGGCAGCAACCAACCAACTACATAGGATGTCTCAATAGTAGTTGGGTTTATAATCCCTTCCAGAAGGTGGAGAAAAGGCCCCCATTTTCACCTGGTAGCGAGGATCTAACAATGTGGAGAGACAATATTCATCCCTCTGCTGAATGGTGATAATGCAGCTGCCAGTACGAAAGCAACTCAGCATGCATCTGACCATTTGCACAAGGGAATAAGTGGGACTCCCTGCCTCTATCTCCACTGCATACTGCCATAGTCTGTTGGGGTTATCTGCCTGGTCTTCCTCATCACCCTCCGGCTCCTCCTCTTCCTCTCCTGTCACTTGGGGAGATAAACCACCTATTTTTGCATACAATTCCTAGTAGTTAATGTCCTCCTACTCCTCCTCTGCCAATTCAGCCCACACAGAGGTCAAGTGGCAGTGAGATATAGGCACTAGGTCTAACCCCTCTTCACCATGCTCCCACATGGAATCGGTTACATCATCATCCATTACTGTTTGCATGTCACTTATGTCACCCTCACCAGTCTTATGGCCACGTCCCTGACCAATGGCAACACCTGCTCCCATGCGAATGTCATCATTGATACTTACACGCCTACAGGAGGAAGCAGTGGACCTTTCTTCCAAATCTGGGATGGCCAGTAGCTGCTGACTGTCCTCAATAATATCTTCCTCGCTGAAAAGCGGACCAGAGCCAGCAGCATACATAACTTTAAGAGTGTGAGGACACGATTAAAGTAATTGCGATATAACAGGCAGAGAGGAGATTATGTGTAGCGTCTAAAGATTAGCAAGAAATGTTGACAATAGCAGTGTTGGGCAAGGGTTTGTAAATATAAGGATTTGAAACTAAATTAATTGCAATCATTTACCTACTTTTATCTTAGAAAAAGAAAACAGCTTTCGGGAAAAAAAACTGAATAAAAATTTAGGCATGAGTGCATTAAGCACAAAACCAGTTCAGCTAATTTCAGATGATGAAAAAACGATTGCAGCTCTAAACGAAAGGCATATATTTTGAGCAAATTTGAATTGCAGTTTGATGAAGAACGTTTCATCTTCTGAATAAAAAGCATAATGCAGAATGATGTCTAGTGGTCAGATGACAGCAATTTTTTTTTTCTGCCAATATGAGCATTGGAAGTTCCCAAGGCACCATGGACTTTGCTGAGTAATAGGCATGCTATAGGGAACCTTTATCTGTACCAATATGGACAGTACAATACCAACTGTGATCAGCCTTTTCCAACAGAATCTTGCAATGGCGACTTTCTTGTGGGCTCTGTTTATAAAAAATAAATAAAGCATTAACAAACATTAACCAATGTTCCTTGAATGTTTGATGTGCTGTAGATTTCTACTGGGAGGCTTTAGCAAATCTGAGGGTTTTGGCCTTTGTATATGGTACATCTGTTAATGAGAGATTAGCATATTTAAGTGCTTTCCTTTTAAAATTGTTGACACATTACTAAATTTCTGTGTATGAATTGTTGATGTTGTAGTGGGTCACCAGCAGGCCATCAATCATACTTTACCTCTCCTGTATGATGTTTCTTTATCCTAAATTCCCTGTAATTTTTTTGTACTCGTTCCAATGACAGGCTCTCTTAAGAGTCCTGTATTGTTATTTATCGTCACTACCTCCCTGAGTCGGTACTGGTAAATTTTCGCGCCCTTGCCTGCCTTTCTTGGAAGTGGTAGTCGTGGCCATCCCTCAGGCTCCTTCTCCGGAAGCGAACCCTGATTCCCCATTACCCGTGGTCACCATGGTAGGCGCAAAAAAGAACATCAAAAGTTCATAGAGCAGACATCCCGTATAGATTGTCAACATCACAGCTTAGACGTTATCTAGAGTTAACAAAGCGGCAGCAGGCCCTCATTTACAATTTTTTACACGGTCAGCCCAATGTCCGTTCCTCTTCCAAGTTCATTATCATGAGATGATAGTCTGGTCAACACAATCGTAATCACCGGGGGTCACGTAACTAATTAGCACAGAGGATTGTCTTTGGTTATCGGAATGAACCACACAAATTGACTCGATCCACACGTTCAAAACGGCCATGCACCACCACCCACAGAATCGCAAAAAAATAGGTATCAATCTGTCAATCCTTTCTGTGTCCGGGCCGGGTGGTGCCCTTCCATCAATTAGTTTAAGTTTCAGCTTTGCAACCATTCTCCCCCCGGAACTCAAACACTTCAGTTTCCCAGAAAATGCTCGGCGGGAAATAGGAATAACGCTGCCGGGGATCATCTTCGAACCTCCAACTTAAGTTGTTGATTAATGAAAATGTTCATGGCAACAAAGGTTTCGGCTGTGGTTCGGCTTGCGCCGGTACAAGAATTTCACCTCTACAGGTACAATGCAGATGCCACCGGACGTTACTCTTCCAATGAGTTCAGTTTGATTGTCCAAGGGTCCGGTCAACACAATCGAAACCACCGGCTGTCCCTTTTAGTCATTGCCCCAGTTCCGAAAATTACGAAAATTTTTGTCTGAACTTGCTCTTTATATAAAAGTAAATATACAGGAAATAATGTCTCCTAACAATTTTTCATCTAAAATCGCTTTTATCTTTGGTTTTGTGAGTTTTATGGTCAGTCTGTAAAAGTGGCGTACAACTCGGGCAACATCGTTACCAGCAGCCACATTGTAGTCCAAGATGCATCCAGACATACTCCCCATGCTGTCCCTGACCCATTTCGGTGGTGTTTCCATCAATTTCTGACCTTTTTCTATGAACCAGGCACCCTCCCCTCTTCAGAGCAGGGGGTGCCTGGTTTAATGCTCAGGGTCCTCCCATTGACTTCTATAGGGCTCGCGTGCTCGATAGAGCACCTGAGCATCCCGGTGTGCTTGGGAAGAGCACCCGAGCACCCTAGCATCGGGGTGCTCGATCATTACTACTCAGCTGACATTAGCAAATAGCTAATGTCAGCTAATGAAAATTGTACAATTGGGGGTGACAGAAGCTCTTTAATGCTCGGGTTCTCCCATTGACTTCCATTGTGCTTTGGTGGTATTCTATTCGAGCACCCAAGCACTTTGGTGCTGGACCAACACTAGATACAATCGTATGTGTTTTTTTAATTTTTTTATCTTCCAGCTAAATTCCCTTTTATTCCATTGCTGAGTCTTAAATAAAATGACTTACAATCTAATATTGTCCAAGGAATGTTAATATGGTGTGTTTACTTCTCATTTCTGAATTTATAGTTTTTTCTTTCATTTTGTTTATTGCATTATTAAAATATAGCCTCAAACTCACATAGCCACTGGGATTCACTACATATATAATAAAATATATCACATTGCATGAAACTTATATAAAACATTCCTGCTTCCAAATAATACATTGTGTGTGCAAACCTTAGTCTAGTAAATGACTTTGAATGCTTTATTTCTTTGACACCCTGCACCACTGCTCAGCCATGGGATGCAGCCTTATGTGACACAACTAGCTCTTGAATGGAACAGGAATCAGATATCTCTATGTTCAAAGGGTATGCTGGGTTATTGCTGCTTAGCTGCCTTTGAAGTGACTGGGAGCTGAGCTTCAGTAACCTGGTATGGCCATTACACTTTGAACAGAGCTTTGCTTCCTTTTCCATTCAAAGTGTTAGTTCCAGCACCACAGGCTGTAGGGAACAGCTGATTGGCGGGGGCGCAGGTTCTCAGGCCCCCACTGGAATGGAGAATGGCTTTTTTTTTTTGCCAAATTGCTTTATACCAGTGCTTCTCAAATAGTGGGGCGCGAGGAGGGGCGCGAGGCTCCGTAAAGGGGGGCTCGTTTGACCTCGGCAAACACTGTCATAATGGATGTCCAGATCGGATTATCCGACTCACTCGCAAGCGGCGTCCTACATGGTGTCGGTTGCCTAGCAACTCTACGGCTGGAGAGAGGGAGCAGCGCGGCACGATCACTGGAGATTGTCCCAGCGCAGCCCCAGTAACAGCCCGACGCAGAGGACCACGTGACCGCCAACGCACGTGACACATGCAGAGGACCCGTGGAGACATATAGGAATCAATACGCCGGTTCCTAGTGCCACTTACAGAGGAGAAAGAGCAGGACGCCGGCATGTCATCAAGGCAGAGTCGCAAAGATACATCCGCAGCATCACCAGGTGGGAAAACAAGAGCTGAAGCACAGAAAGAACATAAAAAGCAGGGGTCAAGGAGAGGAGGTAGGACAAACACAAAATCTGATAATAAAACTGAAAAGGGGAAAAGAAATAGTAACCAGGGGATGGAGGAGGAAAAAGTATATGACCTAGAAGGCAGTACCCTGGATCAAAAGGAGGAGGGGGAAGGTGCAAAAAGACGCTCTGCAGGTAAACTAGGCCCTGAAGGTAACCTAGATAAAAAAGGCATAATAGCAGGAATGCAGGAGTGGAAGGGGTACAAAGCACACCGCAGGAGGATACCAATAATAAGGTGTACTATAACAATTTTATAGACAAATGATACTATTTACAGTCGCGCGGGGGGCACAAAATGTTTTCTTCTTCCTAGGGGGGGGGCATGACAGAAAATAATTGAGAAGCACTGCTTTATACACAAGACTTTTTCAAAAAGTATACTGGCCTGGGGAAGGTGCTACAAATGTCCAGGAGACTGTCCTCACATTTTAGCCATTCTTATGTGGCAAGGAACGCTCTCCAGGACTTGCAGCAACAGGACAGTCTATTGTCACACCGCTTAATCCACGACATTCCAACTCACTGGAATTTGTACATGCAATTTGCACATACAAGAGCATCTGTGTGAGCAATGGAAAGCCTTGAATAATTTTGTTATGCTCCACACTACCTCAACAAGGACCATATGAAGTTTAAGGCGAGGCAGTAACAGCTCATCAGAGACACCTGTCGCGTGCTGAAGTCCTTTAAAGAGGGAACACTTATGCATCAAGGAACAATGGCAGAAGAAGAACAGCTAACACAACTTGCTTTCCACCATTTAGCTTTTAGGGATCCACAATGATAAACTCTGTTGCCACTGGAGGAGGAGTCACAGGTGCAGGAGCAGAAGGGTGATGATGACACCTACCACAACACCCAATGAATGTCAATGGGGGGCGGATGCCACAATGACAGGCGTATCATTCACATGAAGCAGTCTGAAAATTACAGGATAGCTATGCTTTTAGATCCTCACTATTAAATAAAAATGGGGGAATGTGTTCCTCCTGCCAAAAGTGAAGCCAAACAGGAAACACTGTGTACGCAGCTTGTTCCAGTTTTTGGCAAGCATACGCCTGGTGCCTGTATTCTGCCTCTGTTAAAGCATAATTTTTGAACCCTTGATGCCAACAAACCACTCTTTCTCTTGAAAAACATTTGTGCGTGTCATATGGGCAGATAGTCTACCCAGAGGAAATCATAATTTTTGGATGCTTTGTCCCCAAACAAGCCACTGAAACAAGTGTTTATAAACACCCTCATCCCCTGATAACAAAAAATATTTTGGAAGCTTTGGAATATGCGTGGGACAGTGTGTTGTGTTTTTAAACACGCTGTTTGTTAACGTAATCAAACATGTTAGATAAAAGGTCACAGAGGCTCGACTGTCCACAATACACGGGTTGGTGCTCTCTCCAAATGGCAGTACCTATTGCCAGTTATATATATATGTGTTAGAAAAGGATAAAATAATGGAGGGCACTCAGATGACTGGGTATATAGATAGTTGTGGTTACAACTATATTAGCGGTTTATTGGATAAATGTATAAATTATGTAGAATAAATATACACATACAATGCTGGATCCGTCGATTCAGCAGATTTGAGGCATATATAAATAACAAGTAACTTTATTTAGCTCACTATAAAATAGTCTTTTGGACTATATGTTAACCTGCTTGTACAGGTGATCAGTCTGTACAGAGGTATTCCTTCAAATAAAAATAAAATAAAATTGCTGGTATTATCAGTATTGTTGCTCAATTCCAGAGTGAGTATTTACGGCCGTATATACTAAGGAACAGTCTTACCCCGTCAGTAGCAAGTCTCCGGGGAGATTCTGTATGTGCAGTGTCCCAATGTACAGGCGATGGTCCGGTCCTGGATGGCGTTGGTGCGCACGTGGTGTGATGCTCCCTCGGCGTCTCTCTCCGCTGCGGCGTCCTGGATCCCCGCTTCCTGTGCTACACGTGATTCAGGGGATAATATCTCACGTGACCGGAGTGCACCAAAACGCGTTTGGTAGAGACAGTATACGGGCTTCTAATATCTGAGTTATTTGAGAATATTGCATAAAGAAAATTTCCAGCCGATAATCTACATAAGGAATTTCTATAAAGAAAATCGGCCAGTTGTTCACTATCTGCACACGGAGCCGACCGGAACAACAAAGCCGATCCTCCGGTCACGTGAGATATTATCCCCTGAATCACGTGGGGCACAGGAAGCGGAAGCGGGGATCCAGGACGCCGCAGCGGAGAGAGACGCCGAGGGAGCATCACACCACGTGCGCACCAACGCCATCCAGGACCGGACCATCGCCTGTACATTGGGACACTGCACATACAGAATCTCCCCGGAGACTTGCTACTGACGGGGTAAGACTGTTCCTTAGTATATACGGCCGTAAATACTCACTCTGGAATTGAGCAACAATACTGATAATACCAGCAATTTTAATGTGCACATAATTTTATTTTATTTTATTTTCATTTGAAGGAATACCTCTGTACAGACTGATCACCTGTACAAGCAGGTTAACATATAGTCCAAAAGACTATTTTATAGTGAGCTAAATAAAGTTACTTGTTATTTATATATGCCTCAAATCTGCTGAATCAACGGATCCAGCATTGTATGTGTATATATATTCTACATAATTTATACATTTATCCAATAAACCACTAATATAGTTGTAACCACAACTATCTATATACCCAGTCATCAAACATGTGTTTACCCATAGCTATATATGTCAGTGTCATTCTCATATTATTTTATATAGCTGTCATTGTGATTACACTAGAGGGTGTCGTACACCAATTATCCAGGCAATTGAAGCAACGTTGGTACAAGTAGAATCGATTCAGGTGTGAAAAAACTCCCTCCCAAGAAAAAGGGAGACGGAGATGCCCACGGATAAAGACTCACTCTCCTCCTCATTGCTCCAATGCTCAGTATTAGCATACTGAGCGGGAGAAATCTGGTGGGGCACAGCGGGGCATAGGAGGCATATTTTAACAAATCAAGCAGGGTGGCAGCATCAGCGGGGGGTACCCCCCAAGCACAGGTATATATCTCTCCTAATAAAATCGCATGAAAGGTCCTCTTTAAGGGTGGACATATCTGTAATGTCATTCATTATAGAGATGCCCAATGTGGATCCCAATCCTGGAAGTGTAGTTTCCCAAGAAGGATAAAAGTGTAGGGTGGTTGGAGTTCCAAACTTATTTTATCTAGTGTATTGCCAGACTTTAATAGCGGAAGAGAGAAGAGAGTAGAATTTTAGTTATTCTGACCTGACGGAGAGATGTGTGGAGCATATAAAAGAGATAGAAGAAAAAGGGTTTAGCGAAATATGTAAATACCCAATGATCACATCTAAAGGAAGCAATATTATAGTAATTGATCTTGTGGAAATTTAAACCTCCATTGTGTTTCAGTTGCGTGATTATGCGTAAAGCTAATTTGTACAAATGTATGAAATAAAATCATAAAACCAAATTTCTTTCTGTATAAAGTGGTTTTACTTTGTAATGTTAAAATTTTAACACCTATACATACCATACATGGGATTACTACAAATGTGACAACCCATAGTAAAAATATCAAAATAACCTTATTTAAAGAACATGAAAAATGGAATTGCTTTTTTTTATTTTTCCTCCAAAATATAAAATAAAGTTTATCAATAATTTATATGTATCCAAAATTGATTTGTTATTAATAAAAAACAAAAAAATAATAAACAATAGCTCTCAAAATACGGTAACAAATAAATAAATAAAAAAACAGTAGCAGCTGACACTAAGTGAACATTCCTGGATGTCCGCGGGATGTTAATTTAAAAGTGCTGGAAAAAACTATTTAAGATTATGATATCTGCCTCTGTAGCATGTTCCTATTTAACTAAATTTTAGGAAACAGCTCATCTCTTTATATGCTGAATACAGTGTCTCTTTTGTTATCCAGGTCACAACAGATAATAGAATACTCTGATATTCTGACAATTGAAGCATGCAGAACATCAGTCAGATGTTTCTCAGTGTAAATACTATGTGTTTGCTCTTTCTTGTGTGTAAATTGGTTCAGCATAGAGCCAAATAACAAAAGTGTAAAGTAATGTCACTTAGATAAATGGCAAATTCAACAGAAATGTTCCATTGGATGGCAGCCTATTTTAATAATTCAAATGTTTAAAGCCACCTTTGGCCTTATGTTCCCGCTGAAAAGTTTTTTTACTGGATATGAATATTCCGTTAAAATAGATATGCAAAAGTGCACCTACTGCATTGTAATATTTCCATATGGTGCTGTAAAGCAGTAGAAACATGTTTAACCTGTATATTTTATGTTTAAACCTTTGGTCTGTTTTTTAGAAATGATTAATTTCACTCACCAGGCATGCTGAAAGAGAAGGTTCTTCCTGCAATTAAGCCATTTGAGCCAATCAAATGTGTCCCCATCTGCAGAGAAATAAACTACATCTGCATCCCCCTCCTCCTCCCTCTTCTGTTTTATTTATGATATTACAATAAGCAAGTTACTAAGTAACTGGGGAAGTTCCTGAATATCCACAGTGTCTGTAATGCAGACCTGTGTAGAGTGAGGTGGATGCCAGCTAATAAGACATTATAAAAATTGTTTTATTAATATTTACTAATGATTTAACAAAAAAAAGGAGAATACTAGTTTTGTTTATTTATTTTTTTACTTCATACCATTTACAAATAGAATAATATCTCAGCATAGGCTGTTATCAAAGCAAATAGTTTGATAAGTTTCAACAGCATCTACTAATAATAAGAGTGAATAACAAAAAGTTACCAGTAATGTAAACTATTATAGGTGTTTTCAAATGTTAGATTTAAAGATTATTCTTTTGTTTTCCAGAAATGGAACCTTTCTTGGCTATGGGTATTGTCTGGTATTGCTTCTCTGCCAATTTTATTTAAATTGAACGGAGTTGTAGCACAAGGAAAATCGTTTCATTGTTTCTTGATAAAAGGCAGACCTACAGGCTTAAAAGGGTTTTTCAAGATTGGTCAATATTTTTCCAAAGGGGATTTACTGGAATTCCTTTTGCGATTCCATCGCTACCTCTCCTGCTTTGTCTACTTGGCTGCAGTGGTGACCTAAACATTGAGTCAACAACATTTGACCACATTACTAGGCTAGTTTCCCTCATTAGTCAAATTTTGCCCACTCCTGCAAAAAAATGTTTTAATACCTAGAGATATATACTGTATAATATATAAAGTATATTAGAGATAGTTTTATTAGGGCATTAGGGAGAGCATATTAAAAGTTTAGATAAAGGTTTAGTTACTCTTTAAATGTAATTTATTGGAATTTTATGTGACAGGCCAAAACAAAGTAACTAGTATGTGTAAAATGAAAAGAAAATTATGCATAGTTTTCAAACTTTTTAATAAATAAAAATCTAAAAAGTGTGGCATGTATTTGTAATCAGCCCCCATAAATTAATACTTTGTAAGACCACCTTTCACTGCAATTATAGCTACAAGTTTTTTTGGGTATGTATTAACCATATCTGCACATCTAGACACTTACATTTTTGCCCATTCTTCTTTGCAAAATAGCTCAAGCTGAGTCACATTGGATAGAAAGCATTGAAAGGCAGAGGGAGCCACATCCCTCTACCTAACCTCACAGATACTGCAATCGCTTTTAAACTTGCAGTCTGAGGGGTTAAATAATGGGGTTTATCATGATCGCCTCTCCCTGTCATTGCAGCTGGGTCCTTGCTTTATTATACAGCCAACACCCGCTGTATATGGAGCAAGATCAGTGCAACAGTTCGCTCCATGCAATTCCCAATGCATAATGCCTTATATGCATGGCATTATGCATTAAGGGGTTAATGAAATTTCTGAAAGGTTGAGGGTGGACACATTTGTTTATACATAGACTATAAGAGAACTTAAAATTCTTCACAGAAAAACTTAATTAGAAGTGGCATTCTCAAAGAAGTGTTGTTTTTTTTATCTTCTTGTATACCTGTTTATATGTGGCTTTGCAGTTTTATACTATAACATGAAAGCTGGTTCTTGAATTTTGCTACAATATTTCTAAGATCACGTGATCATTGACAAGTCGGGACACAGAACAGTTATTGTACAGGGTTAAACCACTAGCCACATTTTGAGAAACTTGTCCCTGCTCGAGTATGAGATAGTAGCTCTATTATTTTCAATATAAATGCTTTCTGATCTTACATTACTTCTTCTTCTATTCACTTGTCAAAAATAGGCTTCAAGTTAGATTTGTTCATTCAAGGTCAATGACTCCAAATTTTTATGGTTCTAGAAACCCTGAGGGAAGTGGCTGACAGTGGAGCAGATTAATGTCCTCAACAACGCAAAATGATTAAAACATTAATTCAATGTCTAAAGTTGGGTTGAGCTTTAAATGCTAGAAAGAATAACTCCTGTCAAAAACTTTAATGCGTTCAGCCGAAATGTATTAATAAGTGGTTCCCTTGGGACAGGCTTAATGTTCATCTTAGAAACTGTCATGTGGAACTATCCATATTTAGGCTGTCAAATTGTACTGTTTCACTAAAGGTCAAAGTGTAGAGAAAACAAGATGGTGAAGTCAGTAAGAAAAGTTTTAGTCATAGTTATATTTGAGTTGTTCCTAGAGAATATTATTAAGCTGATCTCAGGTATACAAGTTGACTAAAAATTGTCCAGTTTGTGATTATCTACAAGACACATATATTATTAAAAAATGAAACCAAAATGAATATGTAGGTGATAGGATAGGGAACAGGTGGCTGCAGCATCTGACATTGCAAGTTTTCTTGCTTTATTGTTCATTAGAAATTGTGCTTTTACAATTTTGTAGTCCTCAGAGCTAAAACCTCACAAAATTCTTTGATGGCTCAGTATCTGCACAGTGGGAAGTGTTTTCTATACAACAGACACATTACATCAATCCAATTTAGCAAAAGACTAACTGTATAGTTAGCAAACCTTTATTGAGGCTTTATTGACAGATTAATACATTAAATATGGCAAAAAGTAGTTTTGCCCATAACTCTACCCACTTGTCAAAATGGCTCACATGGTATTTGGCATTCCATATTGTTAAGTGCATTTCCCACACTTGAACTTTGTTTTATAATGTCTTACTTCTCACAAACCGTACAACTGAGTGGATATGATAGGAAAAGGGGAACCAATGACTGAACACAAGCAGATATCTTAAAATTCATCAGAAATTGAAAAGTAAAGTATATTAGATTACACCACCTTTAAAATGACTACATAGATGATAAAACTAATGGGCAATTCCACAATTTCTGCTAAATTAGTTCTTTGAGGTTCTGATATAATTTGATAACAACCCACCTGAGAAGGTTGCATAAATTAAATAGGTTACAGTGAAGACACTGGAGATTCTAAATTCATGGAATTTCCATGTACTTAAGGAGGTTTTGCATGAATAATTTTTTATGAGGTTCAGAAGTTGGTAAAAATAGAAAACAAAAATGTCTTGCTTCCACCAATGTCCTTCTTCTGCCATTCTATAGATGCTCTTTTACAATGAATTAATGAGCAGGTATTTTCTAACCTTTCCAGCTGTATCAATCCATAACATTAAGTCCATAGCAGCAGGGACCTGAGTGATGGTTGAGTAACTTCTTGAAATCTACCTTTAAAATCCCTTTATAGTTGTAAAGGCAGACCAAGGGACTGCTATTAATTCAATTTTAACAACAACAAAAACAACAAAAAAAAAAGTTTTCTCCATGTGAACTTTCAATTGATGATAGCATCTACTCAAATTAACTTGACTGTCCAATATTCATGTTCTACAAAATAAAGAAAAATACTGTAAACATTTAATTTTGGCAAACAAAGCTCTATAAATTCATGTCAAGCTATTCTATGGGCCATCCTTTGAATACTATGAGTGATAAAGACTGACTTTTATAATATACAGAGAACACTGATGCATGCAAAAACCAGTATTTCATCACTTTCACATCAGTAATTCATTGTTTTTGACACTGACGATGTTCCATAATTTAACATGATGGAGAGAGAACACTGTTTTATGCAAAATAAATACCAAAGTTATGTACCATGGCAGAAATGATAAGGAATGAATAAAGAGCCCACACTTAACTGTGGAATATGTGTCCAAAATAAATTATGTGTGTATACTTATAATGGAGGGAAGGCTTGACAGCATTAATTGATATTATGTCCTGGAACCAAGTATTTATAGAATGATGGAAAGCTCAGTGTAACAGACTCAATTGCATAATATATATAATATTCATATTTTTGCAAGTTGAAATAATAGAGTACATCTGTAATAATATTAGGCTTCATGCACACGGGCATATTATACAACAGATCTCTGTTGTACGATTCCATTATAAAGTACAAATAGAAATCCACTGACACATCTTATTCCACTATATACTATGACTTCTTCATAAAGAGGTTCATTGAGGTATTTTTTTTTAATAAGCAGAACTATGGATCTTTGCTTCTGGGGAGCATATGGCGCATCAAAGAGGCACAATGTAGTGTTGTTATGTATTATCTTAATTAGTCTTTATTAGTATTTTTCCTTTTGATTATTCTATGTGGCTTAATTCCACCTCTCATACAGATAAGGCTACTTTTACATTAGTATTTTTTAGGGATCTGTCATGGCGTTTTTCTGTCCGCGATGGGGACGTAACCAAACAGAACGTAATGCATCATGGTGCATTTCATTTCATTCAGTTCAGTTTTGTCCCCATTGACAATGAATGGGGACAAAACTGAAGCTTTTTGTACCGCTATTGAGATCCTATGACATCTGTATAGATAACACAGGATTCACCATTCACAATAAGTGATATCACAGCTTATCTACTCCATCCTATTTTCTGCATAGGTCACAGAGCATGCCTAAAAACAGTCCCATTATCTTGTATACAAAAATATAGAAAATAAACCCTACAATCATTAAATAAAAACTGATCAGAAAAAAAAAGAAATTGTGTCACTAGATGGTTTTAATTGGCAGAATAATTATAAGGAATACATTCCCTTTACTGGCTATTCCAGCCATGTCACGGTGGGGTTCATCCATGCTTGACTGCTTCTTTCAACATCATTAAAACTCTCAGATTCCGTTTTAAATGCTAATAGTGGCACCTGAGAGTCACATTGAGGCCGTTCAGGGGTTAATCAGAGGTTAAAAAAATACATAGCCACTTCATCCATTTGATTGCAGAGAGGCCATTGTGGCCATCTTGACATGATGTGTCACAATGCCCGGCCAGCTTGATGACGTGTCATAACATAGGCGTGTGTGAGATTTGGCACATTTTCTTCAATCAAGATGGCCTCTCCATGATCAAATGGATGAGGTATTTTTTTTTTTACCGCCATTTCAGGAAAAGTGGATTAGTTACCACAAAGTGAAAAGAAATTTGGATTTGTAGCAAAATACATTTTTCCTAGAATTCGGATCGAATTACGCTTTGTTAACTTAGAT
Source organism: Bufo gargarizans (assembly GCF_014858855.1). Taxonomy (NCBI): domain Eukaryota; kingdom Metazoa; phylum Chordata; class Amphibia; order Anura; family Bufonidae; genus Bufo; species Bufo gargarizans. The sequence goes on from NC_058084.1 coordinate 184,256,886, forward strand.
TCACTCAGCACTACTAATGGGCCAAGGTACACTTTCTAGTATATAGTGTGTTATTATTAAGTATTGGTAAAATTATGTGTTCCTTAAAATATTCTATTGTCAGTGCTTAATTATAGGGAGAACAAATGGGCGATTGCCCTGGGCCTATACCACCTGGAGGACTGATGGAGTTTCCACAATCTAATATTTAAAAACATAAAGCAAGAGATGAAAATCTTCAGTACAGACTGAAATTGTAGATATGGGTGCAATAAAACATGGGCATAATCATATGGAATATAGTGCTTAAAGGGGATGTCTTGCCCTTTATATTGATTACCTATCGTCAAGATAAGTCATCAATATCTGATTGGGGGTGTCTGATATCTGGCAACCCCGCATATCAGCTGTTTCAAGAAGGGGCAGCGCCCCATGTGAGCGCTTCTTCCTCTTTATACACTGCCTATCATCTTAGAAGTGCAGTGTAATGCAAGTACTCACTCCATTCAAGTGATACTTATAATAAAGTGTTCTTGCATGGCAAGACCACTTACTGTTATCTCACATATATATTTTTATTTACCACCCTAACTCCTCCCACAGTTTTTACACTACATTATTATATATTACAGTAATATACTGAAACATGTGGATTGTTACCGATTGGTTTGCTATTACTTTGTGGAACGTTTCGCCGAATGAGTCACAAAATATCAGTGTTTTTGTGGCGAAATTGGTCCTATAGGAATGAATGGCGGAATGTTCAAAACTAGAGTGGGAGCTGACAAAAGCTAGAGTGGGAGCTGAAAAATCAGGACATGATTTCTAAACTGCCACCACTCCCTCATTTTCAAGCCCACCTACACAAATCTTATATCAAAACATTCAGCTAAGCTATAGTGCTCATAATTTTCACAATATGACCATTTGTTTGCAACACACGCCGCCCTTAACATTCATTGAAACTCCACTCTAGCCACCTCAAATTTGAAGGGCAATTTATAAACTGTGACTGTGCCTTCACTTTTAATATTTCAGAAACATACTATGCATCAAAATGTAGGTCTGGGTCTTGTTATTCTCACAATATAAAGCTCTTTGCTGCAGATGACAACCACCAGTGAAGTGAGCAAGTTGGAGCTGTTTGTTTTTAACCACTCTTCTCTGTGCTTGCTGTAGAGTGAGTTGCCATAGGAACCCAGGTGTGTGAGCAGCCAGCAAAGTTAAAAAAGCTAGAGTGTGAGCTTAAAAATCAGGACATGATTTCTAAACTGCCACCACTCCCTCATTTTCAAGCCCACCTACACAAATTGGCTGACAATGTTTTTATAAATGTATGCTTTAATGTAACTGTGAAGCACTTTCGGCAACAACATTGCAATTAAATGTGCTATATAAATAAATAAAAGTTGAAATGCATTTCTCACTCTATCAAGCTTGTCATGTGCACTTTTTAAATGTGATCAATCAATTGGTTAGTGTAATGTTTACTATCTTTACTCACTACAAACACTCCACACAGTTACTCTGCCCACTCCATAAAGTTACTCTGCCCAGTCCAACTTTTCCACAGTTACTCCAGCCACTCCAACCACACAACAGTTACTTAAGCCACTCCACCCAGTTACTCCGCCCACTCCAGTTGTAGACTACTGGTGAAGGCAAGAACACTTCACACAATTTCTCCAGAAATTATAGCTTTTCTAGTTAATATTATTAATTACACTATGCCTTGGATCCACAGCAGACGAGGTTAGTGAAATGATCAGGAAGCAGCACTCACATAGAGTGCTTCCTCCTTGTCAAACAGCTGATTGTTGGGGCGCCAGTGACTGACCCCTGCCAATCTGATATTGATGACCTATCCTGATGATAGGTCATTAATATATATGGCAGGACAACCCGTTAATTCATCAGTTGATGACTTTATTGTATGTGGGCATTTTGTTCCAAGTGGACAGGTTATTCTACTAAGCTAGAAGTTCTTCAAACCTAGGAATTCGCTTAAACTTATGAAACCTTTGCGGAATGATGGGGAAGTGTCACATTGAAAACATATTCAGATAATAATTTTTGGAGCTGTAATTAACCAAATCAAGAGAACATATTTATAAGGCCTAAAATAGACAGTTCTGGAGAATGCTTAAAGGGGTTATGCAGGATTATTTGATGATTATAAAATCCCCCCTCCCAGCAGGGCCCATTAAAAAGGCTACAGGTCCAATGATTCCAGGGCTGTCTTCACCAGACTTCCAGTTCCCGCATTTAAAGTTCCTGCATTGGATGGGGTCATGTGCGCTGCTGCAGCCAATGATTGGCCTCAGTGAGGGATCCCAAAGTGGCATGTTACTCAACAGTGACATGTCCCTTGAGTACATGTCACCGCTGCAGCTAGTCATTGACTGCAGTAGCACAAGTGACCCTGTCCATTCTGGAAGCTTACATGCTGGGTACCAGAATTCTAGTAAAAACAATCTGAGGAACTATAGAGCCCAAACAGTGCAGGCAGAAAACATGTAGTTTAGATCTCTTCATAAACCCCATTAGGTGGAGAACTATAAAAAAATTAAAAAAAATCCTGGACACCCCTTTAATGTCTACCAAGGAAATATCTCTAATTGTCTCATCTGAAGTAAAAAAAAAGTTTTTCAGCATTGCGGGAATAATCAAATTTTATTTATGTGTTTATTTGGTGCTTATTTGAGGCAATGCATGCAGAAGAAAACCAGTATTGTGGTGCATGTCACAGGTCATATAATGATATTGATGCAAACATACTCCTGAGATAACTGGCAATATATAGACTAGACTTATGACTTCCTGCAGGAATAGTTTGATGGAGCTGCACAAGAATATCATTCTTTTTGTGTGACTGATTGAAGAATTGACCTCTTCTAATACTATTGCTGCTCTCCTTGGTGTATAGACCAAGCACAAGTTTTTTTTCTGTTTATGTGCTGTGTGTAGAGATAATTTTTTCTGCAAGTTCCTTGTCTGTCAAAGACAGATTGGCTTATGTGTAACACTTACTTTCTCTTTTTTTAAAAGAGGTTCTTCGTCAGTTATTGTTATACAACAGTAGACATAAATCTACCCAACATCTGATGTCCATTACAAGGAATAATGCTGTTGTACGTTGTTAAAAACTATTGTTTTGAGAGAGACAGAGACCAGCATGTTATTCACAGCTTTTCAAGGAGATGAAAGCACTTTCAATTCAGGTAGAATCAATTCTGGTTCAAATCTAATCAGACACCCGATTCAAACAAATCAAATTTTCAGGAATTCACTCATCACTACTGATTAGGGATCAGTGAATTGTTTCTAATAAATCAATTTTTCTCATCAGCAAAAGTTCTGTAAGGGGCTGTACCCGTAGGTAAAGAAGCACCCAACTGCCTGTTTATTGACAAGACCGGACATCTCACATGGTCCTGACAACCTCACTTCTGCGCCACTGCTACGAGTATTGCTGCAAACACATAGGCTCTGCTTCTGCTACTGGAGCAGCAACTGTTCATGGGCCACCACCCAGAAGTCTAGTGGAAGGTGCACCATTGCTACTTTAGTATTGGAAGCAAAGCCTCTGTCCTTGCGCTGCCAGTTCAGCTAGTGGTGCAGGCATGAGAGTTTCAGGGAGAGATATCCCGTGCTTTTAAAGGGAACCTGTCATGTGGATATTTGATTATAATCTAACTAATTATATACAATCATTAACTACTAAAAAGTACCTTAGATGTATTCACTTACTGGTGTGACAGATGGTTACCTCATAATATACACACACAGATGCCGCATGCTAATGAGCTGATTCGAGTCTGGCGTGGTGTCATTGAGTCCAGCGTATATTAAATTCAGAGCTATAGCCACTCCCCTGCCCACCTGCTGCTGGTTCATATGGAAACAAACTGTCATTCAGCAGCAGGTGGGCGGGGAGAGTCAGGAGCTCATGAATATTCATGACTCATCATTATGAGCTGGAGCTTTTCAATACAAGATATTAGCAGATTGACTAGGTTAATTAAAGAAAGTGACCCAGCATTTTGCTAAAAGAATCAGTCACTTATTTATGTTGCCCTTAGTTAGGACACCATAAAACTGGTGACAGGTTCCCTTTAATCAAGAACCAGGGAGGAGCCTCTTCACCTGCAGGGGCAGCCACTCACAGATAAACAAATTCATTCATTATAATCAATTTGCTAATCTCTACTAGAGATATTTTATAAATGCACCTGTGCCGTAAATGCAGCTTCTATTAACATGAGCACAAAAATAACTTACAATAAGTGATACATTATGCCATATACAGTATTATGTATCATTAGCATCAATATATTAACTGCTGCTGCCAACCTGAACGGCTAATAGGACGTATGTATATTTCCTATTAATACACCCCGTAAGCTGCTGTATCACACATAACTTGCACCCCAATGACAAGCAAGGTTTATTGGAATTACTGAGCTGTCATTTAGTGCAATTTGGATCCCCAGTTAGTGCAGCAAGGTTTAATAGATTTGCTCCTATTACCCAGGCTGTACACTCCCCTATTGGACCCTGTTCACCTTTTAAAGTGTAGATAATGCCTCCCTATCCTACACTATGAATAATCTTTCCCTGTACTTCCAAATAGTTTTTTCAGCACAATAAAGTATTTCCTAGCACTGTCCTAGCGCCTGTCACATCTCTCCCTGCACTAAGTACACTGGAAAATGGCTGAATCCAAGATGGCTGAGGATATTTATAGGGCTGTGACATCAAAGGGCTAGCTGGCTGCTAATTGGCTGCATGCATGGCATTGTGGGCGATCACTTGTTCCCAGAGTTCTTTGCTCCATGTCCTAACATGTGCAGCAGCCATACTAATAACAAATGTGATTTGTTACTATGAAGCGTGAGGAAATTCAGCTTTAGTGCAAATAGAATTTTTCCTGAAATTCTGATCGAATTCCACTTCATCAACTTCGATTCACTCATCTCTATCCATGATAACGGAATCCATTACAGAATTCTTAGATGACCAAAACTTGCAAATCCATCAGTATTGGTAAAGCCAATAAAAATAGGAGTGGATCCAAAACAGAGATGACACCTAAATTGAATATTTGCATGTATTCTATGTTTTGTACCCACTCCTGCTTTTGGCTACCAAATCATAAGCCAATTCTTACAGCTGTTGCATAGACATTATCCGTTGTGTCTCTCATTTTTCCTTCCTTCTGACAGATCAATCAAAGTGTCAAATAAATGATGATGTGATGTCAGCCAGACCAAAAGGCAATATAGTGGCCCAGTCATGAAGTGGGGAGGGTGGGAAAAGCATGGGAAGTCCACAGAGTGGCCCAATAACCTAGTGGTGAGGTGGAAGCAGCATGAGGAGACCACAAAGTGGCCCAATGACAGAATCTGGAGGTGGCAACAGCATCAGGAGGCTACAAAGTGACACAATGTCAGCGTGTCGAGGTTGCGGCAGCAGCAGCATTAGGTGCAGCTCTTGTGTGCAGCTCTGCCTGAGACCGCCATGCTTCCTTTACGCTTGGGGTCCAGGCATCTGTTTCTGTGCTGGTTCCCATTTGTTGTCCGTTCAAGTGAGTTTGTTTGCGTTACAGTTCTGTTGCCTGCTCTGCTGGTGCTTGCACCTGCGTGGTTCCTTGCAGGTAGGGGCCAAGTGTACAGGACCTTCCTGGAGCAGCGACCAGTGAGCCCTCATTCCAGTTTATCCCCACCACCAGGGGCTCTGTGAAGAACGTTGCTCACTGGCTTTCCGCCTTCTGGGTTTTGCCTCTGGCCTGCAAGTGCACTTGGTTTTGCCTAACGTACTCTACTGTTATGTGCTTTTATACATTAATAAAGTATACTGTAGGTCTATGGTCTGAATCTTGCCTGTGTCCTGTTTGCAAGACGTCCTGGAGGTCTGCCTTGGGCCTCTGGACTCCGGCACATGACACATTCTACCAAACCCACCAACTATTAGAACAAAGGGGAGTGGGAGGAGATAAAAAGGAAAATAAAAACGCTGATGGAAGATCTGTTGTTTCAACCATGAATTGACTGAAACTTTTAAAATCCTCTATTTTTTTTTTGCTCAGTTCTTTTATCTTTCTAAGAGCTAATTTAGTAAAGAAATCCAACTTCTCACATTTTGTGATTTTTTTCCTAATCCAATTGTTTAAAATTGCTTTCCTTGTTATAAATAACAGAAACGTGATTGCTTTTTTACATCGTTTATCTTATTTTCATTATATGCAAGTATATATAGCAATGGATACTTTGAAAACACTTTTTTCACCTAGGGATGAGCAAATTGATTCTAATAAGTTGATTAGATCTCATTAGCAAATGTTCTTCCCCTGTGAAGGACCGTCTCCACAGGTGAAGAGTTGTCCACCTCTCTTTTGATTGACTGGCTGGGATATATAGCATGGCCCTGTCAATCTCTACTTCCGCTACTGGAGCATTAACTGCATATGCATTGCTAGCTTTTAGTGCTCCTCAGAGCACTGGCACAAGTACCAAATTGTCAAGGATGGTCAGATGTCCAGCCTTGTCTATCAACAGATACTGCTTCACCTTTGGTGGAAAGCCCTTCACAGATAAAGAACTTTTGCTAATAAATTAAATTGAATTGTTAGAATAGGTTTTCTAATCCCCATCCTACTCCAATAGAGATGTAACTCTATGAATATAAAAACAAATAATAGATGTTCAGGCAGGTAGAACATAGTTTAGGTCTAGGGTACAATGGCAAATTGATATTAATAAATGGTTGAGTGAATTAAAATGCCATGGTATATTAAGTATGGTTTTTAAGCTGTCACCTAATCCTTAACATCAGATAACCCAATATTTTATAAAAAGGGAGATAAAGCAGCACAAGCCCAACATAAGCAAGAAATATATGGGTGCCCAGATAGAAGGTCCTGGTTTAATGGACTTTCATTCATAGATTCAAAAAGAGTTACAGTACACCATTTGCAAAATGTATCCAATACATCCAATAAACATCATAGACAAGTGATGTTCTGTCCCCCTGTACGGGGTTAAAATGTTGCTTGTCTGTGTTTGTTAAATAAAGATAGGATATGTTTTACAAATTGAGTGCAGTGGCTCTCTTTGGAACAATATTTTACAACACATACATTGCATAGAACTCCCTCTTAAAAGTTGTATTAAATGTGTGGACTAGCGATGAACAAATCAATTAATCTCATCAACCAGAGTTCTAGATCTATAAGTGGGTATACCCGAAGCTGAAGATTCATCCCCTACCTTCTGATTGGTTCTCTAAGCACTTTTAATTTTTTCTTAATCCCATAACACCATGCATGTTTAAAAATCATCTGCCCCTGATAAGGGACAATTTTTGGAAACTTTGGAATATTGAAAAGCATAACACATGTGCCAGGGCATAACACTGTAGTATGTGTGTTTACCCATAACTATGCATTTCAGTGTCAATCAGACGTCATTTACTATTGCTGTCATTGTGTTGAGAGCTTGGGGAGGGGGGAGGAAGAGGGAGAAAAAAATGCATAAAAATAAATGAAAAGAGACAATATTTTCCTAAAAATTCTAGAGAATGTTATATACCAATTTTCAGGGCAATTGGAGCAACTTCAGCCCAAATAGATTTGGGTCCAAACTTTTTACAAAATACAGCAAACTTGAACTGAACCACTAATTACTCCTTTTCTCATGCCATACATTGTGTAGAACCCTGTGTGGTACTTTCTGTTAGTACAACATATATATATATATATATATATATATATAAAACTACATCTATAAATCAATATCATACCGGAGAATACCCTGAAAACAGAATCATAAGTTGGCCAAAAAGCATTCCAGTTCAGTTTTCTAAATCCAATACAGTGCTGACACTATTATAAACTACAAAAATACTATACTGTACGGTGTCTTCCTATAAGTAGCAGTGCGAGACAGCAATGGAAATCAATCTAGTATTCCAAAAAATAACTATGATTACTAAAGATGAGGGAAGTTATCAAAAATGTAATTCTGCTGCTTCACTGAAGTTCACAAATACGTTTATTTCATTATGAATTACTTTGTCACAAATCGCATTCTATTGCATGTAGTGGGCACAATGACAGGAACGGCGATAGGGCTGCCCCTGGTCATTGAACCAATCAGATGCCACATTCAATGCTGATACATACTCACCTCATCCATTTGATCGTGGAGAGCCGGTCGTGGCCATCTTGATTGAAGAAATCCACAAAATCTTGCCACAAATTGTCTCATTTCAGTACGCACAAGATTTCACATGTTTTCTTCATTCAAGATTGCTGAGACAGCCTCGCCATGAGCAAATGAATAAGGTGAGTATGTACTTTTTTCCACCATTTCAGGCTAAAATTCATTCGTTACCATGAAGCGGCAGGAAATTTGGCTTCACAGTGAATTCAATTTTTCATGAAGTTCGAACAAAACTCAATTGGTTTCACCTGGATTTGCTCAACACTAGTGATTATACTTTATTTGCCATCTATGTTGAATTGAAAAAACTATAATTGTAGGTAACTGGATTTTTCACTAAGTCAAGTTTTTAATTTTTGTTAGTTATGGACTTACGGAGTAAACAGTCTATTGGTTTCATATGTTCTTAGAGTTAAAACATTCTCAATTTTAAATCCACACAAGTGTCTAAAAGCACATATCACCAGGAGTAAATATATCCTGACGGGAGCTGTCATGCACAGCTAGAACTATTCTGTCAGGTCACACAGAGCAGAGGTTCCTGTATCTTTACAACACTTCCATTGTCTCTCCAGCACTGATCTTAAGACTGATGATCTGTGCAGTGAGACTGATGACCGAAGACTGGGAGAACTAAAGCTGTTATCATCCTGTCAGTTCATGGCAGGCCTTTGAAAAATGTTGGAGCAATAGATAAGGAAATTTACCACTGGAGGTCTAAAGATAGACAATGAAAGAGATGGTCTCATCTGAAATCTCTGAATTGCTGTACCAAATAACTCCAGCCTAAAATGAATAGAATTTACTAGACATAGTTTGGACTTGTAGATTGGAAGGCTATAGAATAGAATTTATTTATTATTTATTGTCTTTAATGCGCAGGATTTTAATAATTTTGGCATATAATGGGCTGTGTAGATTTGTGACAAAATTTGAGACATTTTCTGGCTTTAGTATTAATACTGTGACTCTGTCTAAAGTTTAGGCTGCTCCTTTCCTGGTAAACCATGCTAATTTTTGGTGAGAAAAAAAGTGAAAAGTGAATTTCTGGATTTGGTATAATTTGTAACTTTTTTGCAAACACACATGCTACAATGCTGTACTCATGTTATGTGATTTTATTTATTTATAAACAGAGACAATGTAAGTCTCTTTTTTCTGTGTCCATGCACCAGCAGTGATCTGTGGCTGAGGGGTTGAACATGATGTCTTTCTGTTTGCTTTTTAGACTTCTTACTGAATGGTTACCTATCTCAAAAATGTGGAATGTCATGTCTAAATAAAATGGCATGCCAGACAAATTATGCTAGTATATATTTTGGATGTCAAAAATTTTAAGATTAAGGTTTATTATGGCAAACATAATTTTTTTAAGTTTTACTTGAGTTTCTGTTCCATAACCATATAAACCCTACATGTTTAATTGCTTAAAGAGTATCTGTCAGCTCTAAAATAACCCCTAAACTAGAGTAAGTGATGTATAGTGTAAGTGGTGCGGAGTCCGGTTATGTAATTTTTATCTTCATACTCACTAGCATTTTGACCCTGTGCTCCCACAAATCAGCAGTAAAATGTATTAAGAGGACTCCTCTTTGAGTCCTCTTCAGTATGTTAATATGTTTGGTACCACAAGTAGTGGAGTCTGAATTTCCCAGTTTGTGTAGGTGTTATAATCCTCTCCATTTCCCAGTTTGTGTAGGTGTTATAATCCTCTCCATTATGCGCATGAGCACTGGATTCATCTCAATGCATTTTACTGCTGGTTTGGCAAAGCAAGTGAGTATGAAGATAAAAATTCCATAATTCACTCACACTATACACCGCTTACTCAAGTATGGGGGTGCTTTGGAGCTGAAAAATTCCCTTTAAATACCAGTACTTGTAGGTGGAATAGCACTAAAAAGTAGAGTTCAGCAGCTCCAGCTATAATACATGCCAAGCTCCAAATAGCAATGTCCCTTCCCTTTGAAAAACAGATACACCAGTAGACATGGTGCAAAACATGAAGGGACTTGCAAAACGTTATCCAGATTTTTCAAAAAGATGTCCTATTTAGGATAAGCCATCAATACTAGATCAGTGTGATCTAACTCTCAGCAGTAGCACCAGTTATCTGAACAAGTTGCACTAAGATTTTCAAACAAATCGACATCAGCAAATTTTAGCAGCATGTGCACAATTGCTGACTTGTCTAACTAGACGCATCATTTGTGCATGTGCCCATACCGGTAGAGGGACGCTCTCTCACAGACTTAAAATTATTTTGTACAAATGGATTCTAGTCACAGTAATAAGACAAACTTCCCAACTGGTCGAATCTGCCACATAAGTAATCATCTATTCTTTATTACAGGTTGATCCCCTGGGTTGTCCAGTTTCCTCTTGAAACCTTATGACCCTTTAATATAATATATTCTTTCAATCAATTTTAATATTTGTCCAGCCATTTCTAGTTGAGCCCCTAACTCCAGCTGTAAACTATTACTATATACATGTGAGAAAAATTACAGCTGTCTCTTGCCTTCAGGTTAAACATTTTCTTTATAAGGAACTGGTCACCATCAAAATGCAATATAGGCTATATGTGGCATGTCATGGAACAGGAGGAGCTGAGCAGAATACAGTTTTATGGGAAAGAATCATTATAAAGTGTCATTTGTTAAGTTATCTTCTGGGCCTTGAAGTCAAGGAGGAGGTCGAATCATTGACTGACAGCTCTCTCTGTATACACAATCATAGCGGGAAGGCTGTCAATTCATGATAAGAACACCTCCTTGATTTCAAAGCTGAGAATGAGCAGGAATGTTAATAAATTACAAGTCTTATTGAATGTTTTCCTACAAAACTATATATCAATCTGCTCAGCTTCTCCTGCTCTATAGCATACTGCCTTCATCTCAGGCACCATGTTCAATGTGACAATTTACTTTTAAAGTTGCCATTGAAATCTTGACCAATCATTTACTGCCTTAGTATTTGATTTAAATATATATTCGATAATGCTAAATAAAATAAATAAATAAATAATCACCTTATCCATTTGCTCACATAGTGGCTATCGCATTTTGATTGAAGACACTGCATGAAATCTCGTGCAGTGACCTGATGACCCCTATGCTCAAGTTTAAGAGCTACCCTATTGGTTCACTACCCTTAAAGGTGACTGGACAGTCAATTAATAAAGGGGCAAGTGCCATGAATATTAAATTGGCATTGTCTCTTGATTTATCTCAGTATATCGGAATGGGGTATGTTCAATAAAGATGTCCATTTGTCAACCCTTGAAGCTTGTAGAAGCAAGGCTTGAGCTGGCCATACCTTTGAGACAATGATAGCCTGCATTATGGCTGATTATTTATCTGTGGGATCGATCATACAAACGATCACACCAACAGCATGCCAGACTAAACTGGACTCCCTAGTCCTTGAGCAGAATGGCAAATGATCAGCCAAATTAGTCCAGTCATGCCACAAACATGTGGTTTTGGCTGACAATAGCTGAAATTTTCCAGCATGCATTTTTAGTCGACAAAAGTCTGCCGTTGACCATCACAATTGATCATTTGCACAATTTATTCAAATGTCGGTTGCCCGAAATGACAAAGTCGGCCATTCTTGTCAACTTTTATGTTATCTGTATGTCCAGCATTTAGTGTCACATATCAAATTTTACACCCCGTAAGATACAAACCTACCAGCTTTGGACACATGGTCTAGTAAACACACAAAGTTTTATGGCTTTTTCTCCAAAAATTATCTCTTTTGTGGCCAATGACATACAGTCTTGCCACCTTTTTATTACAAAAAGCATTTCAATTTTGTATTTAATCAAGAATTAGTAAGAGAGTTTTGATGAGCGGCATAGGCAATATTCCTTTTTGCAATATTTTGCAAATATATGGCTTAATATTCACCATAAATTTGCAAATTTTAAAATTCGCAATCTCCAGTCATTATTTTCTTGATTCCGAAAATCGGCAATGTTGTTTGTGCCTATTGCGTTCACAATACAGGCATGGGTCACTTTTACTACATTTTTCAAGCTGCTAGAAGTTTCCTGAGACTGGAGAAAATGGTTGGCAGCAACTTTCATGAGTGTGAGGATGATCTCCTGGTCAGTGTTACATTACAGCACTGTTTTTTATTACATTTCGCATGCATGGCAGAACAATAGCTTTATATGCAGATAGAGTGCTCCAATATATTCGCGATTGCGCAAATCAGCACTAATGACGCACATATATTTTTTGCAATACATGAAACTTCACATTTTATCAGGTCTTAGTAGATATTACTGATTGGTGCACTAAGTATTGTCATGGCACAGAGCACAGTAATGACACTGCTCTCTCTCTCTCAGAATAAAAAAAAAAACGGCAGAAAATGGCTGCTGGGGAGTTTATAGTAAGGGGTAGGCAACTTTTCTATTGGTTGCTTGGGATGTTGCTAAGCTCTGACAAAGATATTGCAGCCTTCTCATTGGCCCACAAGCAAGAAGAAGTATTACTGATGGAAAAAAAACTAGAATATTTGCGATTACGAATATCTAGCACTATATTCTAGATTTTCGCTAATTCTCGAAATGCCAATATCCGCGATAACAATTCACAAATAGAATATTCGCACTCAACACTATAAGAGAGCATAAAGAAAAATATTTCCAATGATATACGTTTTAATGAAAATCATAGGAGAAATCATGTAGATACATTACGTTACATGTATGAGCTACATGCAATGATAGTAGGAAGCTTTTTCTATTGGTCAGAACAAGGAATTGTCTTTACCATAGGCATACATTTTAGCCATGCTCATTTCATGGTAGAAAGGTATTTTCTTGGGTACAAAATATGGATATATGAGTGAACTCAGAACCAAGGAAAAGAATATCATATTAAAGGGAATCTGTCACCTATTTTGACCATATAAAACCGTTTACATAGCAATGTGCAATAAAGTACCTTCTTACCTACATGTGTCTTCTTTCTTTTATTCAACTTTCCGTTCTTATAAAAAAGCGATTTGTCTGATATGCAAATGAGGTTCCAAGGTGCCCAGAGGGGCGTTATTACTCTGCTCTAGTGCCCAGCCCGCCTCTCTTCCAAGCCCTGCCGGCCTCCTAAGAAATAAATGTCCTCCCACATACTTTCCGAACGGCGCCGCCCCCTCCCCACTATGTCATTTAATTTATTCATTGCCCCATCGTGCTTCCTCCTGTCTTGGCCTACGGCGCCGCCCCCTTCCGATTACGTCATTTCATTTATTCACTTCATTGGGCATTCCTTATGCCTCTCTTGGCCTACGGTGCCGCCCCCTCCCCATTACGTCATTTATTTTATTCATTGCACCGGACCTCCCTTCCTCCCCTCTTGTCCTCCAAAATCCTGCACAGGCACAGTATCGGTGAGTGCTTGCACCTGCACGATTCTCCTGTTCCAGACAGCAACAGCCTCAATAGTGTCACTGGGCATGCGCTGAGCCCAGTGACACTATTGAGGCTGTTGCCCTCTGGAACAGGAGAATCATGCAGGCGCAGGCACTCACCGATACTGCACCTGCTCCGGATTTCGGAGGACAAGAGAGGAGGAAGGGAGGTCCAGTGCAATGAATTAAATAAATGACGTAATGGGGAGGGGGCGGCACCGTAGGCCAAGAGAGGAATAAGGAATGCCCGATGAAGTGAATAAATTAAATGACGTAATCGGGAGGGGGGCAGTATGTGGGAGGACATTTATTTCTTAGGAGGCCGGCTGGACTTGGAAGAGAGGCGGGCTGGGCACTGCGGGGGGGCGTTACTGGGCACTAGAGCAGAGTAATAACGCCCCTCTGGGCACCTTGGAACCTCATTTGCATATCAGGCAAATCGCTTTTTTATAAGAATGAAAAGTTGAATAAAAGAAAGAAGACACATGTAGGTAAGAAGGTACTTTATTGCACATTGCTATGTAAACGGTTTTATATGGTCAAAATAGGTGACAGATTCCCTTTAATTATTTGGAGTCAGTACAGTATGTTGCTAACTTTCTTTCACTTTTTTTTATAGTTCTCTGCTTCTAAACTAGGCAAATGATTAAAATCTGCATAAAATATTGTATAAACTTTAAGCATACTATTGCATCTCAGTGTAGAGAAAAATAAAAAATGGCAGCTGTTTATAATTTACAAGCTACTGCAAATTGATTTTTCAGCCTTGCAAAGATGGATAGAGGCTCGAATAGTGTGTTATCCATAAAGTGTGTATGCTATACAGCATTTGTGTAAATAAGAGCAATATTTCACTACTGCATAAATGAAATGTAGTTTAATTATTCTTGAAATACATCGTTTATTAGATCTCCATGTTTGCCTCACACGGTTTAAATCTTTTATTTCAACTTTGTAAAGATCTAATTTTCTACTCCAAAGTACAAATTATAAAAGGGCTTTTTGTTCTCTGCTCCTACACATTCTTTCTATCACCCAAAATAGTTTCATGCACAGTAGTATCTTATACAGAAAGGAATTCATGAATTTATTTTATTCTAGATCAAGTAGTATCTGATACAGAAAATAATTAATCTACTTATTTTTATAAATGCAAACATTTGATTATATAATCATGTATTTTTGAATTGGATTTAATAATATTTTTATTTGAGATCAAATTTGAGCATTTAAGATGAGCTATGAGGATGGGTGTAGTTTTATTTACATAGAGAAATATATGAGAGCTAATGATCAAAGTAGATGGATACATAAGCTTTCTAAGTATACTAAGAATAGATACAAATACATACATATGGGAGATAGAAAATTCTAAGTGATGCGGGATATAGCATGCATAGTGCCTATCCCATTGAAAGCTTGCTTGCAGCACACAATGAGTATGGGGAGCGCAGGCGCGGTACACCCTCTACACCTATTGATTGTCTAAGTCCATACGCATTCGCCAAGATAAGAGGTCTTGGCTTTTCTCTGAGGCTGCGCCGCAGTTTATGTAGTATTTGGTAAGGGACCAATTGAGCCATATTTTTTCTTTGTAGTATATATTGGAGGCGTGGCGATCTCCAAGCAGTCATGCACACCTGACCAGTTACTATGCCCTGGAGGCTGGTTTTAAAGTCAGTATAAAACTGAGTCTGCTTATATAGCACCTACCAGTAGCCACTAGGCTCCAGGAGAAGTATATAGTGGGCTCAGCATGCATTTTGGTACTTGCATCCCTGGATCCGATAAAAGCTGTAATGGCACCGGACGGGGTTAAAAGCAGAGTGTGCTTGGCGTGCATGCTGTACCTGCGCTCCCTGGACTTTGTGTGGCTCTCATGGCCCATAACAGGTAGGAACTAGTGTTAGGGACCACTCATTAAGGCGACCTTGACGTGGTGAGTGGCTTATTACGCTTTGGCCAAAATGTACACCAATGCCTTATTCAACATCCAGCATAAAGGCAGGGCAGAGTGCTGGTTGCAGTGTGCGATTGCATTTTGTGTTTTTGCGTTTGTAAGGGACCATTTAGTTTGATCTCAAATACTGGCGCCGATAAATCACTTTAGCTGACAAAATGTGATTGGCACACTTACTAATGTGCCTGCCTTTCAACAATAAAGGGTGGATAATTTAGAATCTCGACTTGTCTCTGCTCCTAATCCCTGATGATGCCAGTTTCATGGTGAAACATGTTGGGAGAGCATTGTTTGTAATTTTAATTCTCTATCTCACTGTCCAAATCAAGCAACTGACTAAGCGGCCTGTGCACTGCAGGCACAGTGCCGTTGTCATTTACATAGGGAGATACATAGCTAAAGATATCAGCATTTAGTTTTTTTTGTGATTAATAGCTCACAACATACTGTGACTAAGCGATATAATCTGGCTACAGTCACTTTCCTGGTAGCTTTTCGGTTAGTTACTGTCTCTAACAACTAGCTATTATACCAATCCCATTTGAGATATTTAAAGGCTGGAAATATAAGCTATAACATAGATAGTGTGAAATGTAACACACCTAATTGGAGTTTAGAGCACCACCCTCACTAATACCTTTTGACATAATAACATAAGGTATAGGAAATGTACAGTGAGATAGTACATTTTTATTGATCTTATTGATTTTGTTTTTTGTTTTGGGTGTTTATCTGCTACTCTAATGAAGTAGAGTTTTATAAAATATGTTAGAAACAGGGGCTTTATATAGCTTTTTAAGCAATTTTGCATCTATGATAAAAATACCCTGGACAATATTGGGCTCTTTTTTCTTGAGCTAGTATGGCAGTTACAATCTCTGTGTCAAAGATGGTACAGCCTTATTGGTTAAAGCACAACAGTTTTTTACAAAGGTACTATACTTGGTGGTTACATAACTCAACACAGGGGGTCTATATAGCAGTAACACTTCTTGACAGAGACATCATCCTTAACAGTCACACTTCTTGGCATAGGCACTATCCTCTTTCCTATGCAATCTTATTAGGTGACAATCCATTTAGCAGGACTTGTTCTAGTCACAGACCCGATTATGTTTTGTCTCAGTCTCAGTTCGATTTGTTGAACCACGCACCATGTCAATACAGCTTTACCCTTTTCTGGAGTTTAACAGGCAGGCAGACTGGCTGGTTACACTTGGCTCAGGTCACAATTATCAGGTATCTTTGGTTGATCACTTACTACAAGATACAAATGTTCAGTTGTCCATCACTGACTCTAGGGACTTTCCGAGACAGTACAGTCCACTCAGTGAGGAGTAAGGTGTGGAATACCTCAACCTGTAAGATCTCAAGGTCTTCACCATGCTATGGTGGCCTAATTGTCACACAACCTTTTCAGTGCTTCATAAATACAGACAGGAGTGCTTTGTGCATGGATTCTCTATGCCACACACTCTTACTAGCTACTGCCACAAGGTTCTCAGAGTCTCATTCTCCTTAAATAAATGTGTGTGTTTTAAAGGGTTTATGAGGGGCCAAGCTTTGTGTGACCAATACCAAGCTAGTTATGTGTACAAATGCAATAAAGCAATACATTTGTGTTCAAGACATATATATATATATATATATATATATATATATATATAATGCATATTATAACATAAAGAATGTAAGCAACCTGTATAATTTAATGTACTCAGTAATATATCACATAACATCAGCAAAACATAGTTGTTATTTACACATGTAGCTATCCTCATCTTGACTGTTAACAAGGTAAGAAAACAATAACAAGAACATGTTAATTGACTTTTTCAATGGATTTCACTGGCTTTTTGTCAGGAGATATCACTGTGACATGTTATCACAATCAAGTTTAGATGTGCTACATTTGTTTGTACTCTATCAGTTTCAACCTTCTTGCATATTGACTACAGTACATAGGGAACCGTTGTTTGCACAGAGTTGGATTGGTTCCATCACAGCTCATTTTCATGGAGATGTTCTTTGCTATAACAATCCTTCTACAGAGGAGCATATTCAGTTGCAATCAAAATTATTCATCCCCATTGAAAATTAATGTTATTAGTCAAATTTTCAAACTTTCAGCAATTTGCAAATATCAATAAAAAAATGAATAATTTAAATACCACAGCTAAACACATCTAATAAAATATGTGGTTACTTCAATTCCAATACTTTTATTGACCACTGCAGTCTCAGAATTATTTCCCCGCTTTATAACAAGTGTCTTTAGTAGAGCATCCTAATATTGTTATGACCTCCTGAAAATGTGATGCATAGCCAGATACCAGCCTCTGGCAACATCTCTGTTGAATCTTAGCCCATTCCTCCTGGACAATGACTCCCAGTTAACTAATATTGTTAGGCTTACCTGCTTAATATGTCTTCTTCAAATCCAATATTTTCTACAAAGTTCAAGTCAGGTGACTTTGTTGCCCACTCCAGAATCTTTTAGGTTTTGGTATGTGTAGGGTAACTGTTGGAAGGCCCAGTAATGCCAAGCTACTGCTTTCCCACCGAAGGCATGATGTTTTTTTTTCTATGATTTCCTTATACTTGACTTCATCCATCTTGTCCTCCACAAACTGTAGGTTTCCAGTGCCAGATGAAGCAAAACAGTCCCAGAGCATCATTGAGTACTGCCCTGTTTCACTGAAATCATGGTGCAGGGTGTTTTCAGCTTATACTTCATTCTTTTCTCTCCAGATATTCTTCAGATCCATAGGCCTGAAAAGTTCCAGTTGTTTTCTCATTTCACAGAAGATAATCCTAAAACGTCTATGGTTTAGTTATATGATATTAAGCAGATTGGAGTCAACTTTTCTTGTACTTTTTGGTCAGTAGAGGTGTATGTCTTGGAGTTCACAAATGTTTAGTGTTTAGTATGCATCTTACTATGCAAACTGAAACCTCACCAAATGTTGCTGCAGATCTTTTGCAGTCACTTGAGGGTTATTGACCATCTGCATTCTAAGTAATCTGGTGGCAACCAGTGATAGCTTCTTCTATCTGCCATATTCAGGTAGTGTAGCCAATGTTCCTTTAACTTTGAACTTGTGAACTATGCTTCTAATTGTATCTCTTCTACCGTTCAGTGTTTTTTGTGATATTTGTATTCTTTTCCTTGTTTGTGCAAGGCAATGATCTCCTCTCTTAACCTCTTTGGACCACTCTAAATTTCTAAAGCTGGATTTACACTGCCTGATTATTAGGCAGATTAGTGTGAACGCTCATTCCTTATAATCTGCCCAAGTAAAACCACCACATATCACCCAATGAATGAACAAAACTCTCATTCAGGCATATAGGCAAGTTAACAATGTGGCAATATTAGACAGGTCTTATTTTATTAACCTTTTGCCTACTGCCACACAACTTTATTCATCGCTGTGGTAGGCTCCTATCTGTAACCTGATGTACAAAAGCGCCGGGTTACATCATGATCGTCGACGTCCTCTGCCACTGCAGATCACTGTCACCATGCTGTCATTAAACAGCTGCGATCACAGGGAAAACTTCCGAAGTCAGTAAGAGCGGTGAGGATGTGATAGATCCTTGTAGCACCCTGCTACAAGGATCTATTACAGTGTTAAATGCAGGGATTGTAAGACTGCCACCTACTGGCTATAAAATGAATTGTCAGGAAGGGGTTAATTAATTTAAAAATAAAAAATAAAAAGTAAAAAAATAAATACAGAAAATTAAAAAAATTAAAAGTTATAGCAATAGTTACTCGTATTAGCAATAGTATAGAAGACTACACCCATGTAAACTCCCCCTGCCTTTTTCACTGACCTTAAACTCAAAAGTACCAAGATGCCACCGGCGTTTGATTATGAACACATAGATATTTTCCTTCAATTGGTAACAAACGAATTGGAAAGCCTAGGGAGAATTCGCCCTGGACATTTCAATCTTTCCAGGGATGAAATGGATGCCCTAAAAGATTAGAGACAGACGACTCCATAATAATCAAACCCGCGGATAAGGGCGTCAATTTGGTCGTACTGAGGCATGCACAATATCAACATATGTGTATAGAACTGCTAAAAGACAAAGATAGGTATGGGATCCTAACTTCAGACCCCACAAATAATTTTCTTCAGGATCTTAAGATCATCCTCATTGATGGCTTGAATAATCGAGTAATCAGCTCAGCTGAGTATAATTTCCTATGGCCAAAAAATTCATGTATAGCAACCTTCTATGGACTCCCTAAAATCCATAAGGGGATATCCCCCTTAAAATGGTGCCCGATTGTTTCAGGGGTGGGTTCTATCATTCAAAATTGTGGTATATATCTTGATAGAGTGCTCCAACCATTTGTGACATCTTTGCAATCTTATACGAGAGATACCATGGACTTACTTAATAAAATTGAGACCATCAGCATAGATTCCCACTGTCTCCTGGCTAGTATTGACGTAGAGTCATTATTTAGCTCGACCCCCCATGATAAGAGACTCACGTCAATTGCATAGTATCTTAAGTCTAGGGGCATATAGTGTAGAATATATAACATCTTTGTTCTTTATCTATTGAAGTTTACGTTGACCCACAATTTCTTCCTATTTAACACACAATTCTACCACCAGCTTAGGGGGACAGCTATGGGGAGCCCCTGTGCCCCCATTTATGCCAACCTCTTCCTGGGCTGGTGGGAAGATACAAGTGTGTTTCCCGATTATCCTGTCTGGTGGGAGGACAAAATCACGTTCTGGACACATTACATAGATGACGTGTTCATCATCTGGAAAGGAAGTAAAGAACAGTTTATAGCGTTTGCCCAGGTACTTAATAACAACACAATACACATGAAATTTACCTATGAGCTTCAACAGGAGGCTATCACTTTTTGGGATGTGAGGATTTTTAAGTGTGGTGACAGGTTAAAATCAACCATTTTCCGGAAGGATACAGCTACCAACTCTATTCTTTATTGGAATAGTCACCATCCTACACCACAGAAAAGGGGCATACCTAAAGGGCAATACCTCCGGGTTCAGAGGAATTGCTCTGAGGACGAAACGTTTTATGGGGAAGCAAAAAAGCTGATCAAAAGGTTTTGTGACAGAGGCTACCCCAAACCTGTCTTGAAGGATTCCTTCAAACATGCGCAGGGTCAAACTCGTGACAACTTACTGGTCCCAGAACAGAGGGACGGTATTGGTCAGTCTCCAAGTAGGCTTATTTCCATGTTTGATGCAGCCAATTCACAGGTAAAGGATATCCTTACGAGATATTGGCCAATCTTGTCTATGGACTCAAATCTTTCTGAAGTCATAACAGACCACCCTAGTATAACATACCAAAAAGGGAGAAGCCTCAGAGACAGGTTGATCCGCAGTCACTATATACCACCTAGGGCAGCAGGAACATGGTTAGACCGTAAGCCAATTGGTAAGTTCAGATGTGGGTCATGTAAGGCCTGTGAATTCATCTCAACGTCTAAGACCATTTCGGGCTCAGCAACTGGGCAGGTTATAACGATAACGGACTTCATTAACTGTAGAAGCAAAGGTGCTCTATACATTTGCCAATGTCCCTGCCCGATGAATTATATCGGGAAAACAATTAGAGAGCTACGTTAATGATATTCTGAAGAAAAACGTCACCCCTTTGGCATCCCATGTATTGGAAGCACACAATGGGGATCCCAGATGCCTCAGGTTTTTTAGTTGCTTGAGTTAGTGCCCCCATCTCCAAGGGGGGACTGGGAAATATGATATCCATTATCTAGTGGCACAAAAAGAAAGGTCTAAGGTGTCCCATGAAAAATAATATTAAATGCATGTCGGTTGACTCGAAAATTGATCAGTTATTTGCAGTTAGATAGACCCATTGCTACAACTAAAAAATGTTTCTGGTAAACACACTCTGGTAATGAAGCGGTTAAGGAGCACAGCCAAACAACCAGCAATTAATGGGGTTATCGAAGGGGTTTAAAAACATAATTTCAACTATTTAAATAAAAAAAAAAGCAGTGCAGTGTTATTTTTACTCCTTATGGCTTCTTTACTTCAGCTATTGTTTCTTCACTGACTGTTGACGTGCAGCAGCTCATCCCATGTGACCGTAAAGCATCTGAGTCTCCCAGCAATGTTTTGCACTAAGGTCTTTAAATTTAAGGTAGGGATGGATGAACAAATCAACAAATTACTGAAAGGTGTTGCAGTTGCTTCTTTTGTTTGTATATGACAACTTTATGCTGGCACTTAGAGGACGAAGACAGCAGTGAAACTACTGAACTTTTCAGTCCTTCTTGATTGCAGCAGAAGGTGGACCAGAATTTTGGCAACAGGAAAAGCAATAGTAAATACAACCAGAGAGAAAATGCAATGAACACAAAAACCTACAACAATAGTGCTTAGTTTAAAATGCCCTATTCGTTGCACAATAAAACTTTTCATGGGATAGCCCCTTAAAAAAATCTTTATTTAAGAATCACATTCTAAGGGTACAAACATGACACATAATATGTAGCGCATAAATCCTGTAAAGCAGTATTACAGGTGCTGATGAAAATCCTAGGGGAAACTTCCAGATTGTTTACTGGCCATGAGCAGATTTATAGTGCAGTATACATAAGAAAGTAGCAGATTGCAGTAAATGGGAGTTGCAAGATTTCAAGGTTTATTGTAGTGCATAGTTTATTATGTTTTTAGATGCATCTCAATAGACAGTTTTGAGAAGTGTCCAGACAAAGAGGCTTGGCTGCAATGAATTGTTAAATGAAGCAGATTTATTAACCTCTTCACTCCCTGTGCCGTACATGTACGGCCGGCTTATCGGGCGGGTGTCGGCGCATTAACCCTTGCAAGGCCGTGGTCAGTGCTTACAGTGGCATGTGTGGACTTCAGATGTGTGCAGGGTGTCCATCGGGTCCCTGCATTGCTGTGACGTGCAACACCAAGCGATCAAAAAGGCATATGCCCCCAAAAGCACCAATCTAACCATCACCTCATCCCACAAAAAATGAGCCCCTATCTAAGACAATCGCTCAAAAAATAAAAAAAAACTATGGCTCTCAGACTATGGAGACACTAAAACAGTTTTTGGGTTTCAAAAATGCTTTTATTGTGTTAAATATAAAAAAATACAAAAAAGTATACATATTGGGTATTGCCACGTTCATAACAACCAGCTCTATAAAAATATCACATGAACTAACCCCTTGGGTGAACACCATAAAAATAAATAAATAACTGTTTCAAAAAAGCCATAAGCCATTTGTTTTTCACCTTACATCACAAAAAGTGCAATACTAAGCAATCAAAAAGTTATACGCACCCCAAAATAGTACTCATCAAACCGTAATCTCATCCCGCAAAAAATGAGAGCCTACCTAAGACAATTGCCCAAAAATTAAAAAAATTAGGGCTCTCGGAATATGGAGCCAATGAAACATAATTTTTAAATTTTATTTAAAAATCCTGTTATTGTTTAAAACATAAATAAATAAAAAAAAACATACATATTAAGTATTGCCGTGTCGGTAACAGCCTGCTCTATAAAAATACCACATGATCTAACCTGTCAGATGAACATTGTAAATAACAAAAGCTATTTTTTGTTATCTTGCCTCACTAAAACTGTAATATAGATCAGCCAAAAATCATATGTACCCTAAAATAGTACAAACAAAACTGCCACCTTATCCTGTAGTTTCCAAAATGGGGCCATTTTTTTAGAGTTTCTAATCTAGGGGTGCATCAGGGGATTTTCAAATGTGACATGGCAGCTTAAAATTATCCCAGTGAAATCTGCCTTCCAAAAACCATATGGCATTCCTTCCCTTCTACGCAATGCCGTGTGCCCGTCCAGCAGTTTACGACTACATATAGGGTGTTTCTGTAAACTACAGAATTAGGGCAATAAATATTGAGTTTTGTTTGACTGTTAACCCTTGCTTTGTTAGTAGAAAAACTTGATTAAAATGGAAAAATCTGTCAAAAAAGTGAAATTTTAAATGTTATCTCTATTTTCCATAAATTCTTTTGGAACACCTAATGGGTTAACAAAGTTTGTAAAATCAGGTTTGAATACCTTTAGGGGTGTAGTTTCTAAAATGGGGTCATTTTTCTGAGGTTTCTATTATGTAAGCCTCACAAAGTGTATTCAGACCTGAACTGGTCCTTAAAAAGTGGGTTTTTGAAATGTTCTGAAAAATTTCAAGATTTGCTTCTAAACTTCTAAGCCTTCTAACATCCCCAAAAATTAAAATGGCATTCATAAAATTATCCAAACATGAAGTAGACATATGGGGAATGTAAAGTAGTAACTATTTTTTTTAGTTATTACTGTCTAGTAAAAAAAATTTGCACATTTTTCAAAATTTTGGGTAAATGTTGTATTTTTAATGCAATTTTACCACTGTCATGAAGTACAATATGTGAGGAGAATTTAATCTCAGAATGGCCTGGATAAGTAAAAGCATTTTAAAGGTATTACCACATAAAGTGACACATGACAGATTTGCTAAAAAAAAAATGGCCTGGGCAGAAAGGTGAAAAATGGCTTGGTCCTGAAATGTTTAAAAGGTTGCTCCACTATTTTTGGTGCAAAACATTGGTGTAAATAAGGTGGCAAATGAAAAAGTGTTCAACTTGTCCAGATATGCTGAATTTATTTCACAATGTGCACCATTAGGGTAAATCTGGTACACTTTTAACAATGTCTGGTCTAGTATATGCTGTGTAACTTTGTCTAGTTTTCTGATATTTCCATCAAATGTCTGCAAGCTGAGATAAAAATTGCAGAATGAAAATTGAAATAAATTGAAACTTAGCTTTAAAACAAAACCTAACTCATATCTATAGCTGCTGAGACAGAGCTGTTAATGGTGTCAAGATAATAATTTGGGACTCAACATTAAGAAAACAAAAGAGATTCTGGTAGATTCTAGAAGTCTAGGAGGGGAGGCTATGATACAATCTGTGTGGAGAACCTGTAGTACAAGTGTCTGATCTAAATGTTTTGGTGTACATATATCTGAGCATCTCTCATGGTCTACACATTCTACTGTAATGGTCAAAAAAGCCCAGAGGAGATTAGATTGTTTAAGCTGTTTAAAAATCTGTTAAAGCCCAAGGCTATTAGTAGACTTTTATCATTGTGCTATAGAAAACATATTAAATAGTTGCATTGGTTTTGGTATGGTAACTGCTCTATATATAATTGTAAATCACTCCAATATGTGGTAAAAATTAGTGTTTAAAGAGCTTCAGCTCATCGATCTGAAGTCGATTTGGTCAAACACTTCGATTTAATACTATCTCCATACAGCATTAAAATGTATTGACTCCATGGAACCAAACTTTTTGTTTTACCTGAAGTCGCGGTAGACTTTGGTGAATTAATTTGATATTCATTTCTGCATCTTTAAAAACATTTAAAATTAGGAATTCAAAGTCAGGTTTGGTACCGACTTGCACCTTGGTACAAAACCCAACTTCAGATTCCTAATTTTAAATCTTTTGAAAATAAATATTCCAGATTAATCCACCGAATTCTTGCGCTACTTCAGTTGAAACAAAATTTTGTTCCACTGAGCCAATACATTTTAATGCTGTACGGATACAGCATTAAAATTTAAGTGTTTGACTGAATTGACTTTGGACCGATGATCCAAAGCTCGATTCACTCTAGACTTGTAAAATTCAAACATATGAATTTATTATGGGGCTGCAGTTACCCTTGATTGAATGCCTTTACCAGAAGCAATGTTTGAGCCAAGCAAAAAGGATTTTAGAGGACAGTCATCATCCAAATCACAGCATGTTCAAAATGTTGCTATCAGGTAGGTACGAACAAACTACGGATCAGGTTTTTCTTTTCCTGAAGCTGTGATATTTTTGAATATGGTTATGTCTTTCTAAAGGGGTTGATGATTTAAAATGGCTTCCAGCAACCTGTCCTACAATATGATCCGGATTGATTGCCACCACTTACAGAGATGCCTAGGTGGTGTGGGGATAGAGCCTTACTACACTGTTACAGAATAAATGGTAATGATGAGGTCTATGATATGCCATCATGGCTAGGCAGCCTGACAGGAAGACTCACTATTGTGTAATATATATAAGTGCCAGAGTACAATGTGTAGTGAAGCCCCAACCCCTCACCCCTACTTAGGTAGCTCTGCAACTGGTAGCAAACAGTCCTGCTCATATTCTAGGACAGGTTGCTTGTGGCTATTTAAAATAATTCCAGACTTTAAAATGTTACACTGTAATGTAGTCTTTTTAGTGAAGTTTAGAAAAATTTTATTTGGCAGCTTTGCCGAACATCCACAAGAAATTTGATTAGTTAGCATCCAATCAGATTGTACCTTTCATTTTCCAAAGTAGCTGTCAAAAATGAAAGGTGGAATCTGATTAGTTGCTATGGGCAACTAAGCCAGTTCTACTTTACACCAGTTTGATGATTGACCCCATTAGTTCTGCTTGATAACACATGCAGTCGCCATTTTAGGAAAATCTGATTTGCTACCACAAAGCGCAAGGAAATTCGGATTCATTGCGAATCAAAGTTAGTCCTAAACTTGGGACAGAATTCCACTTCTAATGCAACACTAATCTGGTTGGATATCATCGGTGTTTAGTTTGCTGTGTACTGTACTGTGCTTGCACAATGACAATAAATGACAATAAAGTTGAATCTGAACTAATAGCTGCCTAAGATTGAGGGACTTTATAGTAAGATTTTCTTCTTGCTAACAATTGCGTGCTACAGTCTGAAAATATAATATATTATTATTTTATACATAATTAAAGTATATTATGAACTTAACTTGTGAATGATTAGGATTCATTTAGATAAAACCAGAAAAATAATAATTTCATATATAATTCTCGTTGCATAATTGCACAT
This sequence comes from Bufo gargarizans, assembly GCF_014858855.1. Lineage (NCBI taxonomy): Eukaryota > Metazoa > Chordata > Amphibia > Anura > Bufonidae > Bufo > Bufo gargarizans. The sequence continues at coordinate 184,283,388 of NC_058084.1, forward strand.
GATTAGGGATGAGCGAACTCGAACTGTATAGTTCGGGTTCGTACCGAATTTTGGGGTGTCCGTGACACGGACCCGAACCCGGACATTTTCGTAAAAGTCCGGGTTCGGGTTCGGTGTTCGTCGCTTTCTTGGCGCTTTTGTGACGCTTTCTTGGCGCTTTTTGAAAGGCTGCAAAGCAGCCAATCAACAAGCGTCATACTACTTGCCCCAAGAGGCCATCACAGCCATGCCTACTATTGGCATGGCTGTGATTGGCCAGAGCACCATGTGACCCAGCCTCTATTTAAGCTGGAGTCACATAGCGCCGCCCGTCACTCTACTCTGATTAGCGTAGGGAGAGGTTGCGGCTGCGACAGTAGGGCGAGATTAGGCAGATTAACTCCTCCAAAGGACTTGATTAACTGATCGATCTGCAGCTGTGGATCATTGAGCTGCTGATCCTCAATTGCTCACTGTTTTTAGGCTGCCCAGACCGTTTGTCAGTCACATTTTTCTGGGGTGATCGGCGGCCATTTTGTGTCTTGTGGTGCGCCAGCACAAGCTGCGGCCAAGTGCATTTAACCCTCAATGGTGTGGTTGTTTTTTGGCTAAAGCCTACATCAGGGTGAAGCTGTCACACCAAGTGCATTTAACCAGCAATAGTCTGTTCATTTTTTGGCCATATACAAAATCAGGGGCAAGCTGCGCCTGTCACCAAGTGCATTTAACCCTCAATGGTGTGGTTGTTTTTTGGCTAAAGCCTACATCAGGGTGAAGCTGTCACACCAAGTGCATTTAACCAGCAATAGTCTGTTCATTTTTTGGCCATATACAAAATCAGGGGCAAGCTGCGCCTGTCACCAAGTGCATTTAACCCTCAATGGTGTGGTTGTTTTTTGGCTAAAGCCTACATCAGGGTGAAGCTGTCACACCAAGTGCATTTAACCAGCAATAGTCTGTTCATTTTTTGGCCATATACAAAATCAGGGGCAAGCTGCGCCTGTCACCAAGTGCATTTAACCCTCAATGGTGTGGTTGTTTTTTGGCTAAAGCCTACATCAGGGTGAAGCTGTCACACCAAGTGCATTTAACCAGCAATAGTCTGTTCATTTTTTGGCCATATACAAAATCAGGGGCAAGCTGCGCCTGTCACCAAGTGCATTTAACCCTCAATGGTGTGGTTGTTTTCTGGCTAAAGCCTACATCAGGGTGAAGCTGTCACACCAAGTGCATTTAACCAGCAATAGTCTGTTTATTTTTTGGCCATATACTACATCAGGGGCAAGCTGCGCCCGTCACCAAGTGCATTTAACCCTCAGTAGTGTGGTTGGTCAAGCTGTGACACCAAGTGCATTTAACCAGCAATAGTCTGTTCATTTTTTGGCCATATACTACATCAGGGGCAAGCTGCGCCCGTCACCAAGTGCATTTAACCAGCAATAGTGTGGTTATTTTTTGGCCATATCCCAGTCTAATTCTGTCACTAAATCCATACCGGTCACCCAGCGCCTAAATACTAGGCCTCAAATTTATATCCCGCTAAATCTCTCGTTACCGCTGTCCTGTTGTAGCTGGGAAAGTTATTTAGTGTCCATCAAAGCACATTTTTTGTTCTGGGTTGAAGTACAATTCCCAATTTAGCAATTTCATAATTTAGTGGTTTCTGCTATATCAGAGCTATTTGAAATCTATCCCTAAAAGGGTATATAATATTCAAGGTGCACATTGGGTCATTCAGAATAACTTCACACACACCCGCTACTGTGTATTTTCAAGTCTAATTCTGTCACTAAACCCATACCTGTCACCCAGCGCCTAAATACTAGGCCTCAAATTTATATCCTGCTAAATCTCTCGTTACCGCTGTCCTGTTGTAGCTGGGAAAGTTATTTAGTGTCCGTCAAAGCACATTTTTTGTTCTGGGTTGAAGTACAATTCCCAATTTAGCAATTTCATAATTTAGTGGTTTCTGCTATATCAGAGCTATTTGAAATCTATCCCTAAAAGGGTATATAATATTCAAGGTGCACATTGGGTCATTCAGAATAACTTCACACACACCCGCTACTGTGTATTTCCAAGTCTAATTCTGTCACTAAACCCATACCTGTCACCCAGCGCCTAAATACTAGGCCTCAAGTTTATATCCTGCTAAATCTCTCGTTACCGCTGTCCTGTTGTAGCTGGGAAAGTTATTTAGTGTCCGTCAAAGCACATTTTTTGTTCTGGGTTGAAGTACAATTCCCAATTTAGCAATTTCATAATTTAGTGGTTTCTGCTATATCAGAGCTATTTGAAATCTATCCCTAAAAGGGTATATAATATTCAAGGTGCACATTGGGTCATTCAGAATAACTTCACACACACCCGCTACTGTGTATTTCCAAGTCTAATTCTGTCACTAAACCCATACCTGTCACCCAGCGCCTAAATACTAGGCCTCAAATTTATATCCTGCTAAATCTCTCGTTACCGCTGTCCTGTTGTAGCTGGGAAAGTTATTTAGTGTCCGTCAAAGCACATTTTTTGTTCTGGGTTGAAGTACAATTCCCAATTTAGCAATTTCATAATTTAGTGGTTTCTGCTATATCAGAGCTATTTGAAATCTATCCCTAAAAGGGTATATAATATTCAAGGTGCACATTGGGTCATTCAGAATAACTTCACACACACCCGCTACTGTGTATTTCCAAGTCTAATTCTGTCACTAAACCCATACCTGTCACCCAGCGCCTAAATACTAGGCCTCAAATTTATATCCTGCTAAATCTCTCGTTACCGCTGTCCTGTTGTAGCTGGGAAAGTTATTTAGTGTCCGTCAAAGCACATTTTTTGTTCTGGGTTGAAATACAATTCCCAATTTAGCAATTTCATAATTTAGTGGTTTCTGCTATATCAGAGCTATTTGAAATCTATCCCTAAAAGGGTATATAATATTCAAGGTGCACATTGGGTCATTCAGAATAACTTCACACACACCCGCTACTGTGTATTTCCAAGTCTAATTCTGTCACTAAACCCATACCTGTCACCCAGCGCCTAAATACTAGGCCTCAAATTTATATCCTGCTAAATCTCTCGTTACCGCTGTCCTGTTGTAGCTGGGAAAGTTATTTAGTGTCCGTCAAAGCACATTTTTTGTTCTGGGTTGAAGTACAATTCCCAATTTAGCAATTTCATAATTTAGTGGTTTCTGCTATATCAGAGCTATTTGAAATCTATCCCTAAAAGGGTATATAATATTCAAGGTGCACATTGGGTCATTCAGAATAACTTCACACACACCCGCTACTGTGTATTTCCAAGTCTAATTCTGTCACTAAACCCATACCTGTCACCCAGCGCCTAAATACTAGGCCTCAAATTTATATCCTGCTAAATCTCTCGTTACCGCTGTCCTGTTGTAGCTGGGAAAGTTATTTAGTGTCCGTCAAAGCACATTTTTTGTTCTGGGTTGAAATACAATTCCCAATTTAGCAATTTCATAATTTAGTGGTTTCTGCTATATCAGAGCTATTTGAAATCTATCCCTAAAAGGGTATATAATATTCAAGGTGCACATTGGGTCATTCAGAATAACTTCACACACACCCGCTACTGTGTATTTCCAAGTCTAATTCTGTCACTAAACCCATACCTGTCACCCAGCGCCTAAATACTAGGCCTCAAATTTATATCCTGCTAAATCTCTCGTTACCGCTGTCCTGTTGTAGCTGGGAAAGTTATTTAGTGTCCGTCAAAGCACATTTTTTGTTCTGGGTTGAAATACAATTCCCAATTTAGCAATTTCATAATTTAGTGGTTTCTGCTATATCAGAGCTATTTGAAATCTATCTCTAAAAGGGTATATAATATTCAAGGTGCACATTGGGTCATTCAGAATAACTTCACACACACCCGCTACTGTGTATTTCCAAGTCTAATTCTGTCACTAAACCCATACCTGTCACCCAGCGCCTAAATACTAGGCCTCAAATTTATATCCTGCTAAATCTCTCGTTACCGCTGTCCTGTTGTAGCTGGGAAAGTTATTTAGTGTCCGTCAAAGCACATTTTTTGTTCTGGGTTGAAATACAATTCCCAATTTAGCAATTTCATAATTTAGTGGTTTCTGCTATATCAGAGCTATTTGAAATCTATCCCTAAAAGGGTAGATCATATTGAAGGTGCACATAGGGTCATTCAGAATAACTTCACACACACCCGCTACTGTGTATTTCCAAGTCTAATTCTGTCACTAAACCCATACCTGTCACCCAGCGCCTAAATACTAGGCCTCAAATTTATATCCCGCTAAATCTCTCGTTACCGCTGTCCTGTTGTAGCTGGGAAAGTTATTTAGTGTCCGTCAAAGCACATTTTTTGTTCTGGGTTGAAGTACAATTCCCAATTTAGCAATTTCATAATTTAGTGGTTTCTGCTATATCAGAGCTATTTGAAATCTATCCCTAAAAGGGTATATAATATTCAAGGTGCACATTGGGTCATTCAGAATAACTTCACACACACCCGCTACTGTGTATTTCCAAGTCTAATTCTGTCACTAAACCCATACCTGTCACCCAGCGCCTAAATACTAGGCCTCAAATTTATATCCTGCTAAATCTCTCGTTACCGCTGTCCTGTTGTAGCTGGGAAAGTTATTTAGTGTCCGTCAAAGCACATTTTTTGTTCTGGGTTGAAATACAATTCCCAATTTAGCAATTTCATAATTTAGTGGTTCCTGCTATATCAGAGCTATTTGAAATCTATCCCAAAAAGGGTATATAATATTCAAGGTGCACATAGGGTCATTCAGAATAACTTCACACACACCCTCTACTGTGTATTTCCAAGTCTAATTCTGTCACTAAACCCATACCTGTCACCCAGCGCCTAAATACTAGGCCTCAAATTTATATCCTGCTAAATCTCTCGTTACCGCTGTACTGTTGTTGCTGGGCAAGATATTTAGTGTCCGTCAAAGCACATTTTTTGTTCTGGGTTGAAATACAATTCCCAATTTAGCAATTTCATAATTTAGTGGTTCCTGCTATATCAGAGCTATTTGAAATCTATCCCAAAAAGGGTATATAATATTCAAGGTGCACATAGGGTCATTCAGAATAACTTCACACACACGCTTCTGTGCATTTCCAAGTCTAATTCTGTCACTAAATCCATACCGGTCACCCAGCGCCTAAATACTAGGCCTCAAATTTATATCCCGCTGAATTTGAATACAATACATTGGGCCAAATAATATATTTGTTGTTGTGGTGAACCATAACAATGAGAAAAACATCTAGTAAGGGACGCGGACGTGGACATGGTCGTGGTGGTGTTAGTGGACCCTCTGGTGCTGGGAGAGGACGTGGCCGTTCTGCCACATCCACACGTCCTAGTGTACCAACTACCTCAGGTCCCAGTAGCCGCCAGAATTTACAGCGATATATGGTGGGGCCCAATGCCGTTCTAAGGATGGTAAGGCCTGAGCAGGTACAGGCATTAGTCAATTGGGTGGCCGACAGTGGATCCAGCACGTTCACATTATCTCCCACCCAGTCTTCTGCAGAAAGCGCACAGATGGCGCCTGAAAACCAACCCCATCAGTCTGTCACATCACCCCCATGCATACCAGGGAAACTGTCTCAGCCTCAAGTTATGCAGCAGTCTCTTATGCTGTTTGAAGACTCCGCTGGCAGGGTTTCCCAAGGGCATCCACCTAGCCCTTCCCCAGCGGTGAAAGACATAGAATGCACTGACGCACAACCACTTATGTTTCCTGATGATGAGGACATGGGAATACCACCTCAGCATGTCTCTGATGATGACGAAACACAGGTGCCAACTGCTGCGTCTTTCTGCAGTGTGCAGACTGAACAGGAGGTCAGGGATCAAGACTGGGTGGAAGACGATGCAGGGGACGATGAGGTCCTAGACCCCACATGGAATGAAGGTCGTGCCACTGACTTTCACAGTTCGGAGGAAGAGGCAGTGGTGAGACCGAGCCAACAGCGTAGCAAAAGAGGGAGCAGTGGGCAAAAGCAGAACACCCGCCGCCAAGAGACTCCGCCTGCTACTGACCGCCGCCATCTGGGACCGAGCACCCCAAAGGCAGCTTCAAGGAGTTCCCTGGCATGGCACTTCTTCAAACAATGTGCTGACGACAAGACCCGAGTGGTTTGCACGCTGTGCCATCAGAGCCTGAAGCGAGGCATTAACGTTCTGAACCTGAGCACAACCTGCATGACCAGGCACCTGCATGCAAAGCATGAACTGCAGTGGAGTAAACACCTTAAAACCAAGGAAGTCACTCAGGCTCCCCCTGCTACCTCTTCTGCTGCTGCCGCCTCGGCCTATTCTGCTGCTGCCGCCTCGGCCTCTTCCTCCGCCTCTGGAGGAACGTTGGCACCTGCCGCCCAGCAAACAGGGGATGTACCACCAACACCACCACCACCACCTCCGTCACCAAGCGTCTCAACCATGTCACACGCCAGCGTTCAGCTCTCCATCTCACAAACATTTGATAGAAAGCGTAAATTCCCACCTAGCCACCCTCGATCCCTGGCCCTGAATGCCAGCATTTCTAAACTACTGGCCTATGAAATGCTGTCATTTAGGCTGGTGGACACAGACAGCTTCAAACAGCTCATGTCGCTTGCTGTCCCACAGTATGTTGTTCCCAGCCGGCACTACTTCTCCAAGAGAGCCGTGCCTTCCCTGCACAACCAAGTATCCGATAAAATCAAGTGTGCACTGCGCAACGCCATCTGTAGCAAGGTCCACCTAACCACAGATACGTGGACCAGTAAGCACGGCCAGGGACGCTATATCTCCCTAACTGCACACTGGGTAAATGTAGTGGCAGGTGGGCCCCAGGCGGAGAGCTGTTTGGCGCACGTCCTTCCGCCGCCAAGGATCGCAGGGCAACATTCTTTGCCTCCTGTTGCCACCTCCTCCTTCTCGGCTTCCTCCTCCTCTTCTTCCACCTGCTCATCCAGTCAGCCACACACCTTCACCACCAACTTCAGCACAGCCCGGGGTAAACGTCAGCAGGCCATTCTGAAACTCATATGTTTGGGGGACAGGCCCCACACCGCACAGGAGTTGTGGCGGGGTATTGAACAACAGACCGACGAGTGGTTGCTGCCGGTGAGCCTCAAGCCCGGCCTGGTGGTGTGTGATAATGGGCGAAATCTCGTTGCAGCTCTGGGACTAGCCAATTTGACGCACATCCCTTGCTTGGCGCATGTGCTGAATTTGGTGGTGCAGAAGTTCATTCACAACTACCCCGACATGTCAGAGCTGCTGCATAAAGTGCGGGCCGTCTGTTCGCGCTTCCGGCGTTCACATCCTGCCGCTGCTCGCCTGTCTGCGCTACAGCGTAACTTCGGCTTCCCGCTCACCGCCTCATATGCGACGTGCCCACCAGGTGGAACTCCACCTTGCACATGCTGGACAGACTGTGCGAGCAGCAGCAGGCCATAGTGGAGTTTCAGCTGCAGCACGCACGGGTCAGTCGCACTACAGAACAGCACCACTTCACCACCAATGACTGGGCCTCCATGCGAGACCTGTGTGCCCTGTTGCGCTGTTTCGAGTACTCCACCAACATGGCCAGTGGCGATGACACCGTTATCAGCGTTACAATACCACTTCTATGTCTCCTTGAGAAAACACTTAGGGCGATGATGGAAGAGGAGGTGGCCCAGGAGGAGGAGGAGGAGGAGGAGGAAGAGGGGTCATTTTTAGCACTTTCAGGCCAGTCTCTTCGAAGTGACTCAGAGGGAGGTTTTTGGCAACAGCAGAGGCCAGGTACAAATGTGGCCAGCCAGGGCCCACTACTGGAGGACGAGGAGGACGAGGATGAGGAGGAGGTGGAGGAGGATGAGGATGAAGCATGGTCACAGCGGGGTGGCACCCAACGCAGCTCGGGTCCATCACTGGTGCGTGGCTGGGGGGAAAGGCAGGACGATGACGATACGCCTCCCACAGAGGACAGCTTGTCCTTACCCCTGGGCAGCCTGGCACACATGAGCGACTACATGCTGCAGTGCCTGCGCAACGACAGCAGAGTTGCCCACATTTTAACCTGTGCGGACTACTGGGTTGCCACCCTGCTGGATCCACGCTACAAAGACAATGTGCCCACCTTACTTCCTGCACTGGAGCGTGATAGGAAGATGCGCGAGTACAAGCGCACGTTGGTAGACGCGCTACTGAGAGCATTCCCAAATGTCACAGGGGAACAAGTGGAAGCCCAAGGCCAAGGCAGAGGAGGAGCAAGAGGTCGCCAAGGCAGCTGTGTCACGGCCAGCTCCTCTGAGGGCAGGGTTAGCATGGCAGAGATGTGGAAAACTTTTGTCAACACGCCACAGCTAACTGCACCACCACCTGATACGCAACGTGTTAGCAGGAGGCAACATTTCACTAACATGGTGGAACAGTACGTGTGCACACCCCTCCACGTACTGACTGATGGTTCGGCCCCATTCAACTTCTGGGTCTCTAAATTGTCCACGTGGCCAGAGCTAGCCTTTTATGCCTTGGAGGTGCTGGCCTGCCCGGCAGCCAGCGTTTTGTCTGAACGTGTATTCAGCACGGCAGGGGGCGTCATTACAGACAAACGCAGCCGCCTGTCTACAGCCAATGTGGACAAGCTGACGTTCATAAAAATGAACCAGGCATGGATCCCACAGGACCTGTCCGTCCCTTGTCCAGATTAGACATTAACTACCTCCCCATAACCATATATTATTGGACTCCAGGGCACTTCCTCATTCAATCCTATTTTTATTTTCATTTTACCATTATATTGCAAGGCTACCCAAAGTTGAATGAACCTCTCCTCTGCCTGTGTGCTAGGCCTAAATATATGCCAATGGATTGTTGCAGTGGTGGCTGACGTGAAGCCTCATTCTCTGCTATGACATGCAGACTGATTCTCTGGTGACATGAAGCCAGATTGTCTGTTACGGGACCTCTCTCCTCTGCCTGGGTGCTGGGCCTGAATTTATGACAATGGACTGTTGCAGTGGTGGCTGACGTGAAGCCTGATTCTCTGCTATGACATGCAGACTGATTCTCTGCTGACATGAAGCCAGATCCTCTGTTACGGGACCTCTCTCCTCTGCCTGGGTGCTGGGCCTAAATTTATGAAAATGGACTGTTGCAGTGGTGGGTGACGTGAAGCCTCATTCTCTGCTATGACATGCAGACTGATTCTCTGCTGACATGAAGCCAGATTGTCTGTTACGGGACCTCTCTCCTCTGCCTGGGTGCTGGGCCTAAATATCTGACAATGGACTGTTGCATTGGTGGCTGACGTGAAGCCTGATTCTCTGCTATGATATGAAGACTGATTCTCTGCTGACATGAAGCCAGATTGTCTGTTACGGGACCTCTCTCCTCTGCCTGTGTGCTAGGCCTAAATATATGCCAATGGATTGTTGCAGTGGTGGCTGACGTGAAGCCTGATTCTCTGCTATGACATGCAGACTGATTCTCTGGTGACATGAAGCCAGATCCTCTGTTACGGGACCTCTCTCCTCTGCCTGGGTGCTGGGCCTAAATTTATGAAAATGGACTGTTGCAGTGGTGGGTGACGTGAAGCCTCATTCTCTGCTATGACATGCAGACTGATTCTCTGGTGACATGAAGCCAGATCCTCTGTTACGGGACCTCTCTCCTCTGCCTGGGTGCTGGGCCTAAATTTATGAAAATGGACTGTTGCAGTGGTGGGTGACGTGAAGCCTCATTCTCTGCTATGACATGCAGACTGATTCTCTGCTGACATGAAGCCAGATCGTCTGTTACGGGACCTCTCTCCTCTGCCTGGGTGCTGGGCCTAAATTTATGAAAATGGACTCTTACAGTGGTGGGTGACGTGAAGCCTGATTCTCTGCTATGACATGAAGACTGATTCTCTGCTGACATGAAGCCAGATCCTCTGTTACGGGACCTCTCTCCTCTGCCTGGGTGCTGGGCCTAAATATCTGACAATGGACTGTTGCATTGGTGGCTGACGTGAAGCCTGATTCTCTGCTATGATATGAAGACTGATTCTCTGCTGACATGAAGCCAGATTGTCTGTTACGGGACCTCTCTCCTCTGCCTGTGTGCTAGGCCTAAATATATGCCAATGGATTGTTGCAGTGGTGGCTGACGTGAAGCCTGATTCTCTGCTATGACATGCAGACTGATTCTCTGGTGACATGAAGCCAGATCCTCTGTTACGGGACCTCTCTCCTCTGCCTGGGTGCTGGGCCTAAATTTATGAAAATGGACTGTTGCAGTGGTGGGTGACGTGAAGCCTGATTCTCTGCTATGACATGCAGACTGATTCTCTGGTGACATGAAGCCAGATCCTCTGTTACGGGACCTCTCTCCTCTGCCTGGGTGCTGGGCCTAAATTTATGAAAATGGACTGTTGCAGTGGTGGGTGACGTGAAGCCTCATTCTCTGCTATGACATGCAGACTGATTCTCTGCTGACATGAAGCCAGATTGTCTGTTACGGGACCTCTCTCCTCTGCCTGGGTGCTGGGCCTGAATTTATGACAATGGACTGTTGCAGTGGTGGCTGACGTGATTTAATTAATTTCCCTATCCACATTTGTTTGCAGGGGATTTACCTACATGTTGCTGCCTTTTGCAGCCCTCTAGCCCTTTCCTGGGCTGTTTTACAGCCGTTTTAGTGCCGAAAAGTTCGGGTCCCCATTGACTTCAATGGGGTTCGGGTTCGGGACGAAGTTCGGATCGGGTTCGGATCCCGAACCCGAACATTTCCGGGATGTTCGGCCGAACTTCTCGAACCCGAACATCCAGGTGTTCGCTCAACTCTACACATGATCAATACATAATAATAAAATGATACTAGGGAAACAAATAAATGTGCATGCAAATTAACAGATTCCAGGGTAATCTATGAGAATAAAGATCAAGATAGAATAATTTGTCTCACAAAGACCTCATACTGCAACAAAATGAGGGCCTGTGGGTCTGTAGCAGTGACAACCTAAAATTAGAAAGGGACATCATTATTCCATGGACACCATATTTTAGATTCATATTGTACAGTGTTATTGCCATATGTATGATTATTGTAGATACATTAGAACTTAAAAAAACAAGAGTTTTCTCAAGAAAATATTTTTGGATAGCAGTGCAAAAATGTTGTATTTTATTATTTATTTATACTCACTTAAATAGCTCTGACATATTCGCTTTACAGCGCTTTACAGACATTAGCATCAACCTGTCCCCAAATGTTACTCAATTTCTGAGTAACTTATCAGTATGTCTTTGGAGTGTTGGAGGAAACCGGAGTACCCGAAGGAAACCAACACAAACACAGGGAGAACATACAAACTCCAAGCGGATGTTGTCCTAGGTTGGATTCTAATAAGAGAAAATATTGTCTTTTCTTGGTACAGATTTAGAAAGTGCTTCCACGATGCAACTTAATGCTCTGGAATCAAGACCTTATTTGGTTCGTAGAGAACACGGCCATTGCTTACGCATTAATTATGTATTATGGAAATAAAACAAGACAGGTGAAAACAGATGAAGAAAAGGTTGTTCTAGATAACCGAATACAAGTATTTTCAGTTTTAAGAAGTGATGAGCATTGACACTGTTCACTGTGAAGTTTGCTGCTAGCTGTAAAGTGCTGTGCTTCTAATAATCAAAAAGTTTGGGTAAAATATTTCCTTGTGACTTGAAATTAAGTAACTTTAGATTCAGGGATTTTAGAAGTGAATCAACTATTCATTTGGTTATCTGTTTAATTTAATTTGTACAATATACATTTTTATTTTTTTTTTGCTTCCTTTGAATTCCTTCCAGAATCAATAATGTGTTCCAGCTTTATTTCATGTTGTGCAATGTATGCAGTCCTTCAGAAGCCATTTGAGAGTGCATACTTCTGTGCAAGATGTGAGCATGTTATACACATTAGGAAGCCTAGATCCTTGTTCTAAAAGAGCAACTAGCAACTAGAGATGAGTGAATTTCTCAAAAATTTGATTTGGTTGGTTCACCAAATTTTCCAAAACACTTCGATCTGAATTAATTTGTGGCGAATTGCGCTATAAAACAGCTATTTTCTGGCTGCAAAGTGCCTGTGTAGTGGTGTAGAACACTGTGCCTTGCAGCAACACGCATAATGAGTGAAACAATACTGTGAGGCAGTATGACACGCAGATGGCAGGCGTCACTCTTAGAATCACTGCATACTTCACTTCTTTGGGCAGTTACAGGGCCAAAACTGACCAAATGCCTCAAGTGTGAACCTACTGTAGCGTGAAAGAGCGCACTTCTTTTATACCGTCATCAGCTAATTCCACATAGATGTCTACAGAACCTGTTCTATTAAAGTAGAGCCCCCCTGACAGAATGGAGATGGTGCCAGCAGTAAGTTTGTGCTGACGTCACTGATTATTTTTCCCTTACTCTGATCCATCAGAACAATAACCCCCAAAAAACAGATCCTGTCTGTTGAGCATCCGCCTTCACTCGGTCAGCATTTGGTCCAAAACAGAGATGACACGTGAATTGAAGATTTGCAAATCTTCTGTGTTTTGCACCCACTCCTGCATTTAGCTACCAAATCGTAAGTCAATTCTGATAGGTCCATACATGCCTTACAGCTGCTACACAGACAGGATCCATTGTGTGTCTCATTTTTCCTTCCTTCTGACTGATCAAAAGAAGGGTCAAATAAATGATGATGTCAATCAGGCCAAAGAAGGCAAAATCATGGCCCAGTCATGGAGTAGGGAGGGTTGGAACAGCATGAGAAGTCCACAGAGTGGCCCAATGACATAGGGTGGAAGTGGCAGCAGCATCAGGAGACCACAGAGCGGCAAGATGATAGAGTGTGGAGGTGGCAGCAGCATCAGGAGACCACAGAGTGGCAAGGTTACATAGTGTGGAGGTAGCAGCAGCATCAGGAGACAACAAAGTGGCAAAGTGACATAGCGTGGAGGTAGCAGCAGAATTAGGAGATCACAGAGTGGCACACTAACAGAGTTTGAAGGTGGCAGCAGCATCAGTATGCCACAGAGTGGCAAGGTGACACAGTATTAAAGTAGCAGCAGCATCAGGAGACCACAGAGTGGCACAATGACAGTGTGTGGAGGTGGCAGCAGCATCAGGAGACCACAGAGTGATTCGGTGACAGAGTGGCACTAACAGTACCCGCTGATGATAGTGGGTGTAATAAGTAGGGATGACCGAATCAACTTCGGATGAAACATCCGAAGTCGATTCGCATACAACTATGTTCTAATACTGTATGGAGCAGGAGTTCCGTACAGTATTAGAATGTAATGGCTCCGATGAGCCAAAGTTATTGCTTCGCAAAGTCTCACGAGACTTTGCGCAATAACTTCATAAATTAATTTGTACTGTAAAAAAACATTTCCCGAACTTGGGTTTGTTTCCAAGGTACCACTTGGAATAAATTTATGAAGTTATTGCGCAAAGTCTCGCGAGACTTCACAAAGAAATAACTTCTGCTCATCGGAGCCAATACATTCTAATACAATACGGAGCTCCTGCTTTTCAATGATGGCTATCAGGGTGCACTCCAAGTATGCCACCACCTGCTGGTTCAGGTTTTGCTCTATCTCTAGCTGCTGGTGAGTAGTTTCTTCACTATGCGGGTGAAGAAAGTTGCTCATCAGCTATTCTAGACTCAGGCTGCTTCTGATAGAGCTGGTACTGCTCCTGCCACCCAAACCCCTCCAGCAGCCATGGCAGTAAAACATGAGCACAGAGGGCCTCCCTAGTCAGACCTGCAAGAGGATGGATGATGGCGCAGATAGGCAGGGTCCAACTGACTACATAGGATGTCTCTATAGTAGTTCAGTTTGTCCTCCCTCTCAGTGGGTGTAAGAAAGGCCCACATTTTGGACCAGTAGCGAGGGTCTAGCAATAGCCAGTAGTCATCCCTCTGCCAAATGGTGACAATTCGGCTGTCACTACGCAAGCAAATGAGCATGCATTGGGTCATGAATTAGTGGAATCACGTTGTTCATCCAGTATTCCTGGCGACTGACAAATAAAGTGACCTCCTCAAAGGGCACGAGCAAACAGCAGGTGTCACACATGAGCTGTCACTGGCTAACATCGATGTTACACAGGAGAGTACCTCTGTGCGCCTGTGTCATCAAGAAATCGTTCATGGCCTTTCTCTGTTAGTCCAACATATGGATGGTGGAATTCCAACGGGTGGAAACATGTTGCGGGACGCCATTCTGCCGCTGTAGTTCAAGTAGGGTGTGCTTGGCGGTGTACGAGTGGCTGAAGTGTATGCAAAGTTTTCTGGGCATTTTAAGGATGTATTGCAGATGCATGGAAGACTTCAGGAACTGATTGAGAACCAGATTGGTGGCCACACTAGCCACCAATGATTTTAATAGGGGGGGGGGGGGGGCGCACTGGCTACCAATGATTTTAATATTGAGGAGAGAGGGGGGTCTGGCCCCCTGCTGCCTGGCAGCACCTGATCTCTTAAAGGGGGCTGTGATCCGCACAATTAACCCCTCAGGTGCGGCACCTGAGAGGTTAATGTGCGGATCACAGCCCCCTGTAAGAGATCAGGTGCTGCCAGGCAGCAGGGGGCCGTTATGTCCACAGATTCTGTTGGATCTGAGTTTTCACGATCTAACTAAAATCTGATGGTATATTCTAACATAGAGGCGTTCCCATGGTGATGGGGATGCTTCAAGTTGAAAATATACCATCGGATTGGAGAAAACTCAGATCCAATGGTATATTAATATTACCCGAACACCGAACCCGAACTTTTACTGAAATGTCGCTCAAACCTACACATAACGGCTAATAAGCCCTTTTTTCTCCACTAATACACACCATAAAAAGGCTTTAGAACATACAGGTAAAACTTGAAAAATTAGAATATCGTGCAAAGTTTCATTTTAAGTTGCATTACTGAAATAAATGAACTTTTGTGCGATATTCTCATTTTTCAAGTAACCTGTATAACTGCGCCCATGAACGGCAAATAAAGATTTTTTTTGCCACTAAAACACGCCAAAAAGTGCTTTAATTTTCCCACTTCATCACACAACGGCTAATAAGGCCTTTTTTCCCACTAATACACACCCAATACGCACCCAAAAAGGCTTTAGAACATATAACTGCGGCCGTGGTCTTTAATTAGAGATGAGCGAATCGAAGCTGATGAAGTGGAATTCGATCCGAATTTCAGGAAAATTCGATTCACAACGAATGCGAATTTCCTCGCGCTTTGTGGTAACGAATCGCAATTTTTCCTAAAATGGCAGCTACAATGGAGGCTACATGTGTAAGGCAAGGAACTCTGGGAAGGCGGGCTGAACCATAATGCCATGCATTCAGCCAATCAGCAGTCACCCTGTGATATCACAGCCCTATAAATACCCGCAACCTTCTTGGATTCAGACATTTTCCAGCATCCCAGAGTGCAGGGACAGAAGTTGCAGGCGCTAGTGAGAGTTATACTGAAAACCTCATTGTGAAATAAAAGGGATTTATAAGTGCAGGGAAACATTATTCAAATTGCAGGGAAATGATAGGGAGGAATCATTTCACAGCATCTTAGTGCAGAGAGAGACGTCTGAAGTCGCTAGGGACAGTGCTAGAAAAACTTCATTGTGAAAAAAAGGTAATTAACAAGTGAAGGAAAACATTATTCAAATTGCAGGGAAACAATAGTGAGGAAGCATTTCACAGCATCTTAGTGCAGGGAGAGACTTCTGAAGTCGCTAGGGACAGTGCTAGAAAAACCTCATTGTAAAAAAATAAGTGATTTACAAGTGCAGGGAAAGATTATTTTGGGATTCAAATAACCATTATACAGCTCTGGCATTCCAGCAATTTGTTCTCGTTATTGGGTTGCTAGTGTTAAATTGAAAAGCCTTTAGTGGCATATATCTGTGGGGGGAAAAAATATGTACGCATTTCACTTCTGCAGTTATTTGTGTTGAAAGAGTTTAGTGGCCTATTTCAGTACAAAAAAAATACACTGCTCAAAAAAATAAAGGGAACACAAAAATAACACATCCTAGATCTGAATTAATTAAATATTCTTCTGAAATACTTTGTTCTTTACATAGTTGAATGTGCTGACAACAAAATCACACAAAAATAAAAAAATGGAAATTAAATTTTTCAACCCATGGAGTCACACTCAAAATTAAAGTGGAAAAACGCACTACAGGCTGATCCAACTTTGATGTAATGTCCTTAAAACAAGTCAAAATGAGACTCAGTAGTGTGTGTGGCCTCCAGGTGCCTGTATGACCTCCTTACAATGCCTGTGCATGCTCCTGATGACGTGGAGGATGGTCTCCTTAGGGATCTCCTCCCTGACCTGGACTAAAGCATCTGCCAACTCCTGGACAGTCTGTGGTGCAACGTGACGTTGGTGGATAGAGCGAGACATGATGTCCCAGATGTGCTCAATTGGATTCAGGTCTGGGGCACGGGCGGGCCAGTCCATAGCATCAATGCCTTCATCTTGCAGGAACTGCTGACACACTCTAGCCACATCAGGTCTAGCATTGTCTTGCATTAGGAGGAACCCAGGGCCAACCGCTCTAGCATATGGTCTCACAAGGGGTCTGAGGATCTCATCTCGGTACCTAATGGCAGTCAGGCTACCTCTGGCGAGCACATGGAGGGCTGTGCGGCCCTCCAAAGAAATGCCACCCCACACCATTACTGACCCAATGCCAAACCGGTCATGCTGGAGGATGTTGCAGGCAGCAGAACGTTCTCCACGGCGTCTCCAGACTCTGTCACCTCTGTCATGTGCTCAGTGTGAACCTGCTTTCATCTGTGAAGAGCACAGGGTGCCAGTGGCGAATTTGCCAATCTTGGTGTTCTCTGGCAAATGCCAAACGTTCTGCATGGTGTTGGGCTCTAAGCACAACCCCCATCTGTGGACGCCGGGCCCTCATATCACCCTCATGGAGTCTGTTTCTGACCGTTTGAGCAGACACATGCACATTTGTGGCCTGCTGGAGGTCATTTTGCAGGGCTCTGGCAGTGCTCCTCCTGTTCCTCCTTGCACAAAGGCGGAGGTAGCTGTCCTGATGCTGGGTTGTTGCCCTCCTATGGCCTCCTCTATGTCTCCTGATGTACTGGCATGTCTCCTGGTAGCGCCTCCATGCTCTGGACACTACGCTGACAGACACAGCAAACCTTCTTGCCACAGCTGGCATTGATGTGCCATCCTGGATAAGCTAAACTACCTGAGCCACTTGTGTGGGTTCTAGACTCTGTCTCATGCTACCACTAGAGTGAAAGCACCGCCAGCATTCAAAAGTGTCCAAGACATCAGCCAGGAAGCATAGGAACTGAGAAGTCGTCTGTGGTCGCCACCTGCAGAACCACTCCTTTATTGGGGGTGTCTTGCTAATTGCCTATAATTTCCACCTGTTGTCTATCCCATTTGCACAACAGCATGTGAAATTGATTGTCACTCAGTGTTGCTTCCTAAGTGGACAGTTTGATTTCACAGAAGTGTGATTGACTTGGAGTTACATTGTGTTGTTTAAGTGTTCCCTTTATTTTTTTGAGCAGTGTATATAATCATTTCACTTCTGCAGTTATATGTGGTGAAAGTGTCCTGTTTCAGTAGAAAAAGGAAAAACATATACGCACTTCACTTTTGCATTCATTTGTGGTGAAAGAATTGAGTGGCCTATTTTAGTTCAAAATTAAAAAATACTGTATATACTCATTTCACTTCTGCAGTTATTATTTCAGTACAAAAACAAAATATATTCAGCATTCACTTTTGCAGTTATATTTGTGGTACCTTTAGTGACGTATTTAGGTAAAAAAACTAAATATTTTCAGCATTCAACGCTGCAGTAATATTTGTGGTAAAACCTTTAGTGACGTATTTCAGTAGAAAACGATACATTTATTCTGTGTTCAGCACCGCAATTATACATGGCAAAGCCTTTAGTTGTGTATTTCAGTAGAAAATAAAAAATGTATCCTTATTACGGAGGGGCCTACGGGTTCATGGAAACAGTGGCTGTAGCAGTCAGTTATTGCATAGTGTTGTCGGTAAAATCACCTACTCTGCAGTGGAGGTGAACATGGCCATATGTAGAATCTGTGGGCAAAAGGTGAAGCGTGGCCAGTGTGCCAATGTTGGCACCACAGCCCTGCATCAACATATGCAGCGTCACCATAAAGTGGCCTGGGAGAACCATGGCTCTGATGTGGTGGTCCAGCCTGCCGCAGCAACCGCTGCATCACCCAGTAGCACGCCGCAACCGATTTCAGGCAGTCAAAGCTCTACCACCTCAGCCGAAAGTAGCTGTCTGTCGTTCCCATCGCCTGCTGGTCCTGCTGGTCCTGCTCCTCCTACTCCTCATCAGTCATTCCATTAGCAATCGATCACCGAAGCGATTGCAAAGAGACAACAGTATGCGTGAATGCATCCAACGCCGCAGATGCTGAACGTGCTGCTGTCCAAGTTGCTGGTGCTGCAGTCCGTCCCTTTCCAAGAGGTGTACTCTGCACCTTTTAGAGAACTGATGGCTTGTGGCAGTCGAGGTGGAGAGTCCCAAGCTTTAAGTGATGTATTTCAGTAGCGGAAAAAAATGTATTCAGCGTTCAGCGCTGCAGTCATATGTGGTAAAACCTTTTGGGACATATTTGGTCGAAAAAGAAAATTTATTCAGCATTCAGCACTGCAATTATATGTGGTAAAACCTTTTGGGACATACTTCGGTCGAAAAAAGAAATGTATTCAGCATTCAGCTCTGAAGTTATATGTAATGAAATCTTTATTGATGTATTTTTGGTCGAAAAACGAATTTTATTCAACATTCAGCGTTGCAGTTATATATGGTAAAATCTTTATTGGCGTATTTCGGTCGAAAAACAAATGTTATTCAGTGTTCAGCGCTGCAATTATATGTGGTAAAATTTTTATTGACGTATTTTGGTCGAAACACTAATTTTATTCAGTGTTCAGTACTGCAGTTATATGTGGTAAAAACTTTTGTGACGTATTTCGGTTGAAAAAGAAAATGCATTCAGCGTTCAGCGCTGCAGTTATATGTGGTAAAAACATTTGGGACGTATTTCGGTCGAAAAACAAAATGTATTCAACATTCAGCACTGTAGTTATATGTGATAAAATATTTAGTGCCTTATGTTGGTCGAAAAACTATTTTTTTTCAGCGTTCAGCGCTGCAGTTATTTGTGGTAAAATCTTTATTGACGTATTTCGGTCGAAAAACAAATTTTATTCAGCGTTCAGCACTGCAGTTATATGTGGTAAAATCTTTATTGACGTATTTTGGTCGAAAAACAAATGGTATTCAGCGTTCAGCGCCGCAGTTATATGTGGTAAAATCTTTAGTGATGTATTTTGGTCGAAAAACAAGATGTATTCAGCGTTCAGAGCTGTAGTTATATGCGGTAAAATCTCCATGATGTCTCCATGATAAATCTGCAGCGTGGAGGCCCTGTGTGGCTTCTATACACTTTCAATAAAATCCTTCAGTGGGGCGAATAAATGACGGATGACCGGGACGCTCCATGACCTTCCAATGAACTGCTGTTGGGAACAGCGGTTCATTTCTGAGACGTTCGTATAGTGCATAGGGAATCCGAAGACCCTCTCCATCTCCGTGCACCACAGGATGTCCTCCTTCCTATCCATGATGACTGGGAACTCGTGAGGTTTTCCCTGACGAAGAGACCAAGGACTGGTAGTTATGGTCTCAATCTTGATGAACTTTGTGACTCTTCCGGGCTCCAAGCTATCATGAAGCTTTGTTTTCTCATTGTCTGTAGCTACTAGAGGCATGTTCATGCCAGTCAGGTTCCCCCAGAAGTATCTGGCTCGATGAGCAGCAGATACCGCACTTGCATCAATTTTGACAGGATTAGTCTCCAGGTGGAGAGAAATTGTTTTATGGAATGCTTTCTCCATCGCAACCAAGTCGTCGAATAAACAGAAGACTGACGGATTCTCTCCTGTCTTGGCAACGCTTAATTTCTATTATTACATTTATTAAATATTTATTATTAAATTGGACCAAAACTTGATAAAAACTATAAGAAAGTAAACTTACATTCGCCAATACATTATACAAATCTTCGAAGAAAATTCACGGACAATCAATTTGCCAAGCCTTTTGTGCCGGAGAACGTGTATCATTAAATCTTCTTTTAAGCAGCACTTTATTAAGTTGAGAAATTTTTACCTTCTGTTCTGTCCCATATTCACTAGAAATAAATAGACGAAGCGTCCATTCTGTCACCTCCTCATGCTGCTGCCACCTCCACAATCTCTCATCGTCGTGGCACTCTGTGGCCTCCTCATGCTGCTGCCACCTCCACACTGTCACCTTGCCACTCTGTGGCTGTATGATGCTTCCGCCACCTCCACACTATGTCACCTTGCTACTCTGTGGTCTCCTGATGCTGCCGCCACCTCCACACTTGGTCATTGTGCCACCCTGTGGACTCCTTCTGATGCTGCTATCGCGCCACCTCCAGACTCTGTCATTGTGCCACTCGGTGGCTTCCTCATACTGCTGCCACCTCCACACTCTGTCATTTGTGCGACTCGGTGGCCTCCTCACACTGCTGCAAACTCCAGACTCTGTCATTGTGCCACTCTGTGGCCTCCTGATCCTGCCAAAACCTCCAGACCCTGTCATTAGGCAACTCTGTGGTCTCCTCATGCTCTTCCCATCATCCCCACTTCATGACAGGGCCACTATATTGACTTTCGGCCTGCCTGACATCATCATTTTTTTTAACCCTTCTTCTGACCTGTGAGAAGGAAGGAAAATCGAGACGCACAACGGATCCTGTCTGTGTAGCAGCTGTAAGGCCTGTATGGTCCCATCAGAATTGGCTTATGATTTGGTAGCCAAAGAGCACCAAAGGCAGGAGTGGGTACAAAACACAGAAGACATGCAAATATTCCATTCATGTGTCATCTCTGTGTTAGATCCACTCCTGTTTTTTTTGGCATTAGCAATACTGATGGATTATTGAGCAAATGCTGATTGAGTGAAGGTGTATGCGCCACAGACAGGATCCGTTTTTTGTGGTTTATTGTTCTTACGGATCAGAGGAAGGGCAAATTAATCAGTGACATTTACTCCTGACACCCTTTCCACTCTGTTGGGTGGGTTCTACTTGTATAAGCATTTAATAGAACAGGTTCTGTTTACATGTATGTGGAATCTGCTGGCGATGGTGTAAAAGGAGTGCGCTTCTTCTTGACGCTAACATTAACCTGTAATGTAATGTAATAATATTATTTCACTACCACAGCACACTCCCTATACGTGTTACTGCAAGGCACAGTGTCCTACACCCCTATAAAGTCTCTCTGCAGCCCGGAAATAGCCGGCTATTCTCCGCAAGTAAATTTGCATCGAAGCAAATCATTTCAGAAAATTTGGCGAACCAGCTGAATCGAATTTTGAGAAATGTGCTCATCTCTAGCTTTAATTTTCTCACTTCACCACACAAAGGCTAATAAGCCCTTTTTCTTTTTCCCCACTAATACACGCCAAAAAGAGGCTTTAGAACATATAACTGCCGATATGAGAGGCAAATAATATTTTTTTTTGCGACTAATACACGCCAAAAAGGGCATACATTTTCTTACTTTACCACACATAAGCCCTTTTTCTTTTTCACCACTAATACATAATACACGCAAAAAAAGGCTTTAGAACATAAAACTGCGACCGTGAACGGCAAATAACTTTTTTTTTGCCACTTATGCTTGCCAAAAAGGCTTTAGAACATATAACTGCACAGCTTATTGGCTAATAAGACTTTTTTTTCCACTAATACATGCCAAAAAAGGCATTAGAACATATAACTGCACCTTACAAGGTCTAATAAGACATAGAAATATGTCCTAGTAATACACACTGTTAATGGCTGTATCACACAGCACTTGCACACCAATAAAAATAATGGTTTGCTGGAATTACATTGGTATCATCTATTGCAAACCTGAAAGCAGCAGTATAATAGCAATTTGGATCCCCTGTCAGTGCAGCAAGGTGTAATAGGATTGTTCCTATTGCCCAGGCTGTAAACTCCCCTATTGAACCTTATTCTGCTTCAATACAGTGGAATAATTCCTCCCTATCCTTTCCCTACAGTTCTAATGATCTTTCCCAGAACTTCTATTCAGCAAAATAAAAGTTTTAAGTCTTTCCTAGCACTTATAGGGCTGTGACATCACAGGGGCTGGCTGGATGCTGATTGGCTGCATGCCTGGAATTGTGGGTGATTCATCATTCCGAGAGTTCCTTGCTCCATGTCCTAACATGTGCAACAGCCATTTTAGGAAAAAATGCAATTTGCTACCACGAAGCGTGAGAAAATTCAGATTCGGTGCAAATCAAATTTTGCCTGAAATTCGGATCGAATTCCAACTCGTCAACTTCGATTCGCTCATCTCTACTCCTCGTATTTCTGTCACTGCTTAAGCTATCTTCATTAATTGCTTTCTATATTCTTTTTCATGGCTGTTTTTGATCCTGGCTCCTTTAAACAGGGACTAATGGCTTGTTTGCTTCTGAATTGACATTTCCCTCATTCACCAACTCAGCGAACTTGTCTGGCTGTGCCAGATAAAGACTAGCACATACTTTACCGTATGCTCCACCTTTGACGTGTCACTTCACTGCACTTCCCTGCTACCATCTACACCCACATATGCCCCAAAAAGTGCCTGCTCAGTAAGCATCCATGTTATCCATGGATCCTATTGTTGCTAGTAGAGATGAGCGAATAAAGCTGACAAAGTGGAATTCAATACGAATTTCAGGAATTATTTGATTTGCACCAAATCGTGGTAAAGAATCAAATGTTTTCATAAAATGGCTGCTTCACATGTTAGGACATGGAGCAAGGAACTCAGGGAATGAGGGATCACCCACAATGACATGCATGCAGCCAATCAGCAGCCAGCCAGCCCTGTGATGTCACAGCCATATAAGTAGCCTCAGCCCTCTTGGATTCAGCTATTTTTCAGTGTACTAAGTGGAGGGAGAGACATTAGCAGGCGCTAGGGACAGTGCTAGGAAAGACTTGAAAATGTATATTTTGCTCAATAGAAGTTTAGGGAAAGAGCATTAGAAGTGTAGGAAAGGATAGGGAGGAATTATTTCACAGTATTAAAGCAGAACAGGGTTCAATTGGGGTGTCTAAAGCCTGGGTAATAGGAAAAATCCTATTACATCTTGTTGCATTGACTGCGGATCCAAATTGCCATTATACTGCTGTGCATTTTAGTTTTGAAATACCTCTGTAATTCCAGCAAACAGTTTTTGTTATTGGGGTCTTATTAGCCCTTGTGCAGTACAGTTATACATATGTTCTAAAGTCATTTTTCATGTTAATGCTCCATGTCTCTGCTGTCCGGAATGGGGCTTGGCTCTCTTTCACGCAGCCGATTACCCGCACGAAGCCCAATGCATGGCTACACTCACCCAGTCGTAATAAAATCTGGTCCTACTCCATCCAGGGTGTCATTGACGTCGGCGTGATGTCCGCTGGATCCAGAACAAGGTCCCTGTGGTGAGAAAAAAAGAATAATCACATAAGGAAGGGATGGTGACTGCTCCTGTGAAATCACCAGCAGGGGGCACTGTGCTGGCCTGTAAGACTGAGCCATGCAAATGTAATCTAGGAATTTTCCCCGCATTTGCAACTGCACAGTACTAATGCCCACCTTGTGGCCCCTCACAATAGTTATGCCCACCTTGGTTCCTGTCACAGTAGTTATGCCCAGATATGTGCCCCCTCACAGTAGTCATGCCCAATATGTGTCCCCTTACAGTAGTTATGCCCAGATATGTGCCCCCTCACAGTAGTAATGCCCAAAATGTGCCCCCTTACAGTATTTATGCCCAGATATGTGCCTCCCTCACATTAGTTATGTCAGATTATGTGTCCCCTCACAGTAGTAATGCCCAGTTATGTGCCCACTCACAGTAGTAATGCCCAGTTATGTGCCCGCTCACAGTAGTAATGCCCAGATATGTGCCCCGTCACAGTAGTAATGCCCAGATTATGTGCCGCTCACAGTAGTAATGACAGGTTATGTGTAACCTCACAGTAGTAATGCCAGATTATGTGGCCCCCTCATAGTAGTTATGTCTTCATATGTGGCCCCCTCATAATTCCTTTATATGTGCGCCCATCTCAGTAGTTATGCCAGATTAGGTGCCCCCTCAAATTAGTTATGACAGATTCAGTGCCCCTCAGTAGAGATGCCAACTTTTGTGCCCCCTCACTCTAGTTGTGCCCATCAAACACCCCCTTCCCTTGCCCCCAGTGTGCAGCGTTAGAAAAACACATACTTACCTTCTTCCCTGATGACAGGCTCCCACACTCATCTCGCTGCTGGCTGTGCAGAAGGCAGATTCCTGGGCTTTCAGCTCTCATCCCACAGCCATCAGCACGATGTGGGGCCAGCAGGGGGAGCTCCTGAGATCTGAAGATCAGTGAAGCAGGGAGCACAGAGGTTTCCCTGCTTCACTATGGAAACGAACTGTCTGGCCGGGTGTGTGTGAATGAGTGTGCGCTCCCCCCCTCTTCCTCCCCCCCCATATTATACATGTAATGAAGGCATGGAGCGATCTGATGGGGCCCAAAACTGCCACTGTACTTCATGCCGGGTCCCATCAGAGTGCTTCATTACATGTGGGTACAGCGGGGCCGCTGCCAGCTGCCATTTTTACCATGCTTTAGGGAGGCCTGGGGGGGTCCACAGGCATCCGGGCCCCCTGGAGTGCCGGACCCGGTCGCAACTGCGATTCTGCAACCCCTGTATGTACGCCAGTTGCTGTAATGATTATGATGCTGGTTCTCGGCAACCGCTTATTATTAGCTCATGAGTGGCACACTGCTGAAATCAGCATTTCTGTCACTACTTAATGCTATACTCAGTGAGGTCAGCATAAAGTTGGTGACAGGTTCCCTTTAGCACTATTCGTCATAAATAAATTTGGATCAAATTGAATCTTTTCGGAGAATTCGGCGAACCGGCCAAATCAAATTTGCTAATTTCTAATGATGAGTAACCCATAAATATTGCAATGTGGCCAACCACTTTAAATAAATTCAAACTTGGGACCCAAAATTAACCAGACTACAGTCTAGATCCCCAAATTCTTAAATTAGACCCCAAAAGAAATCAGACTAGACTCTTGATCAGACATCTACATTTAGACCTCACACCAAATGTCTACATATATAGTACACACCTCTATCTTCCTCCTTGCCCTTTTCAACTCTAGTCACTGTGGCACAGAGGACCTGACACCAGCCAGCATCATAATTTTATGTGCAGTAGCACAAATGGTCCTGAAATTAAGTGTAAAGAGCTTATTTGTTAGAAGAGGATTAGAAAGCTGGAAGCAGAGAATCATACCATTCTCACAGTTTATGGGAATCTTTAATCAATTAGAACGTTTCTCCGCACTCCTTCTGATGGAACATCTTATTGGTTAAAGAGCACTACCATCAGTCTCAGAAGGAAAGCTCTCACTGGAAAAAGTTCTCTTGTTGGCTAAGGGGAAAGTCTTAGCAGACTATAATTTTGCTTGGCATATCTCAGTGCCGGATATTATTTTTTGTTTCTAATAAAAATACAACTTTTCATATTTGCCGGTGGCACTGTGGGCTGTGGTTTCTCACCTATCACACATCCTATTTCAGCATTCATGTTTTACTATTTGCAAATTTTACTTATCATTCTTTTTTGATCTAGCATGAAAGTAAAAT
This sequence comes from Bufo gargarizans, assembly GCF_014858855.1. Taxonomy (NCBI): domain Eukaryota; kingdom Metazoa; phylum Chordata; class Amphibia; order Anura; family Bufonidae; genus Bufo; species Bufo gargarizans. The sequence goes on from NC_058084.1 coordinate 184,309,163, forward strand.
GTAATTGAATTCCATTTTGTTCTATCGTAACTCCTCAATTTGTTGTCATGTTCCAAAGTGTCTAAAATGTATTATTTTATGGTTTATGTCAATCATTTGTACTATATTTCATAGGTTGGAAGAAATTCTTTACGATAAATGCTAAAAATGAAACCCATAATCTTCTCTGTTATATTGACATATAGTAGTGTCTCTTTTCCTTCAACCTTGCTCAGGGGTTTCCCGGAATATAGGGCTATAATAGTGTATATACAACCTATACAGTTTCACAAAGACCCAGTAGTTAAGAGCACCCACTGTCAACTTAAAAACAGCTTCTTGTTATTTATAAGATTAGATATAAATGACTGATATCACAAATATAAATACTAGTAGATTGTTAGAGAGAGCAATTAGACAACAAGGGCTAATATACAGTATACAACATATTTTGTCTTAACCTGATCAAAAAGCATCAGCTAAATCATTTAATTTTATTATTATTTATTTGATAACTAGTTTTGCATATTGCATATTCTCCAATAATAATAAGTCTGTGTGAAAACATTAACATAGGTTCTTTGAATTTGATCATTTCATTTTATCTATGTTTGAACTAATGCTATTTGCATTATTCTAATTGTCTGTAATAAAATGTTCAGTGAAATGGCTATAATGAAAATTGGTTTATATAAAATATTACATAAAATAAATTGTGCAAATGTTTGTCCTAGATCTTGGTTTTCCCATGGGTGTTCTATTGAGTTCTTTCAGTAGTTAAGTGGCCATATTGAACTACACAGGTTCCTGCAGATTTAAAAAGCAAACTATTCTCATCTTGGAATATTTTAACCACTTTTATAAACAACTAATTGAACATGAAGCCTCCTCTGCATTTAAATTGTTGTGAAACATTTCATTATTCCAACCCATCGCTAGAGGAATAAGCCATTAGATATAGACAGCAGATTGTCATCAGCATTTCAGTGCTTAACATTGAAATCAAAATGGTGCAAACCAGTGCCAGTGCTTCATACTCAGTGGACACTTTTGTGATTTTTTGGATGCATTCTAAGTTCAGAGTAAAGAGGTTTTAATTTAATTTTCAGTTCCAAGATGTTAAACAATGTCTGAAATTCTGGATATTGTCTTTGGCGCCATCGGGTTCTAATTAAGCTTTATATTTTATTGTAGTAGTAATTGAATGAACACTGCAAGCCAAGGAAAAGTTTATAAATAACACCATGCTTTTGATTCTAATCAATGTCTTTAACTTCTGTATTCCTACATGCTTATTATGACTATAGATTAAATCACTTGTGTATTTACGGTGTGTACAACTTAATCGGCAATGTGTATCTGATGCTAAGTTGTTAATTCAACCTTCTGTATTATACCTTATGTGTAAATGATTTATTTCTTACACCGCTCTCTCAAAAAAATAAAATAAAATTCAGATGACATGTTAGGGGTCATGGTAATATTTGTGCTCTAATTTGTCTGTAGCAGTAATAAGGCTGCCATAAAGGTGTATGAAGCCTCTGTACAGATAGGTTCACAACACTTTAGTTAAATTCATGTTGCCAACATAAACAGCTGCTCCCCCAATAGTCAGATTCTGTCAGATTCTGCTCTTGCAATTGCTAAGGTTGGTGTTTCACTATGAAGTGTTGTGTGCATTGACCTGCCTCATAACCCCTCCCCTCTGTTCCGAATGAAAGTAATCTCCTAACTGGATGCTACAGCTCTCACTCAAGAAAGGGAAGGGGTTCTGAAGCAGCTTAATGCAGAGAACACTTTACAGTAAAACTTTGCCTCTAGTACACTTGCAGGATCAGAACCTGGCAGAATAAAAGTTTATTTTCTTATTACTCCTGATGACAAAAAGGTCCCCAAAAGGTATGTTTATACTGCTCTAGCCAACCCCATGCTGTCACAACTTATGACAGATTCCCTTAAAGACTTGTCTGAAGTATGGTTCTATTTAATGCTATTTCTGTAAGATTATACTAAGATAAATATTTCTTATCTCCTACAGGCATTTCCAGGAAACATAAACTCAGATACTGTTGTCCGACATGAGCTGCAACACCCAATAGTAGCTAGCTATGTGCGTATCGTTCCTCTGGACTGGAGTGGAGAAGGACAGATTGGATTAAGAGTTGAACTATATGGATGTCCATACTGTAAGTTCATAGAATAAAAAGAAACTTAATGTTCATACTTAAAATTTACATTTATTGGAAACTGTTTACCTTTCACATCAGCATCTTAAACTCTGAGGAGTGTCAATCTTCAATGTAAAGCTGGATCCATTGTCAAATACATTAATAAGATCATCAAGATATGCCTTTTGGCATCACTTTTTTGGTCTCAATTAGTGCTTTTACTATTAGGTAGGAGGCCATTTACAAAAAAAAAAAAAATCCCCCCCATCAATCTGCACTCAATACCTAATTTATAAAAAAAAAATTACCTTATTCAGGTCCTTTGTTATGACACTAGAAATCATCTTTGATATTTTGGTATACCTTGGTTAGACACCACCTTTGGTAAATTCAGTTGATTGGACATGATTTGGAAAGACACAAAACTGTCTATATTAGTCTCATATCTGCATATTAGAGTAAAACCCAAGCCATGACTAGAATCACTGCCTATAGAGATCAGAGACATTATTATGTAGAGTCACAGATTTGGAGAAGGGTACAAACATTTTCAGCTGCACTGAAAGTTTACAAGTGCACAGTGGCCTCCATAATTCTTAAATGGAATATGTCTGAAACAACAGGACTCTTACTAAAACTGGACACCCAATCAAACTAAGTAATGGAGGGGAAAGGGCCTTGGTAAGAGACATGACCAATAACCCAATCGTCACTCTGTCTAGGCTCCAAAGATCCTATGTGCAGAAAATCTTTCAGAAGGTCAACCATCACTGCAGCATTCTAACAATCTAGGCAACAAGCCTTTCCTCAGTAAAAGAGGCATGAAAGTTAGCAAAAAAAAGCACCTAAAAGATATCTATGATTTTCCGATCTCATGAAACCAAGATTAAACTTGTAGTAGCCTCAGTTCTAAGCATCATGTTTGAAGGAAAACTGCTCTGCCAAAGTGAAGCATGATGGTGGCAGCTTCATGCTTTGGGGGTGTTCTTCAGCAGCTGGGACAGGGAGACAGGTCAGAGTTGAGGGAAAGCTAAATGGAGCAAAGTACAGAAAGTACAGAGGTATATTTAATGAAAATATTATCCAGTGTGCTTTGAACCTCAGACTAGGCTGCAGTTTTACCTTCCAGCAAAACAGTGACCCTAAGCACACAACCAAGAAAACAGAGAAGTGGCTTAGGGACTACTCTGTGAGTGTCCTTGAGTGGCCCAGCCAGAGCTCTGACTAACCCAATCACATATCTCTGGAGAAACCTGAAAATAACTGTCTACTGAAAATCCCCATACATCTAGACTGATCTTGAGAGGCTCTGCAGAGAAAAATGGAAGAAAATCTCCAAATCTAGGTGTGCAAAACTTGTGACAACAAAGAAGACTGGAGTCTGTAAAAGATGCCAAAGGTGATTCAACTAAGTAAAGGGTATGAGATAAATGCACTATTTTAGTTGGTCCTTTTCAATTAATTAGCAAAGATTTTAAACATTCTGTTTTCACTTTTTCATTATGAGGTATTGAGAGCAGACTAATGGGGACATTTTTATTTTATTTTAACACAAGGACGCAACTTAGAAAAATGTGAAAAATTAAAAGCGTGTTAAGACTTTTCAAATGCACTATATATATTACTCCTTTTGGAACTGCTCAAGGGCAGAAAGTGTTGGCAAAGCATATGCAACAAACTAGTATCCAGTCACAATGCCTGCAAATTGCACTTCAAGAAGTCATTTCATGAGAGCAGTTATGGCTTTGGCTCAGTTTAAAATTTACAACATGCAGCACTTACTGGACCTCAAGTAATTTCTGATTTGCAGGTAATAAATATTGTATATTATTCATCTATTGACTTTTAAAGAGGTACCACAGCTGATCCCAGCTAAATGAATGGTGCAGAGCTGCAGAACTGGAAGCTGTATGCAGGGCTGGCGCAACCATATAGGCGAACTAGGTGTTCGCCTAGGGTGCCGGCCTGCTGGGGGCACTTGATCCGCCCCCAGCGTCGTTACAGGGGGGCCAGGAGGTGGAGGTCCTTCTTAAATATGGCAGAGCAGGCATCTGCCTACCCTGATGGCAGGTGCCTGCTCTGCCAGTAAATTACTGGAGGAGAGGAGGCGGGCGGCAAGGGAGGCTGTTCTAGCAGCTCCCCACTCCTCCCTGGTGTGCCCTCTGTGTTGCCGGAATATGACGTCATTACGGCCCCGGCATACTAAACGGCGCACTGGAGGACTGAGGAGCTGCACCACACTGGACCCCAGGGAGGTGAGTGTATAAGTGTTTGACTGAGTGAGTGTCTGCCTGTGTATTTATGTCAGTGAGTGAGTGAATGTATGTCTGTCTTTCTGTCAGTAAATGTATGTGTGTCTGTCATTGAGTGTCTGTGTGTTTGTCAGTGAGTATGTGTATGTTTGTCAGTGAGTATATGTGTATGTTTGTCTGGGAGTGAGTGAGTGCCAGTCAGTGAGTTTCCGTGTGTGTGTGTTTCAGTGGGTAGGTGTATGTCTGTCAGTGAGAGTCTGTCAGTGAGTGGGTGTGTGTCAGTCTGTCAGTGAGTGTATGTGTGTCTGTCAGTCAGTATGTCTGTCAGTGAGTTTCTGTGTACGTCATTCAGTGAGTGTCTGAGTGTGTGTCTGTCAGTGAGTGTGTGTCAGTGAGTGTATGTGTGTCTGTCAGTGAGTGTATGTGTGTCTGTCAGTGAGTGTATGTGTGTCTGTCAGTGAGTGTATGTGTACGTCATTCAGTGAGTGACTGAGTGCGTGTCTGTTTGTCAGTGTGTGTGTGTCTGTCAGTGAGTAAGTGATATGAGGGGGCGGCAAAACTGATCTTTGCCTATGGCGTCAAAAATCCTTGCACCGGTCCTGGCTGTATGTACATCACTATTCCTGCACCCTAATATTTGACAAATCCCCAGCAAATCAACTTTATTTAGTGCCATTTGGGTACCTTAAGAAATGATAATCTTAAGGTACCTGCTTTAGTGACAACATGACAAAATGTAATAAAAAAGAAGACCATTGATTGTGCTTAGTTCATAAGTAAGTCTAAGGTTATTTTGTTGTATGCCCTCCATTTTATGTTCTTTCTATATACAGTATCTATAGCCATATTGAAATAACATAAAGAAAACAATGTTATTCTGTTGTTACTGGGAAACATTGATGTTCTGAATAAAATCCTGTCTCTGAGGGCAGAGTGGAAAGAGGAAATCTTATTTTTATTCAATAGAATTTCTTCATTGCTTCATAATCTTGAGAGGATGAGTGATAAGCCAATCTGAATTGTGTCATAATATTACATGCAGCATTTACTCCTTGAGTTCTCTATAGCTTGGAAGAAGACAAAACTGCTCTGCAATATTTTTCTTATTTTGTAATATACAATATTTATAAAGACTGTGTGAACATTATCTGTGCAACCTTGGTTTGTACTGTCATTTATCACAATAATAGTAAGAAAAAGCATTATTTATCAAACTATCCTGAAGATTCCCCTAAAACAGCCTTTATTTCATGTCCTTTGCTGCTATTGATGTAATTTTTTTATTCATTGAAAAGAGGCAAGAATGCAGTATATATGTTCAGGGCTGGACTGAACATTTCGAGATTTAAGTACATTAGGTATATTTTATTAATCAAAATGAATTATAGCTATACTGTGCTCATGATTTTTACTGCTTGAGGATCCAGTTCCCTCTTAGTTGGTCCCTAAGTTTTCTTTTTATGTTCTGTATTCATCATTCTTTATGTTAAAAAAACTATCTGTTTGGATCATATAATATACTGTAGAAATGTAGGAATGTAGTATAAACATTCTATGAACAGTATTATACCTACCATATAGAAAGGGGCAACTTTATCACCATTCAGACCATGTAAATGCTTGAGGTCCCAGAGATTAGGGAGCCCTCTGCTGTCATAAGTGGTTGGCTGAAAAAATGATAAGAGAAGTGGACATATTACCAGTTCAGCTGCACATGATCCAAGGAAGGGGGCTCTTCCCAGCTGTAGAGCAGTCACGCTAGCGCCCAGACTGCACGGCTAAGGCTACTTTCACACTAGCGTTCGGCTAGCGTTCGATCGGATCCGTTCTAAACGGATCCGATCATAATAATGCAGACGGAGGCTCCGTTCAGTACGGATCCGTCTGCATTATTTTAGCAAAAAAAAGTGTGAAAATAGCCTAGTACGGATCCGTCCAGACTTTCAATGTAAAGTCAATGGGGGACGGATCCGCATGAAGATTGAGCCACATTGTGGCATCTTCAAACGGATCCGTCCCCATTGACTTACATTGAAAGTCTGGACGGATCCGCACAGATCCGCACGCCTCCGAACGGCCAGGCGGACACCCGAACGCTGCAAGCAGCGTTCAGCTGTCCGCCTGTCCGTGCGGAGGCGAGCGGAGCGGAGGCTGAACGCCACCAGACTGATGCAGTCTGAGCGGATCCGCCTCCATTCAGACTGCATCAGGGCTGGACGGCTGCGTTCGGGTCCGCTCGTGAGCTCCTTCAAACGGAGCTCACGAACGGAAACCCGAACGCTAGTGTGAAAGTAGCCTAAGCTGAAAGTCAGGCTTAGCGGTATGAGTGGTACAATGGGGTGGAACATAGCAGTGTGATGGAGCAGAGCTTAGTGCTGTAATAAGGCAGAGTTTAGCAGTGAAACAAAGCCCCAGAAATTCCAATTCAACCCCTACATATAAGCTGACCAAAACAGAGGTCACTCGAAAAACCAAATGTCTCTTCTCCTGAAAGTAGTAGTCAGTAAACGAGTTTCTATTTCCTAATGGATGTACACTGTGGGGCATAGATTAAGTCAATCGACCCTTGACACAAGTGCTGGCGTTTTTACCAGTATCATATTATACATATAGTCAAAAGACTATGTGCAACCTATTGGTACGTGTACCACTAAACAGTTAAGACTTCACTTTTATTTAGTTCATATATTATAACAAAAAAAGGGTTAAAACCCTCAGTGATGGCACAAATCATTCATAATATAGTTATTTTGTGAATACTACTCTTCCCATGTTATCAACTGTATATAATAGTAGCTCCACTTATTTCAGCATGGGTGGCTGTGCACTGCCACCGGCGCCGCTGCACCTGGAATGTTGCTTCTTTCTCTAGTATCTTAAATGCAACCAAATATATGTGCCCCTAACTGTGCTAAAAGAGAAGTACCCCCAATATGTTTCGCCGGAGATCTGCCATCTTCAGGGGATGCAGCAGGATCGGGCCTATCTGTTCTACCTATGAAATGCCATGACCACTATTGACCATGGAATCTAAAGGCATTAAATGAATGTAATATAAGTTATGTCAAGTCCCAGTCATTGTTTGTGACTGGGTGTCAGCTGTATTACTCAGCCTGGTATGGAGTGGGGGTAGCTCTTCAGACTGATTAATGCACACCTTGGACAACACATGCTCAGGTGTGAGAAGGGATTAAGGACCAAGCAAATTTTAGGCAACATTTTTGTTTCTCCCTCCCTATCTTCAAAGGGACATACTTTTTTTATTTTTACCTTCACAGCCACAGTCAAACAGTGGGGACCAGAGTTATCTCTGATCTTATCCATTGCAGATGGATGTATAATACAGCTGCCACCTGCCATGTATGGAACTGGCTCAGCTCATAAGTAGAGTTGAGCGAACACCTGGATGTTTGGGTTCGAGAAGTTCGGCCGAACTTCCCGGAAATGTTCGGGTTCGGGATCCGAACCCGACCCGAACTTCGTCCCGAACCCGAACCCCACTTTTCGGCACTAAAAAGGCTGTAAAACAGCCCAGGAAAGAGCTAGAGGGCTGCAAAAGGCAGCAACATGTAGGTAAATCCCCTGCAGACAAATGTGGATAGGGAAATGAATTAAAATAAAAATAAAATAAATAAAAATTAACCAATATCAATTGGAGAGAGGTCCCATAGCAGAGAATCTGGCTTCACGTCACCCACCACTGTAACAGTCCATTGTCATATATTTAGGCCCAGGCACCCAGGCAGAGGAGAGAGGTCCCGTAACAGAGAATCTGGCTTCATGTCAGCAGAGAATCAGTCTGCATGTCATAGCAGAGTATCAGGCTTCACGTCAGCCACCACTGTAACAGTCCATTGTCATATATTTAGGCCCAGGCACCCAGGCAGAGGAGAGAGGTCCCGTAACAGAGAATCTGGCTTCATGTCAGCAGAGAATCAGTCTGCATGTCATAGCAGAGAATCAGGCTTCATGTCAGCCACCATTGTAACAGTCCATTGTCATATATTTAGGCCCAGGCACCCAGGCAGAGGAGAGAGGTCCCGTAACAGAGAATCTGGCTTCACGTCACCCAACATTGGAACAGTCCATTGTCATATATTTAGGCCCAGGCACCGAGGCAGAGGAGAGAGGTCCCGTAACAGAGAATCTGGCTTCACGTCACCCAACATTGGAACAGTCCATTGTCATATATTTAGGCCCAGGCACCCAGTCAGAGGAGAGAGGTCCCGTAACAGAGAATCTGGCTTCATGTCAGCAGAGAATCAGTCTGCATGTCATAGCAGAGAATCAGGCTTCACGTCACCCAACATTGGAACAGCCCATTGGCATATATTTAGGCCCAGGCACCCAGGCAGAGGAGAGAGGTCCCGTAACAGAGAATCTGGCTTCATGTCAGCAGAGAATCAGTTTGCATGTCATAGCAGAGAATCAGGCTTCACGTCAGCCACCACTGTAAAAGTCCATTGTCATATATTTAGGCCCAGGCACCCAGGCAGAGGAGAGAGGTCCCGTAACAGAGAATCTGGCTTCATGTCAGCAGAGAATCAGTCTGCATGTCATAGCAGAGAATCAGGCTTCACGTCAGCCACCCCTGTAACAGTCCATTGTCATATATTTAGTCCCAGGCACCCAGGCAGAGGAGAGAGGTCCCGTAACAGAGAATCTGGCTTCATGTCAGCAGAAAATCAGTCTGCATGTCATAGCAGAGAATCAGGCTTCACGTCAGCCACCCCTGTAACAGTCCATTGTCATATATTTAGGCCCAGGCACCCAGGCAGAGGAGAGAGGTCCCGTAACAGAGAATCTGGCTTCATGTCAGCAGAGAATCAGTCTGCATGTCATAGCAGAGAATCAGGCTTCACGTCACCCAACATTGGAACAGTCTATTGTCAGATATTTAGTCCCAGGCACCCAGGCAGAGGAGAGAGGTCCTGTAACAGAGAATCTGGCTTCATGTTGGCAGAGAATCAGTCTGCATGTCATAGCAGAGAATCAGGCTTCACGTCAGCCACCACTGTAACAGTCCATTGTCAGATATTTAGTCCCAGGCTCCCAGGCACCCAGGCAGAGGAGAGAGGTCCCTTAACAGATAATCTGGCTTCATGGAATCAGTCTGCATGTCATAGCAGAGAATCAGGCTTCACGTCACCCAACATTGGAACAGTCCATTGGCATATATTTAGGCCCAGGCACCCAGGCAGAGGAGAGAGGTCCCGTAACAGAGAATCTGGCTTCATGTCAGCAGAGAATCAGTCTGTATGTCATAGCAGAGAATCAGGCTTCACGTCAGCCACCACTGTAACAGTCCATTGTCAGATATTTAGTCCCAGGCACCCAGGCAGAGGAGAGAGGTCCCGTAACAGAGAATCTGGCTTCATGTCAGCAGAGAATCAGTCTGCATGTCATAGCAGAGAATCAGGCTTCACGTCACCCAACATTGGAACAGCCCATTGGCATATATTTAGGCCCAGGCACCCAGGCAGAGGAGAGAGGTCCCGTAACAGAGAATCTGGCTTCATGTCAGCAGAGAATCAGTTTGCATGTCATAGCAGAGAATCAGGCTTCACGTCAGCCACCACTGTAAAAGTCCATTGTCATATATTTAGGCCCAGGCACCCAGGCAGAGGAGAGAGGTCCCGTAACAGAGAATCTGGCTTCATGTCAGCAGAGAATCAGTCTGCATGTCATAGCAGAGAATCAGGCTTCACGTCAGCCACCCCTGTAACAGTCCATTGTCATATATTTAGTCCCAGGCACCCAGGCAGAGGAGAGAGGTCCCGTAACAGAGAATCTGGCTTCATGTCAGCAGAAAATCAGTCTGCATGTCATAGCAGAGAATCAGGCTTCACGTCAGCCACCCCTGTAACAGTCCATTGTCATATATTTAGGCCCAGGCACCCAGGCAGAGGAGAGAGGTCCCGTAACAGAGAATCTGGCTTCATGTCAGCAGAGAATCAGTCTGCATGTCATAGCAGAGAATCAGGCTTCACGTCACCCAACATTGGAACAGTCTATTGTCAGATATTTAGTCCCAGGCACCCAGGCAGAGGAGAGAGGTCCTGTAACAGAGAATCTGGCTTCATGTTGGCAGAGAATCAGTCTGCATGTCATAGCAGAGAATCAGGCTTCACGTCAGCCACCACTGTAACAGTCCATTGTCAGATATTTAGTCCCAGGCTCCCAGGCACCCAGGCAGAGGAGAGAGGTCCCTTAACAGATAATCTGGCTTCATGGAATCAGTCTGCATGTCATAGCAGAGAATCAGGCTTCACGTCACCCAACATTGGAACAGTCCATTGGCATATATTTAGGCCCAGGCACCCAGGCAGAGGAGAGAGGTCCCGTAACAGAGAATCTGGCTTCATGTCAGCAGAGAATCAGTCTGTATGTCATAGCAGAGAATCAGGCTTCACGTCAGCCACCACTGTAACAGTCCATTGTCAGATATTTAGTCCCAGGCACCCAGGCAGAGGAGAGAGGTCCCTTAACAGAGAATCTGGCTTCATGTCAGCAGAGAATCAGTCTGCATGTCATAGCAGAGAATCAGGCTTCACGTCAGCCACCACTGTAACAGTCCATTGTCATATATTTAGGCCCAGGCACCCAGGCAGAGGAGAGAGGTTCCTTAACAGAGAATCTGGCTTCATGTCAGCAGAGAATCAGTCTGCATGTCATAGCAGAGAATCAGGCTTCACGTCAGCCACCCCTGTAACAGTCCATTGTCATATATTTAGTCCCAGGCACCCAGGCAGAGGAGAGAGGTCCCATAACAGAGAATCTGGCTTCATGTCAGCAGAGAATCAGTCTGCATGTCATAGCAGAGAATCAGGCTTCACGTCACCCAACATTGGAACAGTCCATTGGCATATATTTAGGCCCCGGCACCCAGACAGAAGAGAGGTTCATTCAACTTTGGGGTGCCTCGCAATATAATGGTAAAATGAAAATAAAAATAGGATTCAATGAGGAAGTGCCCTGGAGTACAATAATATATGGTTAAGGGGAGGTAGTTAATGTCTAATCTGCACAAGGGATGGACAGGTCCTGTGGGATCCATGCCTGGTTAATTTTTATGAACGTCAGCTTGTCCACATTGGCTGTAGACAGGCGGCTGCGTTTGTCTGTAATGACGCCCCCTGCCGTGCCGAATACACGTTCAGACAAAACGCTGGCCGTCAGGCAGGCCAGCACCTCCAAGGCATAAAAGGCTAGCTCTGGCCACGTGGACAATTTAGAGACCCAGAAGTTGAATGGGGCCGAACCATCAGTCAGTACGTGGAGGGGTGTGCACACGTACTGTTCCACCATTTTAGTGAAATGTTGCCTCCTGCTAACACGTTGCGTATCAGGTGGTGGTGCAGTTAGCTGTGGCGTGTTGACAAAACTTTTCCACATCTCTGCCATGCTAACCCTGCCCTCAGAGGAGCTGGCCGTGACACAGCTGCCTTGGCGACCTCTTGCTCCTCCTCTGCCTTGGCCTTGGGCTTCCTCTTGTGTCACAACTGTGACTGATCCAGACAGGTCTGGGAGGAGAAGGTCACAGTGACTTGCTACTCGCGATAGCTTGTGAGTTTGCTCCGTGGTTCAGGGTATGTCATCCGGGTTTTGCCTTGTGAACCTTTTTGTCCTGACTGGGAGTTTGTAGGCATCCCTTTCAGGTGAGTCCTGTCTGCCACTCCCATCTACTATATTAGTTTCAGTTTCACTTGCAGTCATTGCCAGATATAGTCCTTACTTCCAGTGCTATTCTGACCTATGAAGGTGATCGGTTGACGGTATTGTTGTGGAGCTTTTGTCTGGCGTGGACTGTCGTTATTGGGATCACCTTCTCTGCTCGTGACTGGATAAGTCTATCTCTGCATGAGATTGTTTGTTTGTTGCTGTCTTCCCCTGTTGTTCTCCTAGACATGAGTGATGGTGACTAGTGCTCCCATCTGCCTTTCCCCAGTCTAGTCTTCTTAGGGCGACCGAGGGTTTAGGCATCCTGCTCGCCGCACGGGTTCACACCCCGTCTAGGGTATCAGGGCAGACAGGTGCCAGCTTAGGGTTAGTCAGGGGTGGCCGTTCTATTTCCCATCCATAGATAAGGGTCCCCCTTCCCCTCCGTCTGGTGCGACACGACTGCTGCTGGGATAGCGGTCGTGACAACTTGTTCCCCTGTGACATTTGGGAATGCTCTTAGTAGCGCGTCTACCAACGTGCGCTTGTACTCGCGCATCTTCCTATCACGCTCCAGTGCAGGAAGTAAGGTGGGCACATTGTCTTTGTAGCGTGGATCCAGCAGGGTGGCAACCCAGTAGTCCGCACAGGTTAAAATGTGGGCAACTCTGCTGTCGTTGCGCAGGCACTGCAGCATGTAGTCGCTCATGTGTGCCAGGCTGCCCAGGGGTAAGGACAAGCTGTCCTCTGTGGGAGGCGTATCGTCATCGTCCTGCCTTTCCCCCCAGCCACGCACCAGTGATGGGCCCGACCTGCGTTGGATGCCATCCCGCTGTGACCATGCTTCATCCTCATCCTCCTCCACCTCCTCCTCATCCTCGTCCTCCTCGTCCTCCAGTAGTGGGCCCTGGCTGGCCACATTTGTACCTGGCCTCTGCTGTTGCAAAAAACCTCCCTCTGAGTCACTTTGAAGAGACTGGCCTGAAAGTGCTAAAAATGAGCCCTCTTCCTCCTCCTCCTCCTCCTGGGCCACCTCCTCTTCCATCATCGCCCTAAGTGTTTTCTCAAGGAGACATAGAAGTGGTATTGTAACGCTGATAACGGCGTCATCGCCACTGGCCATGTTGGTGGAGTACTCGAAACAGCGCAACAGGGCACACAGGTCTCGCATGGAGGCCCAGTCATTGGTGGTAAAGTGGTGCTGTTCTGCAGTGCGACTGACCCGTGCGTGCTGCAGCTGAAACTCCACCATGGCCTGCTGCTGCTCGCACAGTCTGTCCAGCATGCGCAAGGTGGAGTTCCACCTGGTGGGCACGTCGCATATGAGGCGGTGAGCAGGAAGGCCGAAGTTACGCTGTAGCGCAGACAGGCGAGCAGCGGCAGGATGTGAACACCGGAAGCGCGAACAGACGGCCCGCACTTTATGCAGCAGCTCTGACATGTCGGGGTAGTTGTGAATGAACTTCTGCACCACCAAATTCAGCACATGCGCCAAGCAAGGGATGTGCGTCAAACCGGCTAGTCCCAGAGCTGCAACGAGATTTTGCCCATTATCGCACACCACCAGGCCGGGCTTAAGGCTCACCGGCAGCATCCACTCGTCGAGTCTGTTGTTCTATACCCCGCCACAACTCCTGTGCGGTGTGGGGCCTGTCCCCCAAACATATGAGTTTCAGAATGGCCTGCTGACGTTTACCCTGGGCTGTGCTAAAGTTGGTGGTGAAGGTGTGTGGCTGACTGGATGAGCAGGTGGAAGAAGAGGAGGAGGAAGCTGAGTAGGAGGAGGTGGCAACAGGAGGCAAAGAATGTTGCCCTGCGATCCTTGGCGGCGGAAGGACGTGCGCCAAACAGCTCTCCGCCTGGGGCCCAGCTGCCACTACATTTACCCAGTGTGCAGTTAGGGAGATATAGCGTCCCTGGCCGTGCTTACTGGTCCACGTATCTGTGGTTAGGTGGACCTTGCCACAGATGGCGTTGCGCAGTGCACACTTGATTTTATCGGATACTGGGTTGTGCAGGGAAGGCACGGCTCTCTTGGAGAAGTAGTACCGGCTGGGAACAACATACTGTGGGACAGCAAGCGACATGAGCTGTTTGAAGCTGTCTGTGTCCACCAGCCTAAATGACAGCATTTCATAGGCCAGTAGTTTAGAAATGCTGGCATTCAGGGCCAGGGATCGAGGGTGGCTAGGTGGGATTTTACGCTTTCCCTCAAATGTTTGTGAGATGGAGAGCTGAACGCTGCCATGTGACATGGTTGAGATGCTTGGTGACGGAGGTGGTGGTGTTGGTGGTACATCCCCTGTTTGCTGGGCGGCAGGTGCCAACGTGCTGGGCGGCAGGTGCCAAAGGAGGAAGAGACCGAGGCGGCAGCAGCAGAAGAGGTAGCAGGGGGAGCCTGAGTGACTTCCTTGTTTTTAAGGTGTTTACTCCACTACAGTTCATGCTTTGCATGCAGGTGCCTGGTCATGCAGGTTGTGCTAAGGTTCAGAACGCTAATGCCTCGCTTCAGGCTCTGATGGCACAGCGTGCAAACCACTCGGGTCTTGTCGTCAGCACATTGTTTGAAGAAGTGCCATGCCAGGGAACTCCTTGAAGCTGCCTTTGGGGTGCTCGGTCCCAGATGGCGGCGGTCAGTAGCAGGCGGAGTATCTTGGCGGCGGGTGTTCTGCTTTTGCCCACTGCTCCCTCTTTTGCTACGCTGTTGGCTCGGTCTCACCACTGCCTCTTCCTCCGAACTGTGAAAGTCAGTGGCACGACCTTCATTCCATGTGGGGTCTAGGACCTCATCGTCCCCTGCATCGTCTTCCACCCAGTCTTGATCCCTGACCTCCTGTTCAGTCTGCACACTGCAGAAAGACGCAGCAGTTGGCACCTGTGTTTCGTCATCATCAGAGACGTGCTGAGGTGGTATTCCCATGTCCTCATCATGAGGAAACATAAGTGGTTGTGCGTCAGTGCATTCTATGTCTTCCACCGCTGGGGAAGGGCTAGGTGGATGCACTGGGACCTGAGGTAGTTGGTACACTAGGACGTGTGGCTGTGGCAGAACGGCCACGTCCTCTCCCAGCACCAGAGGGTCCACTGACACCACCACGACCATGTCCGCATCCGCGTCCTTTACTAGATGTTTTCCTCATTGTTATAGTTCACCACAACAACAAAAATATTATTTGGCCCAATGTATTGAATTCAAATTCAGGCCTTTTTTTAAAGACACCTAACACTATCTGGCTATCTATTTAGGTACCGTATTACACTAATACAGGCACAGCAGTAACCACAGATTTAGCTGACTATAAATTTGAGGCCTATTATTTATGCGCTGGGTGACAGGTATACGTTTACAGACAGAATTAGACTGGGATATGCACAGTAGCGTGTGTGTGAAGTTATTGAGAATGACCCTATCAGCACCTTGAATCTTATATACCCTTTTAGGGATAGATTTAAAGGAGGTCTAATACAGCAGAAACCACTAATTTAGAGAATTGCTAAATTGGGAATTGTATTTAAACCCAGAACAAAAACTGTGCTTTGACGGACACTAAATAACTTGACCAGCTACAGCAATAATGACAGATTTGGATGACTATAAATTTGAGCCTTATTATTTAGGCGCTGGGTGACAGGTATACATTTACAGACAGAATTAGACTGGGATATGCACAGTAGCGTGTGTGTGAAGTTGTTGAGAATGACCCTATCTGCACCTTGAATCTAATATACCCTTTTAGGGATAAATTTAAAGTAGGCCTGATACAGCAGAAACCACTAATTTAGAGTATTGCTAAATTGGGAATTGTATTTCAACCCAGAACAAAAACTGTGCTTTGACGGACACTAAATTACTTGACCAGCTACAGCAATAACGACAGATTTGCATGACTATAAATTTGAGGCCTATTATTTAGGCGCTGGGTGACAGGTATACGTTTACAGACATAATTAGACTGGGAGATGCACAGTAGCGTGTGTGTGAAGTTATTGAGAATGATGCTATGTGCACCTTGAATCTAATATACCCTTTTAGGGATAAATTTAAAGTAGGCCTGATACAGCAGAAACCACTAATTTAGAGAATTGCTAAATTGGGAATTGTATTTCAACCCAGAACAAAAACTGTGCTTTGACGGACACTAAATAACTCGCCCAGCCACAGCAATAACCACAGATTTAGCTGACTACAAATTTGAGGCCTATTATTTAGGCGCTGGGTGACAGGTATACGTTTACGGACAGAATTAGACTGGGATATGCACAGTAGCGTGTGTGTGAAGTTATTGAGAATGACCCTATCAGCACCTTGAATCTAATATTCCCTTTTAGGGATAAATTTAAAGTAGGCCTGATACAGCAGAAACCACTAATTAAGAGAATTGCTAAATTGGAAATTGTATTTCAACCCAGAACAAAAACTGTGCTTTGACGGACACTAAATAACTTGCCCAGCCACAGCAATAACCACAGATTTAGCTGACTACAAATTTGAGGCCTATTATTTAGGCGCTGGGTGACAGGTATACGTTTACGGACAGAATTAGACTGGGATATGCACAGTAGCGTGTGTGTGAAGTTATTGAGAATGACCCTATCAGCACCTTGAATCTAATATTCCCTTTTAGGGATAAATTTAAAGTAGGCCTGATACAGCAGAAACCACTAATTTAGAGAATTGCTAAATTGGGAATTGTATTTCAACCCAGAACAAAAACTGTGCTTTGACGGACACTAAATAACTCGCCCAGCCACAGCAATAACCACAGATTTAGCAGACTACAAATTTGAGGCCTATTATTTAGGCGCTGGGTGACAGGTATACGTTTACGGACAGAATTAGACTGGGATATGGCAAAAAAATAACCACACTATTGATGGTTAAATGCACTTGGTGTGACAGCTGGACCAACCACACTATTGAGGGTTAAATGCACTTGGTGAAAGGCTCAGCTTGCCCCTGATGTCGTATATGGCCAAAAAATAACCAGACTATTGATGGTTAAATGCACTTGGTGTGACAGCTTGACCCTGATGTAGGATTTAGCCAAAAAACAACCGCACTATTGAGGGTTAAATGCACTTGGTGACAGGCTCAGCTTGCCCCTTATGTAGTATATGGCCAAAAAATAACCAGACTATTGATGGTTAAATGCACTTGGTGTGACAGCTTGACCCTGATGTAGGATTTAGCCAAAAAACAACCACACTATTGAGGGTTAAATGCACTTAATGACAGGCTCAGCTTGCCCCTGATGTAGTATATGGCCAAAAAATAACCAGACTATTGATGGTTAAATGAACTTGGTGTGACAGCTTGACCCTGATGTAGGATTTAGCCAAAAAAACAACCACAGTACTGAGGGTTAAATGAACTTGTTGGCAGCTTGTGCTGGCGCAGCACAAGACACAAAATGGCCGCCGATCACCTCAGAAAAAAGTGACTGAAAAACGCTCTGGGCAGCCTAAAAACAGTGAGCAATTCAATAGCAGCAGTTCAATCATCCACAGCTGCAGATCGATCTCTGAATGAAGTCTTTTGGAGGAGTTAATCACTGCCTAATCTCGCCCTAACGTCGCAGCTGCAACCTCTCCCTATACTGATCAGAGCAGAGTGACGGGCGGCGCTATGTGACTCCAGCTTAAATAGAGGCTGGGTCACATGCTGCACTGGCCAATCACAGCCATGCCAATAGTAGGCATGGCTGTGACGGCCTCTTGGGGCAAGTAGTATGACGCTTGTTGATTGGCTGCTTTGCAGCCTTTCAAAAAGCGCCAAGAAAGCGACGAACACCGAACCCGAACCCGGACTTTTACGAAAATGTCCGGGTTCGGGTCCGTGTCACGGACACCCCAAAATTCGGTATGAACCCGAACTGTACAGTTCGGGTTCGCTCATCCCTACTCATAAGCCCACTTAATATATTCTTTAGCATCCAATGGCTTGCATGTCTGCTCATTAGCCCTTAAGAGGATGTTACGGTCCCAGATAACCTGTATGGACCTTTGTATATTTCCAATTCTCCATGAATCTACTGATTTTGAGTCTCGCTATGGTCTTCTGTGCTACCAAACCAACACACACCATTTGTTCAATTGTATACATTAATATTTGTTCACAAAACAGCTTTCACCCACTCAGTCCCAGTAAGTTGGTGCTCTTAAACATTTTAATAAAAAATAAAAATTGGGTTCATTTCGCTGTGACAAATTAATCACATTGAAATGGTTCCAGCATTTTATTGCTGAATTATTGCTTTGTAACCTAACTAATTATAATAAAGTAGACTTGAGCGCGTTGGAACAATTTATGAACTGCATGAAGTAATGAATCAGGTGTAATATTGTTTGTTCATATTTCCTCAAAAATGTCAACCGTAAACAACATATACTGTATAATTAAAATGTGAACAGTGTGCTAGCTTCAAAGAAAAGTTTATAAAATACGTTAAGGTCAGACGTAGAACTCATGCATATGGCAGAGCTGTGTGCAGTTACGCAAAGAGGCTATGGCTTCATATTACATAACTATGGCCAGTCTCTGTGCCATTTTATGGTGCTTCTGTACAACATTGTATTATGGAGATATTATTCCCTTAAGACATGTACCCTTCAATGGAACACCTCCATGTTTTCTCAAATTCTATATAAATCTGAGAAAATCTCCCTTTTTAAATGTATTTGTAGTACCCCATACTTGGAGGTTCAACTATTGTATCCTTTAATTGCTGCATTTTTATGTTTTATTAGTAATGTTAAAGGATAACTGTGATAATAATTTATGAATCAGCCGTCGGAAGTAGAAGTACTGTGCACATTGAGCTGGCTGCTGCTTCATGAATTATTATCACAGGGATCGCAGGTCAGTGAATGTAATGAAGCATTAGATTGCATAGAAAGGGGGAATATTAATGTAATTTTAACTCCTAAGACTCCTGTGCCCAGCATTCTGTCTCTCAGGGAAGCACGGAAGGCAAAAGCACAGCGTCTGCACAGCCCGTCTCCCCTTTTCTAATAGGAGATGGATGGCCCTTAGCAACACTCTTTTGAAGAGTGCTGCTAAGGGCCATTTCAGCCTCAGTTTTCTACAAAAAATAAACGTTTTGGCTAAATAAAGTCTATTGCAAAATTGTTACCTATCACTTGCCCTACACTTTAGCAAAAAAATTAAAAATATGACAGTTATCCTTTAAGTATTTTGCAAGTACCATGTCATTGTATTAAGCAGCGGAGGTAATGGTTGGCAGTGGTTGGCTGTAACAGGGTTAACCACCCTTTTCCACCCCTCCTGGTAAAGTGGGGTTGTCTGACTTCTTGCCAGGAGGGGGGAGACCAAGCTTCAACTATGCCATGCGACCAATGTACAGTGATATCACATGGCCTAGGAAGAGGCCGGCCTCTTCTAATGGCTTATCAGCGAAGGTTCTTGGTGTTAGACCCTCACCAATCTGATTTTCATGCCCTATACAGAGGTTATATCATCAATATAAATTACTACATAACCCCTTTAACCACTGCAACAGTGATAATGTTGAAAATATTCCTACCAGGCTAGCACTGGACTCCCTCTGCTTCCCCGATGCAGTTACATTACTGGTACTTCCTGGAATATGTACCGCACATTCAGCATGTGATCTCTGCATGGTTACTTACAACTCTCAATGTGCACGGGTTGCACCTGTGCAGTCAGGCAGCCTCGGGCAGTGACCTTAATCACATGGGGGGGGGGGGGATTGAGGATAGCCAAAACAGCATTGCCATATAACATTTTTATGTAGTGCAACTTCAAGTCACTGTATAGCCCTGGTTTAAGACCTATCAATAAAACAAAATTAATTTAATGCAAAAGACACCCACATAGAGGACATACAGTAGGTGTTAATTGCTGTTCAAATGACAGGAAACACCAGCGTATTTCCAAAAGTCTTTACTGGAGCTTTTATAACCATGTTTCTGCTAAACAGCAATATATTCTCCATCATTTATGTAAGTATTGCCAGAAGTATTCAGTTATGTCTTGATTATGCAGTACATAATTATGTATATTACATTCTTAGTCAAAATAAACAAACGCCTGTGTCATTTACTTCTGCAAAATACTTCCTCCAGCAGTCCACACTTCTCGTAGAAGTGTTAGCCGGCATATGGAATGGCTCTGGGATTTCTAAAGAAACTCTTCCAATAGTAGTTTAAATTGTTAGTAATTATTGCATTTTAAATTAAATCATCGTTCGCCCATGCACTTTAGAACCTCAGTTCCCCTTTTTAATAGACATGCCGTATTTTTCGCCCTATAAGACTCACCGGCCTATAAGACGCAACTAGGATTTTGAGGAGGAAAATAAGAATTTTTTTTTAACCAAAAGGCGTGCTTTTGATGGGCTTTGAACTAATGGTGGTCTGTGCATGACACTGTTATGGGGAATCTGTGGATGGCACTGTCATGTGGGGGATCTGTGGATGGCACTGTTATGGGGGATCTGCGGATGGCACTGTTATGATGGATCTGTGGATGGCACTGTTATGGGGAGGGGCATGTGTGGGTGGCACTGTTATAGGGGGGGATCTGTGGGTGACACTGCTATATATGTGTCATCCACAGATTCCCCTTATAACAGTGCCCCCAATACACCGGGCCTCCGTTCACCGCAGTATTTATAAATATTAATCCTTAACCTGTTAATAAGTTTAACTAAAGCTGCACTCTTCCCTGTTTCAGTACTAAACTTACTAACAAGCTTCCATAGCAGGCAGAGTGGACGGCAGAAGTAACGTCACTCACTGACGTCAAGAGCCTGCTCCGCCTGCAAAGTGGGAAGCATTCGCCCCATAAGACGCAGGGGCATTTCCCCCCCACTTTTTTGGGGAAAAAGTGCATTTTATGGGGCGAAAAATACGGTACTGTGTAACCCCTTTAGCCCTTTTATTGCATCTGTGGCTTGTAAAATACTGTAGAATGATAATAAAAGAGTCCCACAAGTTGTAAAAGATTATATTCTCATTTTATAAATTGTTACATTGTATTTATTATATTCCATATACATTTTTAAAGGGGTTTTCCAAGATATGCTCATGTAGTTGGTTATCTCTTGTACATCTTCCCCATGCTTCCTTTTTTTTTTTTTTTTTTTTTGGACACTCCTGATCCATTTTCACCATCTAAACAGATTTTTCTGGTTTGGTTATATCTTGTATGTAGCACTTCCTGTTGCTGCATCCAACCATGCCCATGATGCACTTCTCCTTTCTCTGCCACAGCTCCAGCACTACCCCTAACAGTTTATAGCTCCTCCCATCAGTTAGTTACATAAAAACTCCCATATCAATGCTCATATTGCTGCTTTTGGATGCCCATAGACATATCATCACAGGAAAGAGCTCCATGGACATGATCATCTATAGCCTAGAACAGTAATAAAGGTTAAAAAAAGTATATTACAAAGTTACAGCTACCTTCATAAATTATTATTATAAAGGATGTTGATGCAAACTAGTTGTTCTAGGATATCACATCAAGGGAACCCATTAGGGCAAATAAAGCTATACCCAGACTTAAGTATACTACCAAAATGTGTTTTCTGAACATTACCTTATGCCTTTCATTAACTGTTTAATTGCTCCATTATCAACAAAATCGAGTTTGAAGACAACCTGAAAGTTACTAGTTATGTAGGTGGCTCTGATGCCCAAGAATCACTAGCTAGGCTCCTAAGCATTTCCATCCTGGCACAATGAATGCCCCACAGGCCTTGGATGCTTCATTACAAGTCAGCACTACATCTGACATATGCAAACTGACACTAGGTGTCCACACCTCAAATTCATCTGTGGTCTGCACACTACACTGGCTAGACTGGGACTGAAATCCAGTCCAAGAATTTAAAAACAGATATGCCCAGGTGCTGTGTTGAATATGAAATATCTTTGTGTGCAAGTGCTACTGGCACTGCCAAATATATAGGTGCGTATAACATGACACATCTATCATATCCATTGATGTCTCCTCTAATGTGGATTTTTCTCTTTCCTTATCTTCTCTATTGGAAGACCACCATGATGACATTCTTCAGCCATATCTCATCGCTGTAGAGTTTGTCACATAGAAATCTTAGCTTCCTCATTTTCCATAATCTCTCCCAGTACTCAACAGTGTTATCTACCTGTTACCCCAATACTCCCCAATGTCCCCAAGTATTATACTGAAGAATTAACAGTATCATACAGATAGGTCTTCCAAAGGTCCCACCAATTATGATTCTCTCACAGAGTGCCCTTATTACTAATATTAACCCCTACAATGATAATGCTACCTGATAGAGCCCACAATAGTAGTATTTCCCTCTATATTATGCTCAATAATAATGCCTTTCACAGTTCCACCAGTAGTAATAATGACCCATAGAGACCCTATTAGTAATTGGGCCCCTAAAGTGCCACCAGTAGTATTTCAGGCCCCTAAGGTGCACTTAATAGTAATTATTAGTGCTGAGAAAAGTGAAGCATTCAAAGTGGAATTCAGTCAAAATTTTTGGAAAACTTCGATTTGCAACAAATCCAAATTTTCTGGTGCTTCATGGTAATGAATCAGTTTTTCCAAAAATGATGGCTGCACATGTTACAGGTTTATTCCTACATTTACTTATTCCGGCATCTGCTATAAATGTAATTCAATGCCAAACGATGAAAGCCTTTATTATTCCACTGCGAACGTGCCAACCAATACCATCCAGTCTGCACCACTTAAAGGGGCTAGATCTTAATGATGACCATCCTGATCTTTTGCTGCCTTTACTTCTTCCAAATCATCCTTCAAAGTCTCCATGTCCTAGGTAAGTCAGCAAGATGCAGAGAGGAGGAGCTGGATGGAAGGGCTCCCACTTGTAGGCCAGGAGAATACTGGGGTTGGAGAAATGGGTGTGCCAGTGCTGATTAATATTCTGTGTTTACTGTAAAATATCCTGCAGTTGAGTTAAGTTGAGTATGTAATCTCACAGAACTCATGTTATCATGTAGGAAAGAAATTCTTAGGTAGATAATTTATATCAATATTCTGCTCAAACCCAGTTTTTTTTGTATCATGCATTTTGTTTATGTCATTATTTTCAGTGTGCTGAATAGTGGACTCGCTCTGTTATTTTACAGCCACCAATCATCAGAATGATTGCTATTTCTACAGAAATTGACGATTTCAGAGACTCTTGTAAACTGAAGAAATGAAACTCTATCAGTATAAGTGGTCTGAATTGTATGAAAATTGACATGTGATTATTGCAGTCCTAGCCTTGCACATTGTCAGTTATGATAATAAGAAGTTTATATATTTTCATTATTACGAAGTCTAAACTCAACTATTGTGCACTGTTAAAGTGGAGATCATGAATTTATATCAGTGTTTTAGGTTGATCTTACTATCTGTAAGAAATATTTATCACCATCATACATTAACAGTATATTGTTTTTATTATAAGTTGAGTTGCTTATAGGCATAGCCAGTGCACAGACTTAATATACAAACTAATCAAACTGTATTAAACATTGGACTAAGTATTGTACATTTACAAAACACAATGTAGAAGAGACAGATTAACAATATATAGAGCCCTATCCAAATAATTTCAAGGAATACGGGATGGATACACCCCTAATTATGGACCATTATCTATTGTAATGCATGCTAGTACTTCAGATATGCAGTCCAGATCACAATTTTTTATTCAAGTTTTTCAGTGTACCGTACCTATGATGCAGAGAAGGAATTTTGGAAAAAGCTGAATTGGATAGGTCAGTAACGACACTGACACTGGTTGTTCACAAGAGCGTAGGTACAATCTGAAGTACTAACAATGTCTCTCAGGACTCAGGTAACACCAGAACTTATAGTTTAAAAACCTGATGGTTACAAGAAATATATTATGGAGCACTGGCAACAAATATAAAGAAGAAAACTCAGGAACCAAAATGATGATGGCAGCACAGGTTGATGAAAGATCACTGACAGTGAATAGAAATAAATGACTCAGAATCTGACTTCAATCTGATATAATAACCAGCAACAAAAAGGATATAGGATCCAAAGAAAAACCAAATGCCAAACTCAGCAGACAGGCACTAAACATAATCCACAAAAAAGAAGAAACAACAAATCTCAATTTTGGCAGCAATGAAGGGCAGAAAGACAACAGGTCCCAAGGTAACGTGAGATAAAAAAAATCAGCTAGAAACAGGACACTAAGAATATTAGGATGCTGGATTTAAATGTACTGAGTAGTGTTGGGTGAGCATTCTCGGCCGAACACTAGTTCGGCTCAAGCATCGCAATGCTTGGCACATCGAGGTGTTCATCCAAATACTGCATGTGCTCGAGCACGATGCTCGAGTCTCCTCCCCGCATGTTTTTGGCTGCTACGCAGCCGATAAGAGTGCAGGTAAGTACTGCCATTTACTGTAGCCATGTTGGCTGATGGCATTACAGTGATTGGCTGGTCAGAACGCGTCATTGGGTGCTGTATAGCAACTGATGACACGTGTTCAGCTCAGTATTAGTCAGGGAGAGCTGGAGAGCAGAATGGAGAGATAGTGTAGGGATTGAAATAGCAATATTTTAGTTTTTATACTTGTTATAGACCCAAAAGTCCTTATAAAGACTATTGTGTGTGGCAGCAATATATATTTTTAGTGCAACCTGCGCTAAATTGCTAAAACTTGTTAGAGACTAGTGTTGAGCGTGACTATTCGAATCTCAAATTTTAATCGCGACTATTGCCACTTCGAGAATTTATGAATATTTTAAATATAGTGCTATATATTTGTATTTGCAAATAGTGTTGAATATACTAATCTTGAATTTATTGCAAATTTATTGCAAATATATTATATTGCTGATTTTCACAATCAAGTAAACAATGACTGGATTTCACAACTTCTCAAATTTGCTAATTTATGGCAAATATTCGGCCAAAAATGTGTAAACTATTCCGAATTCGAATATTGCCTATGCCACTCATCACTATTAGAGACCCCAAATTCTTTTTAACCCCTTAAGGACCGAGGACGTACCGGTACGCCCTATTTCCCGAGTCCTTAAGGACCGAGGACGTACCGGTACGTCCTGACTTAAAATCTGCATTCCGGCGCCGCAGGGGTTAATCGGAACGGGACGCCGGCTGAAATCATTCAGCCGGCATCCCGTAACAACGCAGGGGGGGGTCATTGGACCCCCCCGTATCGGCGATCGCAGAAAACCGCAGGTCAATTCAGACCTGCGGTTTTCTGCGTTTCCGGTCCATTCGGGTGTCCTGTGACCCGATGAACCGGAAAAAGACTGCGATCGGTGGCGTAATTTTACACCACCAATCGCAGTCCGAGGATTTGCAGAGGCGGAGCTGGCCCTGGTGCTGAACGCCGCTGTCCAGGGTGCTGATTGGTGCAGGGGAGAGAGGCGCGAGATTCAAACTTCCTGCGCTCCTCTCTCCCCTCCTCTTCCTGTCCAGCACCCTGACCGTGCAGCATCGTCCAGCACCAGCTCCTGTGTCCCCCTAAATCGGCATCCATCACCCTCCTGCACCCATCGCCACCCAGGTAGGTTAGGGTCAGTGAGGGAGAGGCACCGTTAGGCAGGGAAAGAAGGGAAAAGTTAGAAAAAAAAAAAAAAAAAAAAACACATTTATTCCAAACTTTTTTTTTTTACAACTTTCAGACCCCAGACCCCACGCCACTTGCCCCAGACCCTTCCCCCACCACCACATTTTTTTTTTTCTGCGTGCGCTGACTGGCCGGCACTTTTTAGCGTCCGTCCACTGTTAGCGCATCGCCCGCCCCACCACCCCACCGACCGCTGATCAGCGTTGAACCGCAGATCAGCAAGTTTGAACTTTTTTTTTTTTTTTTTCCTAACACATTTTTTTTGCCTGGACTTTTTAGTACGTGAACACCCGTGCCCCCACACACACGCACATAGAATAAAGGTTTACACGCACGCACATACACACGCACACACACACACCCATGGCCCGCCGGGTGTTCTCAGCCGAGGAGGCATATGCCCAGATTGCCTCCGACTCTGAGAGCCCCAGTGAGGATGAGGATGACCCCACGTTCCTTTTGTCATCCGCATCCTCCTCATCATCATCGGATGACGATGAGCCACCAAGGCAGCGGAGACGCCGCCAGGCGGAGCCAGGGGCCACACATGCTAGGGATCCTGTGGCCCACCCTAGTACGAGCCGCCCTGGGGTTCGTACTGGTTTCCCGGCCCACCAAATAAGTTCACCGGAGCCCCCTGCCGATGAACTTAGCTGGTGTCCCCCAGTGGACTTTGAGCCTGAGATTCCGGATTTCGCTGGCAATCCTGGAATCCAGATTCCCACAGTGGGGTTTACTGAAATAGACTTTTTTAGTTTTTTTTTCAGTAACCCACTGGTGAATTTGATGGTGGAGCAGACGAATCTGTACGCCCAACAGTTCGTCGCTCAAAACCCAGGCTCAGTTTTGGCTAGACCCGGTGGCTGGACGCCGGTCAGTGCAGCCGAGATGAGGACATTTTGGGGCCTCGTGCTGCATATGGGTCTAGTCCAAAAACCCAGTGTCAGGCAATACTGGAGTGGGGACGTCCTATACCAGACCCCACTGTACAGTATGGTCATGACACGTCACCGGTTTGAGGCCATCCGGAAATGTCTGCATTATTCCGATAATGCAGCATGTCCCCCCCGAGGTGATCCTGCCTATGACCGGCTGTACAAGATACGGCCGGTCATCGATCACTTTGGGGCCACATTTCAGCAGGCCTACGTACCTGGAAGGGAGGTCGCGGTTGATGAGTCTCTCGTTGCGTTCAAGGGGAGACTCAGTTTCCGCCAATACATTCCCACAAAGCGGGCGAGGTATGGCGTGAAGCTATACAAAATTTGTGAGAGTACCTCAGGGTACACTTACAAATTTCGTGTGTACGAGGGGCGAGATTCCCGGATTCAACCACCAGAATGTCCCCCCACTCTGGGTGTTACCGGGAAACTCGTGTGGGACCTTATGTACCCACTGCTGGATAAGGGTTACCACTTGTACGTGGACAACTTTTATACCAGCATTCCCTTGTTCAGGTCCCTTGCCGCCAGATCCACGTTCGCTTGTGGGACCGTGCGGAAAAATCAACGCGGCCTCCCTGCCTACCCCCTCCAGGTACCTATCCCCAGGGGTGAGACCCGTGCACTTACCAGTGGAAACCTGTTGCTGGTCAGGTATAAGGACAAGAGGGATGTCCTTATGCTGTCCACAATCCACGGTAACAGCACCACCCCAGTCCCTGTGCGAGGTACCGCGGCAACGGTCCTCAAGCCCGATTGTATCGTCGACTACAATCGGTATATGGGAGGAGTTGAT
Source organism: Bufo gargarizans (assembly GCF_014858855.1). Classification (NCBI taxonomy): domain Eukaryota; kingdom Metazoa; phylum Chordata; class Amphibia; order Anura; family Bufonidae; genus Bufo; species Bufo gargarizans. The sequence continues at coordinate 184,336,596 of NC_058084.1, forward strand.
CTCTCTGATCAAGTCCTCACGCCATATAACGCCATGCGCAAAACCCGGGCATGGTACAAAAAAGTTGCGGTCTACATGGTGCAGGTTGCCATGTACAACTCTTTTGTACTATCCCGAAGCGCTGGCAGCACAGGGACATTCCTCCAATTCTATGAGGCAGTCCTCAAAGACCTGATCTTTTCGGACCGGGAAAGAGCAGGCCGGAGTACCTCGGGAACTGGAGGCGCCCGGATCGTCCCTGGCCAACACTTTCCAGGTGTGGTCCCCCATACTGGAAAGAAGGGACGAACCCAAAAAAAGTGCAGAGTGTGTCACAAGAGGGGGATACGGAAGGACACCACAACTCAATGTGACACGTGCCCCGATCATCCGGGCCTCTGCATTATCGATTGCTTCAGGGAGTATCACACTTCCATGGAGTACTAAATTTTTATAATCCCCAACAGTTCACTAGAGAACATAAAACACTATGGCTCTCAGACTTTGGAGACACGAAAACAATTTTTCTTTCCCCAAAAAATATTAGTTTTAGTGCAGGCATCCTCAAACTGCGGCCCTCCAGATGTTGTAAAACTATAACTCCCAGCATGCCCAGACAACCTACAGCCATCATCAGGGCATGGTGGGAATTGTAGTTTTACAACATCTGGAGGGCCGCAGTTTTAGGATGCCTGCTTAGTGTCTCCAAAGTCTGAGAGCCATACATATTGGGCATCGTCGCGTGCGTAAAAGTCGTCGCTATAAAAATAACTTTTTACCAAACGCCTCGGATGAACGGTGTTAAAAATATAAAATAAAAACGGTGCCAAAACACCTATTTTTGGGCAAAATTTAAATTTAAATCCATTTTGCCGGTAATAAAGCAAGGGTTAACAGCCAAACAAAACTAAACATTTATTGCCCCAATTCTGTAGTTTGCAGAAACACCCCATATGTGGTCGTAAATGGCTATATAGCCGCACGGCAGGGCATAGAACGAAGGGAACTCCATACGGTTTCTGGAAGGCAGATTTTGATGGACAGTTTTTTTTTTTTACACCATGTCCCATTAGAAGCCCCCCCTGATGTAGCCTAGACTAGAAACTCCAAAAAAGTGACCCCATCTAAGAAACTACACCCCTCAAGGTATTCAAAAATTACTTTACAAACTATGTTAACCCTTTAGGTGTTCCACAAAACTAAATAGCGAATGTAGAAACAATTTTAGTATTACATTTTTTTGTTACATTGCCTCAAAAAAGAGTAATATAGAGCAACCAAAAATCTAATTTACCCCAAAAATTGTCCCAAAACAACAACCACCTTATCCCGTAGTTTCCTAGATGGGGTCACTTTTATGGAGTTTCTACTCTAGGGGTGCATCAGGGGGCTTGAAAGGGTACATGGTGTAAATAAACCAGTCCAGCAAAATCTGCCTTCCAAAAACCGTATGGCGTTCCCCTTCTTCTATGTCCTGCCGTTTAGCCAAACAGTAGTTTACGACCACATATGGGGTGTTTTTGCAAACTACAGAATCAGGGCAACCCATTTTGAGTGTTGTTTGGCAGTTAACCCTTGTTTTACTCCTGGAAAAAATTGATTATATTGGAAAATTTTCCAAAAAATAGAAATTTCTAAATTGTTTCTCCATCTGCCATTAACTCTTGTGGAACACCTAAAGGGTTAACAAAGTTTGTAAACCCAGTTTTGAATACCTTGAGGGGTGTACTTTCTTAGATGGAGTCACTTTTTTGAAATTTCTATTCTAGGGGTGCAACAGGGGGCTTCAAATGGGACATGGTATAAACAAAACCAGTCCTGCAAAATCTGCCTTCCAAAACCCATATGGTGTTCCCCTCCTTCTATGTGCTACCGTTCGGCCAAACAGTAGTTTACGACCACATATGGGGTGTTTTTGCAAACTACAGAATCAGGGCAACCCATTTTGAGTGTTGTTTGGCAGTTAACCCTTGTTTTACTCCTGGAAAAAATTGATTATATTGGAAAATTTTCCAAAAAATAGAAATTTCAAAATTGTTTCTCCATCTGCCATTAACTCTTGTGGAACACCTAAAGGGTTAACAAAGTTTGTAAACCCAGTTTTGAATACCTTGAGGGGTGTACTTTCTTAGATGGAGTCACTTTTTTGAAATTTCTATTCTAGGGGTGCAACAGGGGGCTTCAAATGGGACATGGTATAAACAAAACCAGTCCTGCAAAATCTGCCTTCCAAAACCCATATGGTGTTCCCCTCCTTCTATGTGCTACCGTTCGGCCAAACAGTAGTTTACGACCACATATGGGGTGTTTCTGCAAACTACAGATTCAGGGCAACCCATTTTGAGTGTTGTTTGGCAGTTAACCCTTGTTTTACTCCTGGAAAAAATTGATTATATTGGAAAATTTTCCAAAAAATAGAAATTTCAAAATTGTTTCTCCATCTGCCATTAACTCTTGTGGAACACCTAAAGGGTTAACAAAGTTTGTAAACCCAGTTTTGAATACCTTGAGGGGTGTACTTTCTTAGATGGAGTCACTTTTTTGAAATTTCTATTCTAGGGGTGCAACAGGGGGCTTCAAATGGGACATGGTATAAACAAAACCAGTCCTGCAAAATCTGCCTTCCAAAACCCATATGGTGTTCCCCTCCTTCTATGTGCTACCGTTCGGCCAAACAGTAGTTTACGACCACATATGGGGTGTTTCTGCAAACTACAGAATCAGGGCAACCCATTTTGAGTGTTGTTTGGCAGTTAACCCTTGTTTTACTCCTGGAAAAAATTGATTATATTGGAAAATTTTCCAAAAAATAGAAATTTCAAAATTGTTTCTCCATCTGCCATTAACTCTTGTGGAACACCTAAAGGGTTAACAAAGTTTGTAAACCCAGTTTTGAATACCTTGAGGGGTGTACTTTCTTAGATGGAGTCACTTTTTTGAAATTTCTATTCTAGGGGTGCAACAGGGGGCTTCAAATGGGACATGGTATAAACAAAACCAGTCCTGCAAAATCTGCCTTCCAAAACCCATATGGTGTTCCCCTCCTTCTATGTGCTACCGTTCGGCCAAACAGTAGTTTACGACCACATATGGGGTGTTTCTGCAAACTACAGAATCAGGGCAACCCATTTTGAGTGTTGTTTGGCAGTTAACCCTTGTTTTACTCCTGGAAAAAATTGATTATATTGGAAAATTTTCCAAAAAATAGAAATTTCAAAATTGTTTCTCCATCTGCCATCAACTCTTGTGGAAGACCTAAAGGGTTAATAAAGTTTGAAAAAACAGTTTTGAATACCTTGAGGGGTGTAGTTTCTAGAATGGGGTCATTTTTGGGAGGTTTCTATTATCTAAGCCTCACAATATGACTGCAAACCTGAACTGGTCCATAAAAAGTGGGATTTTGAAGATTTCTCAAAAATTTCAAATTTTGCTTCTAAACTTCTAAGCATTGTAACATCCCCAAAAAATAAAATATCATTCCCAAAACAATTCAAACATGAAGTAGACATATGGGGAATGTAAAGTCATCACAATTTTTTTTGGGGTATTACTATGTATTACAGAAGTAGAGAAACTGAAACTTTGAAATTTGCTAATTTTTCAAAATTTTTGGTAAAAAATGTATTTTTTTATGCAAAAAAATTAACTTTTTTGACCCAATTTTAGCAGTGTCATGAAGTACAATATGTGACGAAAAAACAATCTCAGAACGGCCTGGGTAAGTCGAAGCGTTTTAAAGTTATGAGCACTTAAAGTGACACTGGTCAGATTTGCAAAAAATGGCCTGGTCCTTAAGGTGAAAATGAGCCTGGTCCTTAAGGGGTTAAGGACTATTGTGTGTGGCAGCAATATATATTTTTAGCGCAACCTGCACTAAATAGCTTGCAATTGTTTGGCCGCTGCAGAAAGCGACATTAACTGCGCCACATCACCTGTCTAACGTGTGCGCAGCCTAAAATTATCTGTGATACCCAGTGGACAGTTACATTACCTGCGCTACATCTCCTGCATAACGTTTGCGTATCCAAAATATCAGTGACATTCAGTTACATTTTTTTGCTGCTGGGGGCAGCGACATTACCTGCGCTACATCTCCAGTATAACGTTAGAGCATCCGAAATATCAGTGACATTCAGGGTAATTTTTTTTGCCATTGGTGGTTTTTCTGTAGACGGTGTCCGCTGCAGACAGTTATATTACCTGCGCTACATTGCTGGTATAACATTTGCGTATCCAAAATATCAGTGACATTCAGTAAAAAAATTTTGCTGCTGGTGGCAGTGACATTAGCTGCGCTACATCTCCTATATAACAGAACAAGGTGTCTGTGGATCGCTACAGCTGGGTAATGGATTTAGGGTGCTCTTGGTTTATGTGACCCACCTAGTCACAGAAGAAAATTTGCAAAAAATACCAAGATTAAACCAGGCACTCAGTATGGAGTAATTGATCAAACTATTTAATAAGGGATGATTCCCACGATAACAATAAAATATACCGATATATTAAAACAATGTAAGATATTATAAAATCACATAAATTCACATGAGTAAAACACTGATCAATAGCAACAATATAAATCATGTAATTATAGCAGCAATCTTGTGCGGCTTGGATTTCAAGAAACCACAATCCTTATTTCAGTCTGGAAAACCGCAGTTCCATGTAATGTGGAAAGTCTTATAATCCACTTTGAATATTTGCCGGTCTTAGGTCGGTAGTCACAAAGTGCAGCCGTGCAACAGGGTGGCGTCCCACCTGTTTGAGCAACTATATTAATTTGTTTTACCTGGCCAGTATATCCTTATCTTTTGTCCGGACCTAGGAGGATACGCTGTGAACACGACGTCACCTGGATATCCACTCACGAAACTGTGTTTGTGGCTATTTGTGCAGGGATTCCTCCTGGGTTCGTTGCTCTCAGTCACAGCTATTCGATTCCAAAATCCAGGGGAGCTACTGTCCCAGCATGCCGGTTCAAGGTATTAACCATACACATTTCGGGGTTGTCTGGATGACCCCTTCCTCAGTGGTAACCTTGAAGTGCTTCCCCACATCCTTTTATATAAAATCGTGGTAAAAGGCAAAGTCCGGACAAGGATCTCATCATACCAGAGACACATTGAAAACTCGGATTAACCGGTATAGTCATTATATGCGTTTTTTCTTGTGCGGTACTTAGAGTGCGTTTATTTAGAAATTGCGTTTTATACACCATTGCTGCTATAAATTAAATAACATGCAATACAAGTGAAAAGAGTAAAAAACACAATTATATGACAAATCCAACAATACCTATGGCATTTTGCATTCCTATTCCTACCTCACTTCGTCAATGGTGTTAAAACCTGGAATATCATATTGGATTAGCATACAGGACAGGAGGGAGGGGAGGGGAAGGTTGAGAGTCATAGGGTTACAGGAAGCCAAAAAGTTCCCAGTCAGCATTCAGTCCATTTGGGACTAGGGAACCAAAATCAAATATAAATTTGGATTCCACCCTTGACATCTTTTTTATCAAATTACCTCCTCTCCACTCTGGTGTCACCGTTGTTAGAGCTGTATAAACAAGACCTGTTGGGTCCTTGTTGTGACATAGCTTGAAATGTCTTGGAACAGTGAGGAATCCCTGCACAAATAGCCACATTATGTGATTTTATAATATTTTACATTGTTTTAATATATCAGTATATTTTATTGTTATCGTGGGAATCATCCCTTATTAAATAGTTTGATCAATTACTCCATACTGAGTGCCTGGTTTAATCTTGGTATTTTTTGCAAATCTCCTATATAATGTTTGCATATCCAAAATATCAGTGACATTAATTCAGTGTAAATTTTTATTAGCCGCTGGTGACAGCAACATTACTTGCGCTATACCTCCTGTTTAACATGTGCACATCCTAAATATCAGTGACATTCATTCAGTGTAATTTTTTATTAGGTGGTGGTGACAGCGACATTACTTGTGCTATACCTCCTGTTTAACGTGTGCGCATTATAAATATCAATGACATTCATTCAGTGTAATTTTTTTTTTAGGCGATGGTGACAGCAACATTACTTGCGCTGTACCTCCTGTATAACGTGTGCGCATCCTAAATATCAATGACATTCATTCAGTCAAATTTTTTTTTGGGTGGTGGTAACAGCGACATTACTTGTGCTATACCTCCTGTTTAACGTGTGCGCATCCTAAATATCAGTGACATTAATTCAGTATAATTTTTTATTAGGTGGTGGTGACAGCGACATTACTTGCACTATACCTCCTGTTTAACATGTGCGCATCCTAAATATCAGTGACATTCATACAGTGTAATTTTTTATTAAGCGTGTTGACAGCGACATTACTTGCGCTATACCTCCTGTTTAACGTGTGTGCATCCAAAATATCAGTGACATTCATTCAGTGTAATTTTTTATTGGGCGATGGTGACAGCGACATTACTTGCACTATACTTCCTGTTTAACATGTGCGCATCCTAAATAATAGTGACGTTCATTCAGTGTCATTTTTTATTAGGCGTGTTGACAGCAACATTACTTGCGCTATACCTCCTGTTTAACGTGTGCGCATCCTAAAAATATCTGTGACATTCTGTGTACTTTATTTTCGCATACACTTACAAAACCTGCGCTACTGTACGTGTGACATACTTTCAAACATATATACCATTTAATATGCTTAAGGTGAGCAATAAGGGACAAGGAAGTAGCCATGCTGCTGATGGTGCACGCAGAGGCTGTGGCCCTGGGCGCTATGAAACTGTGCCTGCTGGCAAAGCAGAAGAAACACACTCATCCACGATACCTAGCTTCATGTCCCAGTTTGGAGGGTGGTGCAGTACACTACCCTCGAAGTCAGACCAGTGCAACCAGGTTTTCGGTTGGATTGCAGCAGAAAATGCATCCAGTCGGTTAAGCACCAGCCTGTCTTCCACAAAGTCCAGTCTCAGTAGCCAAGACTCTGGTCAGCAGAATCCTCATCCTGATACTCCTTCCACGCACCATGGAGAGTCTTGGCAAACAAGTGATCCCACAGTCGGATATTCCGAGGAGCTGTTTTCATCGCCATTCCTTAAATTGGGCCTCTCACCAAAGAGGTACATGAGGAGATCTTGTGGCCTGAGTCCCAAACTCTGGAGCATCCAAAGTTAGAAGAAGGTGATGGGGGGGGGGGGAACGGCAATTAGTATTTCACGAGGTGGATGATGATGATGAGACACAGTTGCCAATAAGTAAACCGCACTGAATGTGCACCTTTCCAAATTGCTGGCCCTGTAAATGTTGCTATTTAGGCTTGTGGACACTGAGGCTTTCCGCAACCTGCTGGCGGCGGCTGTCCTGCGGTACTCTGTCCCCAGCCGCCAATATTTTTCACGGTGTGCAGTCCCAGCCTTACACCAGCATGTGTCTCGTAACATCACCCGTGCCCTGACCAATGCAGTTATTGGGAAAGTCCACTTAACGACTGACACATGGACAAGTGCTTTTGGCCAGGGATGCTATATTTCCTTGATGGCACACTGGGTGAACGTTGTGGAGGCCGGGAGTGAGTCGTACCCTGGGATGGCATAGGTGCTACCGACGCCAAGGATTGCGGGTCCTACTTCCATCAGGGTTTTCGCCACCACCTACGTTAGTGGCTGCAACCCCTTCCCCCTTCTCCTCCTCTGCCTCCTCCTCCACTTACACCTCTGAATTATCATCTTGCAGCACCAGTCAGACATCAGTCAGTAGCTGGAAGCAGTGTAGCACTGCAGTGGGGAAGTGTCAACAGGCCGTGCTTAAACTGATCTGCTTTGGTGACAAACAGCACACTGCCGCAGAGCTGTGGTAGGGGATACGAGACCAGACTGAGCTGTGGCTCTTGCCACTCAACCTATTACCAGGCATGGTTGTGCCTGATAGTGGCTGTAATTTGGTGGCCACTTTGGAGCTCGGCAAGCTTACACACATACCATGCCTAGCCCACGTGTTCAACATTATGATTCAGCAGTTTCTCAAAACCTTTCCCAATTTGCCTGAGCTACTGGTGAAGGTGCGCCACGTGTGTGCCAATTTCCGCAAGCGCTTGCAATTGCCAGATCACCGACTGTTCTGCGACGCGCTGGAACTCCGCGTTCCACATGTTGGCCAGGCTTTGTGAGCAGGAAAGGGCAGTAGTAGAATACCAGCTGCAACATGGTTGTCGCCTTTCCAGTCAGCTTTCGCTCTTCACAAGCGACGAGTGGGCATTGATGTCTGACCTCTGTGAGGTTTTACTCAACTTTGAGAAATCAACACAGATGGTGAGCAGCGATGACGCTATTATCAGCGTAGCCATCCCACTCCTATGTCTATTCAAATGCTCGCTGCTCACAATTAAGGTGGACGCTTTGCATGTGGAAGAGGTGGAAATGGAGGCAGACAGTACACAGGGTGATAGCCAGACCACCCTCAGTTTGTCTTCTCAATTGGATGAGGAGGAGGAGCAGAAGGTTGCCTAAGCTACAGAGGGTAATACCCATGGAAGTTTTATTCCATCTCTTCAGCCAGGATGGTTAGAAGAGGAGGAAGAGGATGAGGAGTTTGAGAGTCATCCTCCTGATGATGACAGCTTAGTCTTGTCTGTTGGGACTCTGGCAGACATGGCTGACTTTATGTCATTTTCGCGTGATCCCTGCGTTGTACGCATTTTGGCCAACACCGATTACTGGTTGTTCGCCCTTCTTGACCCCCGCTACAATAAGAACTTCTCATTACCTCAAGATGGTGAAGGAGTACGTAGCAGACCGTGTCAGCGTCCTCAGTGATTCCTCTGTGCCTTACAACTACTGGGTGTCCAAGCTAGACACTTGGCACGAACTGGCGCTCTATGCCTTGGTGGTGCTGGCCTGCTCCGCCACCAACATTTTGTCAGAGTGGGTATTTAGTGCTGCTGGGGGCATAATAACTGATAACCGCATCCGTCTGTCAACTGAAAATGCTGACCGTTGACTTGTATAAAAATGAACAAGTCCTGGATTGCCACTGACTTCTCTACTCCACCAGAGGAAAGTGGCTGAACATAAAAATGTTAAGCCACTTTCCTCTGGTGTATTAAATACACTGTATTCCCATGCACCTCTAGAAAGGGTTTATGGTTCAATCTCCCTTTTCTCGTCCTCTTCCTCCTCCTCCTCCATCATTACAAAATGCTTATTAGGTTGTCCTCCTAATGTTTTAGAGGGTCAGCTCAGCAGCGGTCCCTCACCAATAATGTTTTAGTGGGTCACCAGCAGGACCTCACCTATAATGTTTTTGAGAGTCACCAGTAGGCCCTTAACCATAATTTGTTAAAGGGTCAGCTCAGAAGCAGACCCTCAGCCTTAAATTTTTAGATGGTCAGCTCGGCAGCAGACCCTCACCCCAAAATTTTTTTGGGGATGGTCAGCTCGGCAGCAGGCCCTCTCTCCTAATGTTTTAGATGGTCAGCTCGACAGCAGGCCCTCGCCCACAACATTTTTTAAATGGTCAGCTTGGCAGCAGGCCCTCGCCCACAATTTTTTTTAGATGGTCAGCTCTGCATCTGGCCCTCACCGACAATTTTTTATAGATGGTCGGCTAGACAGCAGGCTGTCGCCCACAAACAATTTTAGATGGTCAGCTCAGCAGCAGGTCCTCACCCCTATTTTTTAGATTGTCAGCTCAGCAGCAGACCCTCACCCCTAATGTTTTAGATGGTCAGATCATCAGCAGGCCCTCACCTCTAATGTTTTAGATGGTCAGCTCAGCAGTAGACCCTCACTGCTAATGTTTTAGATGGTCATATCAGCAACAGGCCCTTGCCCCTAATGTTTTTGAGTGTCACAAGCAGGCCAGCAATCATGATTTTTCAAGGGTGTATATGATGCCCTCCTTTATGTGTAATAAAGGGTATATTGGAGTGCTGGTTCTTTGTACTTTTTGGCAACCCTTTCACTTAGTGCATAGGCTTTATGAGTGTAGGAGTCCCACTACATGAACTATTGTACCACAATGTGAATGAGGCCCTCCTTTATGTGATATACAGGTTTTATTGGAGTGCCTCTTCCTTGCAATTTTTGGCAGCACTTGCACTTTATTTACAAGTAAATATACAGTAAAGAATGTTTCCTAACAATTTTTCATTTAAATTCGATTGTATCTTCAGTTTGGTGCGTATTATTGTCAGTCTGTAAAACTACTCGGACAACATCGCTCCCAGCAGCGACCTGGGAGTCCAAGATGCATCCAGACATCTTCCCCATGCTGTTCACAAACCATTTTGGTGGTGTTTCCATCAATTATTGACCTTTTACTATGAACCACCCACCCTCCCCACTTCAGAGCAGGGATGCCTGGTTTAATGCTCGGGTTCTCCCATTGATTTCCATTGTGCTCGGGTGCTCGGTAGAGCACCTGAGCATCCTGAGGTGTTCCACTCGAGCACCTGAGCACTTTGGTGCTCGACCAACACTAGTACTGAGCTCATGTTTGGCAACTAAAGAGCAGAAAACATGAACATTTAATTAACCAAGCTGAACAATGAAATCATCTGACCCAAATCCGATACAAAGCAAATCCATAGCAAGTTTCCCAAACAATGTTAGTAGACAGGAGAAAATGAAGCAACAGGGAAATCCCTGCTGGTCATAACAAATTCTTTGCAGTTTAAAGCGGATTCACTGTATGATAGGAAGTGGAGATACCGCGGACTGGTCCGCAGGGGCAACACGTGAGGTACGGTGGGCCAATGGGGGTAGTAGTTAATTTACTCATGGTTAGCAGAGTCTCTCTGGGCCAGCGTGCAGTGATGAGGACAGCACCAGTTCCTTCGGGGCACACTCTGTTGTCCAGGGACTCCCAGCCATATGGAATTTGAGGTGCCCTTGATGGTGTAGATGCTTTGGGTGCCTTGGTGGCAGGGTCCCTGGTGTTTGTTTTGCCAGCACCGTAAGGTGCTTTGAGAGATGGTGTGGAATAAGGCAGTAGTTTAACCAAACCAGAACTTTACTTGAAAGATTTATTTTGACACAGATGGTATCCAGGCAGGAAATGCCTTATTACAGAAAAGGTATGCAAGCTGCGACTTCATACAACATGCAAGGTGTGACAGTGGTACATAGCAGGTTCCAGCTCAAAGCACAAGAGGATGAGACTTTCCTTCAATTTATGTAATCTTACTCTAATCTTGAACTTAGCACTTGGCAACCAACAGGGTGGTCTCCCTAGCGGCAGGCATCTGTCTTCTGCTCCATTATTTGTTCAGGTCTCTTCCATATGCTTAATCAACTTAGTCTCTGACTCCAGTACGGTGGCACTACACAAAGGTGATCCAGTAATCCTTAAGATTAGTTCCCTTTTCTTCCTTTACCCTTCTGGGGAGTACCCAGGGGCACACAGCTTAAGTCACATACTCTCCTCCGTGCTCCCAACTAACTCTCAACTCACTTCCCATCACTGAGCTGCCCTAATGATGGGACAGCATCACCTAGTGGCGAATGTTTGTAAATGCAGACATCAGCCTGTTGTAGGGAATCAGCAGCTTAAAACATACAGATGTAGCAGGGTTAGCACTCAAGCTCTTAACTCAAATTTCTTAAGTCATCTTGAAACAAAAGCCATTGAAAAGCAATTGAATGTGTTTGCTTAGTTTAGATAACACATCTCAGAAATCTCAGAAAGCATGAGTGTTAACTCTACTACATCGGTAGCAATAGAAGATGGACATTTATGACATAAACACAAGTTTGAAGTGTCCGCTTTTCACACGTAGTGGGACACTGCAGAGACAGCATTAGAGGATTGAGACGACGGGTAAATGTATAAGTAGCAGAATTAAGGACTAATTGGATACACCTGCATGGTAGACCAGATGTTATATTAGTATAGCCAGGACACAGTGAGTGCCTGTATTATTTTAGTAGTCTCCTATGTGAGGAAGTGATAAACATGGAGAATGTTTTTAAGCATCAGGTGGCGGAAAAGGATGAGTATGAAGTTTATATATGTGAGATGAGTTACACACACACTCATACAAACAGATACCATTATTAGTTCAATCTGATCTTACTGGCCAGCCAAGGCCAAAGGTTTTTGATGTATACTCCCATTAAAGATTCTGGCTTGGGGGCAATTGGGTCTCACTAATATTAGGGCATGTGCCATTGTTATTGTAGGTCTGTGAATTGTACCTGGATCCATGGTCAGGCCTGTTATTGGGCATACTGAGACTGATCTTAGCAATTCTATGGTTGTCATTGTTTTGTTATGGTGGTCCTATGATTGTCACTGTTATAGGCAAGGCTTGGCAACCAAAACAATTTTACAAAAAGGTGGTTATGAATTTATGGGCACTCTGTAAAGAAGGTTTGCACAGCTTTATGTATACTGTCAGCTGCCTCTCTGTCTAGTTTTAGAACCTAACCAGAACAGATATGATTATGAATGGACATGTGTTTAGATCATGGATACATGTGATGTAATGATAGAGAACTATTTCTGAAACAGGGTCAGGTAGGCGATAGAAAACTTAAATTTGGAACAGATTTTTCAATGAATGAAAAAAAAATAATAGAATTATAAAGTGTGAGCAAGAGATGCATGGACAGTTGGTTCACAAGGACGTGCAAGCACAACACCATCTCCTCTCTTACCGTTCTTTTCTATGTATAATCAGCGATATTCCTTTGCTTTATCAGAATAACTTGAGATTGCCATGTTTCCATATAACATGATAGAAGAAAATAAAATAAAAATGAGGGTATTTTCTTTTCAAAGATGTTCTAATTTAAAAAGTTAGATGATTTTAAAAGCTAAACTAACCACATCATAGTATTGTCTTGTATGAAAAATAAATTAGGCATTCACTTACAGGCTACTTAAAGGCTGAATAAATGCTATAATTATCTGTAGTAAGTATCTCTTCAAATACAATAGCATAAGCTTTCTCTTGTTGTACTGTCCTCAGAAGAGAGGGGGTTAGAAGGAGAAGAGTAGACAATCTAGGTGTGTTTGATTTATTTCCATTTATTCTGTTGAGCATAAGGATCATTATATGTATGCTCAGGTGGATTTGTGCCAAGCGTATAAAATGAATATCCCAAGGCTTGTCAAGGTTGGTCATTAGTGTACATTAATCTTATTAAACCCTACTGTGATCAAAAGAATGACATTGCCCAACAAATATTAGTTTCAATTTGCAAAGTAATTTTCTTCACTTGTATGAAGGCTGCACCTAACCCTAATAGCAAGTGTGAGCAATCTATTAATGTCAGCCTCTGATAGAACGTGACAAAGTTAAATTCAAGAAAATCTTCACCAGCTGGGAGGAGGTACACTGCAAATAAATGAGCTGCAACTTGGTGCCATGTTGTGGATTGCCCTTAATTATAATTACTAATTACTTTATTTGATGTAATTTTGTTTGGTGATAATACTTGCTGCAAACAGGTCATTCGGTTTACTTCACATAAATAGAATGAACATGGTTTTCTACTGCACAAATGACAAAAAAGATAGAAAACTACACATATACACTGCTCACAAAAAGTTATGGATATTTGGCTTCCGGGTGAAATTTATGGAAAACATAAAAAGTTGACGCTACAATGATATTATATCAGGAAAGTAGGGCATTTAAGTAGAAGCATGGAATAGTGATTTCCTCATCTCAAGCAATTTATTGAAACAAAAACCGTGAACCAAAAAAATGCCAATGTCTCAGACACTTGTCTTGTAGCCTTAAGAATCAATTACAGCTTGATAATGATGTTGCATGTAGTGTTGATCGAGCACCATAGTGCTCGGGTGCTTGGGTGCTCTGGCCGAACACATCGGGATGCTCAGGTGCTCTACCGAGCATGCGAGTATAATGGAAGTCAAAGGGAGAACCCGAGCATTAAACCAGGCACCCCCTGCTGTGAAGAGGGGAGGGTGCCTGGTTCATAGTAAAAGGTCAGGAATTGATGGAAACACCACCAAAATGGTTCATGAACAGCATGGGGAGGATGTATGGAAACATTTTTTCCTGTAAATTTACTAGCAAATAAAGTGAAAGTGCTGCCAAAAATTACAAGGAAGAGGCACTCCAATATAACCTGTATATCACATAAAGGAGGGCCTCATTCACATTGTGGTACAATTGTTCATGTAGGGGGACCTCCTACACTCATAAAGTCTATCTCACTAAGTGAAAGGGCTGGCAAAAATTACAAGGAACAGGCATACCAATACACCCTTTGTTACACATAAAGGAGGGCATCATATACAGCCTTGAAAAATTATGATTGATGGCCTGCCGGTGACCCTCAAAAACATTTTGAGCAAGGGACTGCTGATCTGACCATCTGAAATATAATGGGTAACCTAGGGCCCATCGCACGTCCCCATGACAGCGACGATCCATTCGGATGTCTGGCCTATCAACTTTCAATGTTATTGTCAGCGCCAACCATGGTGACTATGGGTAACGGGGAATCAGAGCTGGCAATTTTAAGCGCTGCTGCAGTGTTGACAGACCGGCTGAAGCTGTCGATGACTTGCGGAAATGTACACACACGCGGCGCACCTTCACCAGTAGCTTAGGCAAATTGGGGTAGGTTTTGAGAAACAGCTGAACCACAAGGTTGAACACGTGGGCTAGGCATGGGATGTGTGTGAGCTTGCCGAGCTCCAAAGCCGCCACCAAGTTACGGCCATTATCAGACACAACCATGCCTGTTTCTAGGTTGAGTGGCGAGAGCCACAGCTCAGTCTGGTCTCTGCTCAGTCTGGTCTCTGCTCAGTCTGGTCTCTTATACCCTGCCACAGCTCTGTGTGCTGTTTGTCCCCTAAGCATATCAGCTTCATCACGGCCTGTTGCCGCTTCCCCACTGCAGTGCTACACTGCTACCAGCTACCGACTGATGACTGACTGGTGCTGCACGCGGATAAATCGGAGGTGGAAGTGGAGGAGGAGGCGGAGGAGGAGAAGTGAGGTTTGGAGCCACCAAATATGTTTGTAGCGTAACCTGCGCTAAATTGCTCAGGGCTATGGAGAGCTGTTCATAGGAAGGGACAGACAGTGTAGAGAGTGTAATAGGAAGTTTTTTATACAAAAAAACTTTTCAAAGACCCAAAGGTCCTTTTAAGGACTATAGTGTGTGACAGAAGCAAAATATATTTTTAACACATCCTGCGCTAAATACCGTGTAATAGGCTGCTGCGGACAGTTAAATTATTGGTACCACATCTCCTGTTTAAAGTGTGCGCATCCCTAAAATATCAGTGACATCCAAAGTATTTTTTCCATAGACGTCCACTTCTGACAGTGACCTTACCAGAGCCACATCTGCAGTGTAACGTGTGCGCTTCCCAAAAATTTCTGTGACATACATTGGACTTTTTCCGTAGACGGTGTCCGCTTCTGACAGTGACCTTACCAGGGCAACATATGCAGTGTAATGTGTGTGCTTCCAAAAAAATTCTGTGACATACATTGTACTTTTTCCGTAGACAGTGTCCGCTTCTGACAGTGACCTTACCAGGGCCAGATCTGCAGTGTAACGTGTGTGCTTCAAAAATGTATCTGTGACATACAGTGTACTTTGTCAGCTTTGAAACCATATTCCCCCAGGAACCCAAAGACTTTTGTTTCCCGGAAGCAGCTCGGCGGGTCATGGGAATAGCGCCGCCAGATCAGCAGTCGTCATTGTTTATGGTCGGAACTACGACAGTATATGATCATCTTCGAACCTCTGACTTTTGTTTCTAATTAATGAAAACATTATTGGCAAATGCTTTTGCTTTGGTTCGTCTTGCGCCGGTCCAAGAATTTCACCTCTAGTGGTGCAATATGGATGCCCCCGGCCATCCCTCTTAATCATGGCCCCAGTTTCGAAAACCAGCAAAATAGAACCGGAGTCCTATTCCATTATTCCTAGCTGAAGTATTCAGGTGATCCGGCATGATTTGAAAACGGCAGTTAGGAGCGGCTGGCTGGGCGCATTTTGTGATGAAACGCCACCCCTTGGGCAGATTGGTGACCGGACAAGCAGGTTATATAACTTTATATTTTGGTACTTATAAGGTGGACAGGGGGATACTTAGATCATTTTAATAGACTTTATAAGACCTGTACTCACGTATATATACCTAAATATGCTAATTGGGGCTGTCAGTGTCCCTTTAAAGGTGGAAAAAGATCTGCAATGATTTATCTTTATTTCATTTTTTGACATCACAGAAACCTGACATTTTAACAGGGGTGTGTAGAGTCTTTATATCCACTGTAGAATATACATCACACCAGTATGGCTTAATAAATGTGGTTTGAGAAACACTTCTAATTGTCTACGGTGTGATTCACCTGTCGCTGATTACGCATGTTCTGGTCCTGTAGAGAATTAATAGAATATTTGAGGGCAATTAATAACTGTATCAACCAAAAACTGAAAGTAGTGATTCAGTTTACACAACATTGCTGCATATCTTTCCCAGGTTAATTGTTATAAGTATAAAAAGATCTTGTTAATTAAAATAATGTCTTGATTACAAGGGTCTGGTTTTCACGAAATATACCTAGTGTATAGATGGCCTTGCGGTTCGTCCGGCGGTCGTTTAGTTGCAAACTTTGCTTCTTCGCGGTTCGACGAACAGGCAAACATATGACACATCCATCAGGTGGTACAGGACAGCCAATTGAGACATTTAAGCACATGGACATACCTCCTACCTTATAAATAAACCTGATTTGGCTGCCATTTTACATTCAGTTTTTTGCCAGTCTAGGGAGAGTTTGCTGTGTGGAGCAGAGACAGACTGTTAGGGAAACCAAACACTAGATAATAGGGCCACAAAAGTCCTTTAAAGGACTGGTATAGGTGTGCTATCAATAGGTGTGACTTACTGAGGGGTGTGATATACTTACTAACGTGGAAAATATATAATAGGGCATTTGTATTGTGCAGCAGATGTGTGTGGTTTTGCTGCTCTACTGCAGCTACACAGAGTGCCAAATACTATTGGAACAAATAATTTCTACTGGTGTGATTTACCAGTTGCCCCCCCCCCCCCAAAAAAAAAACTGCTTGAAGCAGGGGTGTTATATACAAATAATATATTTTCTATATAGTGAATTTGGGTAGTGCAGCATTTGTTTGCGGTTTTGCTGCGTTACCTCAGCTACACAGAGTGATAAATGCTATTGGAACAAATAATTTCAAATGGTGTGATTTACCAGTTGCCCCCCCAAAAAACTGATTGAAGCAGGGGTGTTATATACCAATAATATACTTTCTATATAGCGAATTTGGGTAGTTCAGCCTTTGTTTGCGCTTTTGCTGCGTTACCTCAGCTACACAGAGTGACAAACGCTTTTGGAACAAATAATTGAGGCCAAAAACTGATTGAGGCAGGGGTGTGATATACCTTTTTCCACAAATACTGCTCTTCTATAGGGACTTTTGTCACAGGGTCATTTTGAAAATGACAGGCAGAGGAAAACGCATGCAATTCCGCAGGGAAGGTAGGGGTCGGGCAGGTGCACCAGGCCATAGCCTAAGTGGGAAGTTGCAGAAGGTGCATGCGATTACGTCAAAGGATGCACCAGACTTGATTGAGTGGCTCACTCAATTCTTAATTAGACCCCCGGTAGAAAAACAAAATGGCCGACATGTTACCAGCATCACAGAGGGATGTCAGAATGCATCACTTCCAGGCCTTGTTTCGATAAATGCTGCATTCTGCCTTTCCGGGCGCTGGCAGAGGAATTTCTGCTCACAGATAAACAGTTGCAGGTATCAATCCAACAGTGTATGCAAGAAGAGGACGGTTTGAAGATGTGTTGGTCACTTCGGATATGAGATCATTCTTGCAGCCAACCCATCGACAGCGACCCTCTGGATCCAGCCTCAGGGAAGACTTAGACTGACAGGTGTCTGAATACATCGGGTTATCGGCCGATGTGGACGCTCTAAGATGCGATGAACCCCTGGACTACTGAGTGTGCAGGCTTGACCTGTGGCCAGAGCTGGCACAATTTGAGATGTAACAATTGGCTTGCCCCTCGTCGAGTGTCCTGTCTGAAAGGTCGTTTAGAGCAGCAGGGGGATCGTGACCGATAAGCACACTCAACTAGCTCACAACAGTGTGGACTACCTCACATTTCTAAAAATGAATGAGGCATGGATCTCGGAGGAATTCAACACATGTGACGAGTCAACCACGTTTAATTGAATTTCCTCATGACAGTTCACAAATTCCCACCACCACCCAGAACAAATAATGGCCCCTGTTTTAGGTAGAGCTGTCCCGAACTATTCGCCGGCGAATAGCTCCTGGCGAACATAGCTTGTTCGCGTTTGCCGCTGCGGGCGAACATATGCGATGTTCGGTCCGCCTCCTATACGTCATCATTGAGCAAACTTTGACCCTGTACCTCACAGTCAGCAGACACATTCCAGCCAATCAGCATACCCTCCCTGCCAGACCCTCCCACCGCCTATCAAAAAGCAAGGACAGCATCCATCTTAGATTAATTCTGAAGCTGCAGTGTCACAAAGTTGTAATCGCAATGCGATTAATACAGGTTATATTAATCGCATTGCGATTACAACTTAGAGCTGGGTACCTAATGGTTATATTGATAGACTATAACAAAGATTGAGAATATAGTGCTATATTCGTTGTCAATTCTAGCAATACAACCATTAGGAACTCGGATCTAAGTTGTAATCGCAATGCGAATAATGCAGGCTATATTAATCGCATCGCGAATTCAAGCTAGCGAATGCAAGCTAAGTTCCTAATGGTTGTATTGCTAGAATTGACGAATATAACGAATATAGCACTATATTCTCAATCTTCATTATATTCTAGCAATACAACCATTAGGAACCCAGCAGCTCTAAGTTGAATTCGCAATGTGATTAATGTAACCTGCATTAATCGCATTGCGATTACAACTTTCTCAAATCCGACAGTACATTCTAGCATGGAGCCGTTCTTATGGTGATGGGGACGCTCCATGAGCACGGAAGTCGTCAGAAGCTCTAAGTTGAAATCAAAATGCGATTAATTCAAGTTCTATAAATCGCATTGTGATTTCAACAGAACTTCTGCTGACTTCCGTGCTCATGGAGCGTCCCTATCACCATGGGAACGACTCCATGCTAGAATGTACTGTCGGATTTGAGAAAGTTGAAATCGCAATGTGATTAATTCAAGTTCTATAAATTGCATTGCGATTTCAACTTACCACACTCTGCGTCAACTACGTAATTTTCCATGGGTGTTTTGCCATGGATCCCCCTTCGGCATGCCACAGTCCAGGTGTTTGTCCCCTTGAAACAACTTTTCCATCACTATTGTGGCCACAAAGAGTACCTGTGGATTTTCAAATTCGCCTTCCTATTGATGTCTATTGCGATTCGCCCCGGTTCACACGTTCGCGAACATTTGCGGAAATTCACGTTCGCCGTTCGCGAACGGAAAATTTTATGTTTGCAACATCACTAGTCTTAGGTAAGTACAGCAACGGTATCAGGATACAATCAAGGCGCAAAAGACACCGGCCAGGACACTTGTATGAAGAAAAGGAATCTTCTTTATTAAGTTTTTTCTTTTTATCTTAAATAAAGCAAACAACGTATTTCGGGGGTACTCAAGCCCCCTTCATCAGGTTCAAAAATGGCATTGAGTCTTTTTTGAACCTGATGAAGGGGGCTTGAATACCCCGAAACACGTTGTTTGTTTTATTTGATATAAAAAGAAAAAACTCAATAAAGAAGAAGATTCCTTTTCTTCATATGAGTGTCCTGGCCGGTGTCTTTTGCGCCTTGATTGTATCCTGATACCGTTACTACTTTGCCTTTTGGAGAAAATTGGGCATTCTCTCCGGAACCTTGGGATACTACGGCAGCATAAAACCGACAAGTGGATGCATGAATTTGTACGAAAAGTGCTAAACCTACAGTAGAGTTGTGCCTATTGAAAGCACAACTCTTTAAGGTGAGCTTTCCATTTTTTAGTTCTATCAACTTGCCATAATCAATTGGAACATACTACCCTTTGGTGCACTTTCTTTATTCTTTCCTAGCTACTGTATGCCTATACATATAAATTTAGGTAAATACAGCAGCATAAAAGGCATTTTCCATCCGTTGAATGCCTAATGTTTTGGGCCTCGGAGGAATTCAGCAACTGTGAAGACCATGTGTTTCAACTATTATCATTAGGTTTTTTTTAAGAGGGGGGATTTTGTTAGCCATGCTTTTAATCCAATTTAATATTTTTAGTTCTTTTTAACATATGTATTGACCTGTATTTGTACTGGCCTTCAGTAAAATTGATATCCATTAACCGTCTAATAGACCTCCAGCCACATACTTACTTGTTGTTTAGGTTTGCTGAATGCATAATTTTGGGGGCCTGTAGTACACTGGCCTGCTGGAAAATTGATATCCAATGACCATGTAATGTACCCCCAGCCACATACTTACTTGTTCTTTTCTGTCTGCTGAATGCATAACTTTGGGGGCCTGTAGTCCACTGTTCCTGCTGTAAAATCGATATCCAATGACCATGTAATCTTCCTCCAGCTACATACTTACTTGTTCTTTTCTGTACGGTGAATAAATAATTGTTGGGGCCTCAGAGTAATTCAACACCAGTGACGACCATGTGTTATCGAATTTCAACTATTATTATTAGGGTTTTTTTTCAAGAGGGAGGATCTAGTTATGCATATTTTTAATCTAATTTTATATTTTTAGTTGTTTTAAACATAAGTATTTGACCTATAGTTGTACTGGCTTGCAGTAAAATTGATATTCATTGACCGTGTAATATACCTCCGGACACATAATCACTCGATCTTTTCTGTCCGGTAAATGCCTAATGTTTAGGGCCTGTAGTCCAATGTTATCCATTGACCGCCTAATGTACCTCGAGCCACATAATCAGAATTTCTTTTATGTCAGATGAATGCCTAATTTTTAAGGCCCGTACTCCCGTGGCATAAAAAAAAATTCTAGGCTCCAAAAGGGCACATTTCAAAAAATTTCCCTTTAAGATGCATAAAAATGTCCCCTGATTAAGATACATATTTTTTGTTGGAATTTTTGTCATTGATCCCCCTCTAGTATGTCACTGTCCATGTTGTGGGACTATTTGTACACTTTTACTAAGTATTTGGTGGCTGCAAATATGAGCTGAAGGTTTTTCAGGTTTGCCTGCCATTAAAGTGAATGGGGCCCGCCGCAAACATGCAGTTCGCAAACATTTGAACGCGTTCTCACGATCGTGTTAACGAACCGTCCCAGCCGATGTTCGGCCATCACTACTAGTGTATTTATATGGTTAAATTTGGTTAATAAGATCAAGAGATATCAAAATATTCTATATAAGCAAATTGAGGAGAAATGGAACAGGATATGGGGGAATTGGAAGTCTTAGGTCTCCCTGCCACCACCCCATCAGTATCCCATCTTCGTCTTTTTGATGGAGGGAATAGGAGACGCATTACAATTGGGAGGAAGGGTAGGGGTAAGAGAGGGGGGGTAAGGTTTAAATGTGGGGAAAAGAAGAAAAATAATAATCTAAAAGATTATTTCTTGTACGGTAATTACTGTTTGTTTTTTCTTATTGTTTTCTTTAATGACATTTTTTGTTCAGAAAAAAAAGAACAGATATCCAATCGAGAATGTATGTTGATTAGAGAACAAATTGATAGTAATACATTGTATGCTATTGCTAATAATTCAGTTTGAAATTAATGGGGTTGTGAGATAGGTGTGGGTCCCACCTCTGTGATTATACCTGTCTCCAGAACAGGCTCTCCAAAGTAAAGAAGGATGCACCATTCACTACCTATGGTTTATTTCAGGGTAAGCCAGGGATGAAGCATGTGATCGGCATACGGGTTAGCAGCCCCTCTAAGGACATCAGGGCAGCCAGGTGCCAGTGCCAGGTGAGCTAGTGGAAGGGTACTCCTCTTCCCTACCCTCTGCACTTGTACCTGGCATATCAGACGTGATACCTCTCTAACTTTTATAGCATATCCTCGCAATATGCCATCAAAGTCTGAGATATATCAACCCATTTAAGGTTCTCAATCACATTTAAATTTCATATACCGTAGATGTCAAAAGACGTACTTTCTTTTCATTTTAATTGGTTGAAATATTTAGTATGAAAAAATGTAAATCTGCATTTTTCTTCAAATCATCTCAAAATATGTCTCACTGTGTGGATTTTTTTATTTTTATTTCATATAGTGTGCAGGAAGTTTTAGGGCTATATATATAAAAGCCTTTGGTCTTAAAAGAAAACCATTTTTGATGGCAAAAGGCAAATTAATACAGCCTTGTAGTCACAAGTACATTTGGAAGTATAAGCCTCTCTAAAGCTAGCTATGCAAAAATGCAATTAAGTGCATTTGTTTGTTCTAGGCTGCGGCAAATTCTTTGCTAGTAATAACTAGGTCCTGAATAGTCACATATATTAAAGATTGATACAGAAATAAGAATGCAAGAAATGAGTCAATGCAAACAAAGGTTTACAAAGGTCAGAGTTATTATGAAAAGGAAATGAGATATATTGTACAAGAATCATTGAGCAGTAACAAATGTATACATGGGCTTTAGGGAGACAATGTATGCAACATAGAGCACGGGCATGAAAATTGAATAACCAAAGTGGAATGTAAACTCAACATGTAATTTTCATTCTACAGATAAGGAGGTGATAAAGGCTGATGCAAATCCAGTTATGTGAACTTTGCTTGTAGCTTTTAGAAATTAGATTTTCCTTTAAATTAGCATTTGCTGGTAAAGTTCCAACATGTTGTATTTGAGGGATTAATCATCTTTCCAAATGTCTCAGTACAAAGTCTTAGATTCAGCATGTATTGATTTTGTGGTTTCTTTGATGTGTCCCTTCTGTTTGAAGAACAATTTTTGAACATGGAGTATCACAGAACACTGGAGCCAGCTCGACAAAATTCATGTAACGAAAATCAATTGCACTATAGTCTTTAAATGTGTTATTAATAATGCTTAGTGCTAAATTCATAGAATACACAATAAGTGGGGGTGTTTTTACATGGGTAATATAGGTGCCTCTTAAGGAAAAGTATTAGCAATATAATTCAACCATGGAAACTCTTCAGAAGATTTTTTTTTCTCTAAAGCGGTTGTTCAAAATTAAGAAAAAGTGGGGCAGGGTCTGGTTTTAAATAACAAAATAAATAGTACTAACCTTTTGAACTGCCTGACGTTTTAGTCCTCCATGGAGTGTTTACAGGGCTGCAGTGCAGACTGATGTCACGTAAACATAAACATGATGTCTTCAGCCAATCACTGGCTTTCACAGTGTGCCCTTGTGACCAATGATTGACTTTTGTGGTCACGTATTTTCAGCATAATGTCAGCACTTCAACCATGTAAACAAACCTGCTTGTAGATTAGAAATGGCAGCGCTAGAGTGGTGACTGATTTAACAGGCAAGTAACTGCTTATTTTGATATTTGTGCCTCTGTTTAACTACAGTACATATTTCATGTCAAACTAGTTCATGTACATATATAGAGTAATACAGGTCAGTAGTGATGGACAAACATCGGCTGGGATGGTTCGTTAACGTGCGTTCGCAATCAAATGTTGGCGAACCGCGCTATTGCGGTGGGCCCCATTGACTGTAATGGCAGGCGAACCTGAAAAACCTTCAGGTGATATTTGCAGGCCCCAAATACTTACTAGAAGTGCACAAATAGCCCCATAACATTGACAGTGACATACCAGAGGGGAATCATTGGCAAAAATTCCCACAAAAAAAATATGTATTTTAATCAGGAGCGATTTTTATGCGTCTTAAAGTGAAACTCTCAAAAATGTGCCCTGCTGGGACCTAGAATTTTTTTTATTTTAGGCCAAGGGAATACAGGACCCAAAAAATAGGCATTCACCTGACAGAAAAGAACTTGTGATTATGTGGCTGGAGGTACATTAGGCGGTCACTGGATGCTAATTTTACTCTAGGACACTGGAGTACAGGCCCCAAAAATGAGGCATTCACCTGACGGAAAAGAACTTGTGATTATGTGGCTGGAGGTACATTAGACAGTGTGGGGTTTCGCTCTGGTAGACAGGATTTGTGGACGCAGTGTAGAGGTAACAACAAGTTGTTTCAATCAAACAGTTCAGTGTTTTATTCACACTTTAGGCAAGTGACAAAGCAAGCATTGATAATCAAACAAAAAATCACCTTTTTATTAATTCACACCAGGCGGCAATTCTGCCGCAAAGACTCCTTGACCATAACAGCACCAACCTGTTTTCACGCCAAACAGGTAGCAATCCTTCATCCAGACACAAGGCTCCCAGATCCCAACACAGAGACCTTGCTTCTGAGCCTAGCTACCTATTTAAGGACAGCCAGGTGCTGCCAAAATCCGGACCGGCGCTTAAAATCCGGTCCTTAATTTGACCTCACCTGGCTGTAAATCAGCCCAGCAGCACATGCTGGGAGGAAAATACCTGTTTTCCCAGACAAAACCTCTCATTGTGTCACAGTGGTCACTGGATACAAAATTTACTGTAGGCCAGTACAGGCCCCAAAAATTATGCATTCACCTGACAGAAAATAACTTGTGATTATGTGGCTGGAGGTATAGCAGGCGGTCACTGGATAAAAATTTGACTGTAGGCCACTACAGGCCCCAAAAATTAGGCATTAACCTGACAGAAAAGAACTTGTGATTATGTGGCTGGAGGTACATTAGGCGGTCACTGCCTATGTCCACAAATTTTCTAAAGGCCTCCGAGTCCACCAGTTTATATGGCAATAGTTAGTGGGCTGGCGGTTCTGACAAGCCAGTGGTCAGCTGTTGGGCAAAAGGGTTATCCGGCGTCATCTAATTTTTACGTTCGAACATTTGGGCCACGGAAGCCTGCCTTCTGCCAGATAAACGCGACAACGGCACGGCTGAAGGTTGAGTGGAAAACAAATGGGAGGTGAGAGGAGGAGAAGAGGTGGGACGGGGAGCACCAGGAATGTGGCTTTGTGGGTTCTGACGGCTTTGCTCCCAATGGGCTCGGTGATGGGAGGCCAGGTGCCTTCTTAAGGAGGTCATCCCTAGGTGAATGTTGGGCTTACCGCGACTTATGCGTTGACATCACAGGATGCAGGTGGCAACACTATTGTCAGCAGCTGACACGTTAAAAAAAGCCCACTCTGCGGAGCCATGTGCCGGCGTCCTGGGAGTGCCAGATGTGACCATGCATGGTGGATGGCTCGTTCCAGATCCATCTGCAGTCTGCTTTTTGCCTCCTGTGCACTGTGAGTTCTGCCTGCTTCTCCTCCTTCTCCTCCCTCTCTGCTGCTCCGTCTCTCCCTCTGAACTCCCCACCTCTTCCTCTCTTGTGGACACCCACGTGACGTCCATCGACATGTCATCATTGTCACCTTCTCCACCACTGACATTTGAGATCTCGGAGTAGGCAGCAACAGCGGGGACCTCCCTCTTTGGGTAGATCTGGGTAGTGTCGTCAGACCGCTGGGTGGCGGCCGTTGCTACCTCCTCTTCCTCATCTGATGTCAAGAATGGATGCGCATCAGTAAGGTCTGGGAATGGATAGGAAAAAAAATTCTCTGACTCAAGTGGAGGTGCTATGGTGGTGGTGGTGTATTTGGGGGTGCACACAGCAGAGAGTGGGGAGGGTGCAGATACATAGGATGAAGAGGGTGCAGAAGCGGAAGGCTGAGTGAGCCACTCAACCAACTCTGGTGCTCCCGTTAAAGTAATCGCATGCTCCTTCTCCAACTTCCCACTTAGGTTCCGGCCTGGTGCACCTGCCCGACCCCCTACCACCCCTGCGGATCGGCCTGCCTCTTCCTCTGCCTGTCATCTTTAAAATGACCCTGTGCCTAAGTCCCTACAGTAGAGCAGTGTTTGTGGAAGCAGGTATATTGCATGCCTCAATTAATATTTGATGGAAGCAGGTATATCAAATCCCTTAATCAGTATTTTGTGGGAGCAGGTATATCGCAGGCCTCAATCAATATTTGGTGGACACAGGTATGGTATATCGAACCCCCTAATCAGTATTTTGTGGAAGCAAGTATATCACTGGCCTCAATCAATATTTGGTGGAAGCAGGTATATCAAACCCCTGAATTATTTTTTTGGACACAACAGTTATCTCACGCCACCCTTTTTTTTTGTGGTAACAGGTATATCGTATATCGTAGCCCTCAATCAGTATTTTGTGGAAGAAGGTATATCACACCCCTCAATCAGTTTTTTGGCGGGGGCAACAGGTATATAACACCCGTTGCAATTTGTTGTTCCAATAGTGTTTGTCCCTCTATATTGCTGCGGTATTGCATCAAAACCGCGCACAACTGCTGCAAAATACAAATGCACTATAATATACTTGTTATGCTATGTTGGAAGCATATTATAAGTATATCAAACCCCTCAGTATATCACACCTATTGATAGCACACCTATACCAGTCTTTAAAATTACTTTTGTGGCCCTATTAGTGTCCCTAACAGCCTGTCCATGCTCCACAAAGTAACCTCTCCCTACACTGGCAAAACACAGAATGTAAAATGGCTGCTAGATCCGGTACTTTTATAGGCTGGGGTTGTGACCATGTGCTGAAACATCTCAATTGGCTGTCCTGTCCCACCTGATAAATGTGTCATGGGTCAAAATTCAGCGCAGCGCAAAAGAATATGGCCCCGGCGGACATCGCCATATGTTTGCATGTTGGGCGAATTGCGAACACTCAAAGTTCGCCCCAAACGACCGTCGGGCGAACTGCAAGGCAATCTCTACAGGTCAGTATCAGCACAGCTGCAGGCAGTGACAGTACAAAAATCCAAAATAGGGATTCCATATACAGATGTTCCCTTCCTTACTTTTGCTCTTAGTTAAAAGTATTCTTGGATGTGAGGCGTGAGATGACCTATTTCAGAAAAACACATGATTTCATGACACTCTGTCATAAGATGTCTATCTGATATAAGTTTATTTGTGCTCACCTAGTAGTTGTAATGCGAAATGCTTACTGGCAAAGGTTTTGCAACCATGGCATGATTTTGTATTGAATTTGTTTCATAAGAAATTGAACTCAACCAAATTCAAGAAAAGGGTGGATACATCTTTATGTCAATACAATAATGTAGAGCTTCCAATGTAATGTCAACAATATATCAATACCCATTTTGTTCTTCCAAACACATAGTAATTACCATAAAGCAGTGTGAGGGACTGGAAATGGTCATATGTCCTGCATAAAGATTGTTCTCAATCCAGTTACAATATCCTTTGCCATGACAACATGAAAGCAATCAAAAAACTTAATTATAATTATTTTTAAGGTAAAAGTCAACAGAACAGTGAAATACATTAGTCCATGCTCCATTGGATATCATACAAAGATTTGCCGGTGCATCATGTGACCCAGCCCCTATATAAGCTGGATCATGTGTAGCACCGCCAATCAGCTCTCAGTAGTGAAGGGACAGAAAGCAGGCAGCTGAAGTGAGGGACAATGTTATTGCGATTTTTTATGGATGCAATGCACCATCTTTGCACCCCTGACACAGAAAGATAATTATAAATCTGGCTTATAATTCTGTGTGTGACCTGCAGCGCTTTTTTTTTTTTTTTGTGTGGGTACAATGCAACATTGTACTTTGTACCCCTGACACACAAATATAATAGATAATCCGTCTGTTAGGTGCACGTCATATACCCATTTATTGCGTGAAGTACACCTGCACTGCATACGTGACAGGAAAAATAATATAGTTGATCCGTCTGTTAGTTCAGTGGTTGACTTTAAATAATTAGGAGAGTATCAAATAAGGGACGTGGCCCTGGTCGTGGTTCTGCTGGAGTTGGTGGAGCTCCTGTTGCAGGGAGAGGACGTGGTCGATCTGTGCCAGCTACATGCTAGAACACTCAGCTGGGGGGATACAGAGGACACAGACAATACACCTTCCACAGAGGACAGCTTGTCATTGCCTTTGGGCAGCCTGGCACACATGAGCGACTACATGCTGCAGTGCTTGCACAACGACAGCCGAGTTGCCCACATTCTAACCAGTGCTGATTACTGTGTGGCCACTCTGCTGGATCCCTGCTACAAGGACAATGTGCCATCCTTAATTCCATCACTGTAGCGTGATTGGAAGATGCGCGAGTACAAGCGCACGCTGGTAGACGCGCTGCTGATGGCCTTCCCTCCTGACACCGGGGGCTCAGTAGAAGCACAAGGAGAAGACAGAGGAGGTGGGGCACCACCAGCACCTCAGAAGGAAGGGTTAGCATGGCCGAAATGTGGAAAAGCTTTGTCAGCACGCCACAACAACCAGCACCACAAGCTTATATGGAACATCTTAGCAGGAGGCAGCATTTCAGCAACATGGTGGAACAATGCGTGTGCACACGCCTACAGGTACTGACTGATGGGTCTGCCCCATTCAACTTCTGGGTCTCAAATTGGGCACATGACCTGAGCTTGCCCTTTACACCTTGGAGGTTCTGGCCTGCCCTGTGGCCAGTGTATTGTCCGAACGAGTGTTCAGCACGGCAGGGGGGTGATCACAGACAAGTGCAGCCGCCTGTCCACAGCCAATGTGGACAAGCTCACGTTCATTAAAATGAACCAGGCAGGGATCCCATAGGACTTGTCCGTACCTTGCGGAGAATGGATAAGTATATCGGCCGCACCCAGCCATGTTATACTCCAATGCACTTTCTCTTTGGTTTCTTTTTTATATTTCCCAATGTTTTGGGGTCTTCCCAAATTGATGAAAAAAAGTACAAAAATAGTGTTGGCTACCTTCTCCTCCTCAACCACCGATTCCACCTACACCGCCACGTCTACCACCTCCTCAACCTTTTAAATTTATTTAAATGTTATTTTAATTCATTTCCCTATCTATATTTGCTTACAGGGCAATTGTCCTACTCTTAACCCTATTTTGCTTCCTTTTGCAGCCCTCTAGCCCTTTCTATGACTTTTTTAGAGCCATTTTAGTACCCCAAAGTTCAGGTCCCCATGGACTTGGGGTTCGGGGTCAAGTTCAGGTCATGTTTGTGTCCTGAACCCGAACTTTGCGGTGAAGTTCGACCGAACTCGGCGAACCCAAACTTCTAGGTGTTCGCTCAACCCTACAGATGAGTAAGATCAGAAAAAATATGGTCAGATTAGTAATGTAGCTAAGGGCTCTTTCACACCTGCGTTATAGTCTTCCGGCATAGAGTTCCGTCGTCGGGGCTCTATGCCGGAAGAATACTGATCAGGATTTTCCTAATGCATTCTGAATAGACAGTCCGTCCTTCAGGATGCATCAGGATGTCTTCCGTTCCGGAACGGAACGTTTTTTGGCCGCAGCAAATAGCGCAGCATGCTGCGCTTTTTGCTCTGGCCAAAAATCCGGAACACTTGCCGCAAGGCCGGATCCGGAATGAATGCCCATTGAAAGGCATTGATCCGGATCCGGCCTTAAGCTAAACGTCGTTTCGGCGCATTGCCGGATGCGACATTTAGCTTTTTCTCAATGGTTACCATGGCTGCCGGGACGCTAAAGTCCTGGCAGCCATGGTAAAGTGCAGTGGGGAGCGGGGAGCAGCATACTTACCATCCGTGCGGCTCCCGGGGCGCTCCAGAGTGACGTCAGGGCGCCCCAAGCGCATGGATCACGTGATCGCATAGACATGTCATCCATGCGCATGGGGCGCTCTGACGTCATTCTGGAGCGCCCCGGGAGCCGCACGGATGGTAAGTATACTGCTCCACACTACTACTATGGCAACCAGGACTTTAATAGCGTCCTGGCTGTCATAGTAACACTGAACGCATTTTGAAGACGGATCCGTCTTCAAATGCTTTCAGTACACTTGCGTTTTTCCGGATCCGGCGTGTAATTCCGGCAAGTGGAGTACACGCCGGATCCGGACAACGCAAGTGTGAAAGAGGCCTAAAATGCTTACAAGGTTAAAAATTGCAAAAACCTTCTAACAACCATAGTGACCTTCACACATAGGGTAAAATGGTGCAATGACTTCTTATTGCACACTCAATCTCATTGCTTCATCTAACTAGACTGTAGAAATGTATATAATGAATATATTTTATAATGTAGAAATATTCTATACAAGAACACAGGCATGGGATTCAGCGGGTTCCCTCAGGTTCTCCAGATCAGGTTGTTAAAATTACAGCCAGATCGGAGAACCGTGTTACCGGCTGGAGGAGATCAGCGCTTCCATTCCATAGTTTTGCTCCTTAGGCTTTTTTAAAGTTGGGTGATATGTGTGTGTAGCGTATGGTGTATTTATGTGTATGTGTGTTGCATATCTATCGTGTATGTATAAATAAACATGTGTCTCCATTTGAGAAGGGAAGCTGTTAAAAATTTGAATCCCACCCCTGCAAGAACATCAGACAGATCAATGCATAAACACATATGCCCAATCGCCTGATTGATAAAACATGTTTCTCCATGGACCTACATGTGAGGAGCACAAATGTTTTTTTGGGTCTGTGCCAAATGTACAGGGTTGGGATACTAAAGCCTAGGTATTTGACATTGGCTGAGTAGCAGTGAGAAAAAGACCTGCAAATTTCATGTTTTTCTAAGCAACATTATGACACATTATTAACAACACATAATATACCTTTAAAAAATATAATCCCAATAAAATCACATTGTATCCGTCTTCTACATGACAAAATAAACAGAGATGTTAAAGGGTTTCTGTCAGCAGGAAAATGGTTATTAACCTTGCTGACATTAGTGATGTACTAATATCAGCTGAACATAACTATATTAGTGCCATTTCACTGTGTGCCGCCGTTATTGAGAAAAAAATTACTTTTATAATATGCAAATGAGCCTCTAGGTGCAGGGGGGGTGTTGCTCCTGCTCCTAGAGGCTCCGTTCTCCCACCTCTGGCCACGCCCTGCTACACTTGATTGACAGGGCCAGGCAGCGTTGGTCTCCTCCTGACATCCCGTTCAGTATTCGGCGCAGTGAGTAAAGGCGGCAGCCGGCGAGCGTTCTTTAAGCAGAATATTCAGGTGCCACAGACGATGGTTGTTGCCGTATATACTATATATATTCTCATTGTCGCTTTAAGTATTAAGCCTGGAAAAATGTACAAAGCGTAAAAATTCTTTTTGAAGCCATGTCATCTCAAGTCAGTACGGTATTTTCCATTCTGTATCTCCTGTCATCTGTTTAGAATGTCTGAAGGCCCTATCCATCCAGATAATAGCATTCTGCAGGAGGATTGTGCTGCTAGTATATTGACACGATAATGATCTGCAAGCACACTGAATTCTTTCTAGTTGCAGATAAGAATACATAATTTAATGTATACCACTGCCACTTTATTAATATTCATCTTCCAGTATGAGCAAACATTGGTCATGCAAGTTTCAAACATCCCAGAGACACAAACCCAAGTTATAATCAAGCCATACACGATAGAAATGTTCTTTAGAGTATCCAAATAAATGGAAATAGAAATTATATTAAAACAATGTAGTAATGTAGAAATACATAGATGAAAAAAACAGTTATGTGGTGCTCTCTCAAATAACTACATTAATTTGTTCCATTGTTGTCACTGTAACTTGAAAATATAAACATTTGAGATGGTAACTCTATTGAATACTGTTTGTTTTAAAGCCTCCAAAATGTCAAAAAAACATGAAAATTAATGTAAAGTAAGCATAAAATTATTATAGATAAAGCAAGTGCTTGCGAAGTACGGTGAGAAACAGCTGCGGGTTTCTGATAAATGACTTTCTGTGTTAAAAAGAGAAGCTTGCTTTGGGATCTGTTTAGTGGACACAGTGTACAGCGATAATAACATTGTCAAATCTTCAGCTGTTATCCAAAGCGCAACTAGTCCTAGCGAAGTACACAGCAATGTAGTACTTGTAGCACAGAGAGCAGTACGGTCTGTGCATGCAGTACAAAGAGCAGTACAGTACATGTAGCGGTAATAAGCAGTACAGTACATTTAGTACAGTTAGAGAGCAGTATAGCAGTGTGCACGTAGTACAAGTAGAGAACGGTACACTACATGTACAGGTAGTGAACAGTATAGCATATGTAGTACAGGTAGAGAGCAGTACAGTATATGTAGAACTAGTGAGCAGTATAGTACATGTAGTTCAAGTAGACCGCAATGCAGTACTGTGTATGCAGTATAAGTAGTAGGCAGTACAGTATATGTAGTACAGGTAGAGATTAGTAAAGTATTGTACATGTAGTACAAGTAGAGAGAAGCACAATACATTTAGTACTGTAAGAGAACAGTACAGTAATATATGTGCAGTGCAGGTAGAGAGCAGTGCAATACATGTTTAGGTAGTAAGCAGTACAGTACAAGTAAAGAGCAGTACAGTACATGCAGTACAGGTAGAGAACAATGCAATATTGTATATGTATTAAAAGTAGAGCACAGTACAGTACATGTAGTACAAGTAGAGAGCAGTACAGTACCTGTAGTACAGATAGAGAACAGTACAGTACCTGTATAGGCAGTGAGCAGTACAGTACATGTAGTACAGATAGAGAACAGTACAGTACCTGTATAGGCAGTGAGCAGTACAGTACATGTAGCATAGGTAGAGAGCTGTGCAGTACATGTAGAGGCAGTGAACAGTACAGCACGTGTAGCATAATCAGAGAGCAGTACACTACATGTATTGCAAGTAGAGAGCTGTACAGTACATGTAGTACAGATAGAGAGCAGTACTGTACCTGTATAGGTAGTGAGCAGTACAGTACATGGGGCATAGGTAGAAAGCTGTGCAGTACATATAGAGGCAGTGAGCAGTACAGCACATGTAGCACAGTCAGACAGCAGTACACTACATGTATTACAAGTATAGAGCAGTACAGTACATGTAGTACAGATAGAGAACAGTACAGTACCTGTATAGGCAGTGAGCAGTACAGCACATGTAGTACAGATAGAGAACAGTACAGTACCTGTATAGGCAGTGAACAGTACAGTACATGTAGCATAGGTAGAGAGCTGTGCAGTACATGTAGAAGCAGTGAACAGTACAGCACATGTAGCATAATCAGAGAGCAGTAAACAACATGTATTACAAGTAGAGAGCTGTATAGTACATGTAGTACAGATAGAGAGCAGTACTGTACCTGTATAGGTAGTGAGCAGTACAGTACATGTGGCATAGGTAGAAAGCTGTGCAGTACATGTAGAGGCAGTGAGCAATACAGCACATGTAGCACAGTCAGACAGCAGAACACTACATGTATTACAAGTATAGAGCAGTACAGTACATGTAGTACAGATAGAGAACAGTACAGTACCTGTATAGGCAGTGGGCAGTACAGTACATGGAGTCTAGTTAGAGAGCAGCACAGTACATGTAGTACAGATATAGAACAGTACAGTACTTGTATAGGCAGTGAGCAGTACAGTGCATGTAGTACAGATAGAGAACAGTACAGTACCTGTATAGGTAGTGAGCAGTACAGTACATATAGCATAGGTAGAAAGCTGTACAGTACATGTAGAAGCAGTGAGCAGTACAGTGCATGTAGTACAGATAGAGAACAGTACAGTACCTGTATAGGTAGTGAGCAGTACAGTACATATAGCATAGGTAGAAAGCTGTACAGTACATGTTTAAGCAGTGAGCAGTACAGTACATGTAGCACAGTTAGAGAGTAGTACGCTACATGAAGTACAAGTAAAGAGCAATGCAGTACATGTAGCACAGTTAGAGAGTAGTACACTACATGAAGTACAAGTAGAGAGCAGTGCAGTACATGTACCATAGTTAGAGAGTAGTACACTACATTAAGTACAAGTAGAGAGCAGTACAGTACCTGTATAGGTAGTGAGAAGTACAGTACACATAGCATAGTTAAAGAGCAGTACAGTACATATAGGGCAGATAGTGAGCAATGCATTACATATAGCCCAGGTAGAAAACAATACTGTTAAGGCAGTGAAGGCAGGACAGCACAGCACTGTTTATGTAGAACATGTAACAAGCATCAGAGTACTTATAGCATACGTAGGTAGCAAGCAGTCCAGTGAAGCTAGCAATTATCTAATACTCTCTGCAAATTTTTTTTTTTTCTTTTTTCAGAAGACTAGAATTAAAAAAGTTCCTAGTTTGGATCCTTACACTCGAGTTTGATATTGTATTTCACTCTACTACAAGTAGTGAGCAGTACAGTACATGCAGTATGGGAAAGAGCAGTGCAGTACACAAAGAATAGCTAGTGAGCAATACAGTAAGTATGGAACAGACACAAGTTGCATACATCTGGAACAGGGAGAAATCTATACAAAGAAACAATGATCACCATGTGCATGTGCTGTTCAAGATGTCACATATCTATAGAGCGCATGGATCCCTCGTTAGCTTAAACAGTAAATGAATATTAGAAACTACATGTTGATCCAGCTTTTCTTGAAATGATAACGTTCATTTATTTGCGTGTCAGTTAAAAGATGTTACAAAAGTACGTTTACTCGGTTCCCTTTGACTAAGAACTGCATTGTTTGAAAAAAAATAGAGATACTGGACTTCATTCTACTGAATTGTGCAACATACTGTATTTTACCTGGATTAGGGTACTTTCACACTAGCCTTATTCTTTTCCGGTATTGAAATCCTGTAAAGGGTCTCAATACCAGAAAAAAACACATAAGTTTGGTCCTAATGCATTCTGAATGGAAAGCAATCTGTTCAGTATGCATCAGGATGTCTGCCGTTCCGTCCTTTGTACGGTAATTGACCAGTCAAAATACCGCAACATGCTGCAGTACTGTCACTACCAGAGCTTTGAGACGTTCTCACAGCTCTGTTTCCCCACCCCTGTGATGATGTCACTTAGAGTTTGGAGGAGTTCTCACTGCTCTGTTTCTCCACCCCTGTGATGATGTCACGTAGAGCTTGGAGGAGTTCTCACTGTTCTCTTTCTCCACCCCTGTGATGGGGTCTTTACTCCCAGCTGTTCCTCCTGCGTTTGATTTCCCTGCCTTTAAATCACCCCTCCTCCTATTGTAGGGTGTGGATTATATTTCTCATTTCAGTTGTAGCTCTTGCCTGAGTATCTTCACTTGTAAGCTATCAGTTCACTGGACCTGTGTTCTGCTGCAGCAAGCACTCCGGATATTGCCAGCTGTCCTTGGATCCGTCTTCTCTGCGGCTGAGGTGGCCACGGTTCCCTCCATATACTGAGCAGGGCACCGGTGGCCGTGCCCCTTCCACTATTGTAGGGGTTACAGTGGTCATCAGTCTTAGGTACGCGGGCATGCCTCGTTCCACCATTTGGATCCGGGCATGTGCTTTAGCAGCATAGGGAGAGCTTTGAGGGTCTGACAGGGGTCACCCTTTATCTTCCCTAGTTTGGGTCCGGTCAGTAGCTCTTTGTTCTGTGTATTCTCTTGTTGCTCACAAACAGCCTTGACAAGTAAAGGGAGTGCAGAATTATTAGGCAAGTTGTATTTTTGAGGATTAATTTTATTATTGAACAACAACCATGTTCTCAATGAACCCAAAAAACTCATTAATATCAAAGCTGAATATTTTTGGAAGTAGTTTTTAGTTTGTTTTTAGTTTTAGCTATTTTAGGGGGATATCTGTGTGTGCAGGTGACTATTACTGTGCATAATTATTAGGCAACTTAACAAAAAACAAATATATACCCATTTTAATTATTTATTTTTACCAGTGAAACCAATATAACATCTCAACATTCACAAATATACATTTCTGACATTCAAAAACAAAACAAAAACAAATCAGTGACCAATATAGCCACCTTTCTTTGCAAGGACACTCAAAAGCCTGCCATCCATGGATTCTGTCAGTGTTTTAATCTGTTCACCATCAACATTGCGTGCAGCAGCAACCACAGCCTCCCAGACACTGTTCAGAGAGGTGTACTGTTTTCCCTCCTTGTAAATCTCATATTTGATGATGGACCACAGGTTCTCAATGGGGTTCAGTTTAGGTGAACAAGGAGGCCATGTCATTAGATTTTCTTCTTTTATACCCTTTCTTGCCAGCCACGCTGTGGAGTACTTGGACGCGTGTGATGGAGCATTGTCCTGCATGAAAATCATGTTTTTCTTGAAGGATGCAGACTTCTTCCTGTACCACTGCTTGAAGAAGTTGTCTTCCAGAAACTGGCAGTAGGACTGGGAGTTGAGCTTGACTCCATCCTCAACCCGAAAAGGCCCCACAAGGTCATCTTTGATGATACCAGCCCAAACCATAACTCCACCTCCACCTTGCTGGCGTCTGAGTCGGACTGGAGCTCTCTGCCCTTTACCAATCCAGCCACGGGCCCATCCATCTGGCCCATCAAGACTCACTCTCATTTCATCAGTCCATAAAACCTTACAAAAATCAGTCTTGAGATATTTATTGGCCCAGTCTTGACGTTTCAGCTTGTGTGTCTTGTTCAGTGGTGGTCGTCTTTCAGCCTTTCTTACCTTGGCCATGTCTCTGAGTATTGCACACCTTGTGCTTTTGGGCACTCCAGTGATGTTGCAGCTCTGAAATATGGCCAAACTGGTGGCAAGTGGCATCTTGGCAGCTGCACGCTTGACTTTTCTCAGTTCATGGGCAGTTATTTTGCGCCTTGGTTTTTCCACACGCTTCTTGCGACCCTGTTGACTATTTTGAATGAAACGCTTGATTGTTCGATGATCACGCTACAGAAGCTTTGCAATTTTAAGAGTGCTGCATCCCTCTGCAAGATATCTCACTATTTTTGACTTTTCTGAGCCTGTCAAGTCCTTCTTTTGACCCATTTTGCCAAAGGAAAGGAAATTGCCTGATAATTATGCACACCTGATATAGGGTGTTGATGTCATTAGACCACACCCCTTCTCATTACAGAGATGCACATCACCTAATATGCTTAATTGGTAGTAGGCTTTCGAGCCTATACAGCTTGGAGTAAGACAACATGCATAAAGAGGATGATGTGGTCAAAATACTCATTTGCCTAATAATTCTGCACTCCCTGTATTTTTTCCGGCCAAAATCCCAGAACAGTACTGCACTTGCCGGCATTCATTTCCATAGAGATGTATTAATGCCGGATCCGGTACCAAGTGTTCCGGAAATTGCCACATCGCCCGATCTGCGCATGTGCTGGGCTTTTGATCTTAGAATTTTTTTTTATTCTGGATGATACCGGATGAAAAGATGCCCTGACATGTTAGGGCATTAAATTCACACACAATGTGAATGTCCCATGGAGTGTACAATAGCTGATATGTCGCCATATACAATAACATATGCAGGGAAAAGTAGCATCAATGAGCAAAAAAAAAAAAATAGGTATAAATCCATAAGAGACCCAAGATAACACAGCAGAGGACCTCCACCTTAGTACCTTGATACTCGTTTTGCAGTCAGATTCCTCAATGGTTAGTGAGTTGGTAGGAAAAAAATAAATAAAAATTATATATATATATATATATATATATATATACA
Source organism: Bufo gargarizans (assembly GCF_014858855.1). NCBI lineage: Eukaryota > Metazoa > Chordata > Amphibia > Anura > Bufonidae > Bufo > Bufo gargarizans. The sequence continues at coordinate 184,374,080 of NC_058084.1, forward strand.
CTCACCTAAAGAATTATTAGGAACACCTGTTCTATTTCTCATTAATGCAATTATCTAGTCAACCAATCACATGGCAGTTGCTTCAATGCATGTAGGGTTGTGGTCCTGGTCAAGACAATCTCCTGAACTCCAAACTGAATGTCAGAATGGGAAAGAAAGATGATTTAAGCAATTTTGAGCGTGGCATGGTTGTTGGTGCCAGACGGGCCGGTCTGAGTATTTCACAATCTGCTCAGTTACTGGGATTTTCACGCACAACCATTTCTAGGGTTTACAAAGAATGGTGTGAAAAGGGAAAAACATCCAGTATGCGGCAGTCCTGTGGGCGGAAATGCCTTGTTGATGCTAGAGGTCAGAGGAGAATGGGCCGACTGATTCAAGCTGATAGAAGAGCAACGTTGACTGAAATAACCACTCGTTACAACCGAGGTATGCAGCAAAGCATTTGTGAAGCCACAACACGCACAACCCTGAGGCGGATGGGCTACAACAGCAGAAGACCCCACCGGGTACAACTCATCTCCACTACAAATAGGAAAAAGAGGCTACAATTTGCACGAGCTCACCAAAATTGGACTGTTGAAGACTGGAAAAATGGTTTCTTGAACATGACAATGAGTTCACTGTACTAAAATGGCCCCCACAGTCACCAGATCTCAACCCAATAGAGCGTCTTTGAGATGTGGTGGAACGGGAGCTTCGTGCCCTGGATGTGCATCCCTCAAATCTCCATCAACTGCAAGATACTATCCTATCAATATGGGCCAACATTTCTAAAGAATGCTATCAGCACCTTGTTTAATCAATGCCACGTAGAATTAAGGCAGTTCTGAAGGCAAAAAGGGGTCCAACACCGTATTAGTATGGTGTTCCTAATAATTCTTTAGGTGAGTGTATATATATATATATATGAAACTGAGCGTGTTATAAAAACTTGGAACAATATATGTTAAAGTAAGTGCAGAGCCCATCTTTATCTAATAAATGGCAGCATATAAGGCAAATCATATGGCGTTTACAGGTAGACCTGCCGGTAACAGTATTATCTCACCTCTGCTTATTATATGTCACATGCACAATTGCACACTTGTCCACATGCCGCCACTCCATATGCAACATGGCATCCAGAAGTCATGGACACCAGATACCACCTTGGTTGGACCAATGAAATGTGCACAATGAAACTGCTAGATATTCCAGACAAGTAATATCCATAAAGGCTTGATTAGAGTGGATTTGACCGTCTGGATCTCCATCATTGAGCAGGACCAAAGAGTGATTTTTTTTTTAATTTTCAGAAAATGATTCCTATTTGAATGTATACAACTGTATTACTATTAATTATCAAAATTTGGGCCTGCACCATTACTGTTGAGTATGAATGCACCCTTAGGCCCCTTTCACACGGGCGAGTTTTCCACGCGGATGCGATGCATGAGTTGAACGCATTGCACCCGCACTGAATCTGGACCCATTCATTTCTATGGGGCTGTTCACATGAGTGGTGATTTTCACGCATCACTTGTGCGTTGCGTGAAAATCGCAGCATGCTCTATGTTCTGCGTTTTTCACGTAACGCAGGCCCCATAGAAATGAATGGGGTTGCGTGTAAATCGCAAGCATCTGCAAGCAAGTGCGGATGCGGTGCAATTTTCTGGCACGGTTGCTAGGAGATGATGGGATGGAGACCCGATCATTATTATTTTCCCTTATAACATGGTTATAAGGGAAAATAATAGCATTCTGAATACAGAATGCATAGTAAAATAACGCTGGAGGGGTTAAAAAAATAAATAAAAATTAACTCACCTTAATCCACTTAATCGCGCAGCCGGCATCTCCTTCTGTCTTCATCTTAGCTGTGTGCAGTAAGTAACAGGACCTGTGGTGACGTCACTCCGGTCATCACATGGTCCATCACATGGTCCATCACCATGGTAAACGATCATGTGATGGATCATGTGATGACCGGAGTGACATCACCACAGGTCCTGTTACTGCACACAGCTAAGATGAAGACAGAAGGAGATGCCGGCTGCGCGATTAAGTGGATTAATGTGAGTTAAATTTCAATTTTTATTTTTTTAACCCCTCCAGCACTATTTTACTATGCATTCTGTATTCAGAATGCTATTATTTTCCCTTATAACCATGTTATAAGGGGAAATAATACAACCTTCAGAACACCGATCCCAAGCCCGAACTTCTTTGAAGACATGCGCAATTTTTCTCACGCGAGTGCAAAACGCATCAAAATGTTTTGCACTCGCGCGGAAAAATCGCGCGTGTTCCGGCAACGCACCCGCACATTTTTCTACAACGCCCGTGTGAAACCAGCCTTAGACTTTCCCAGAAAGTATTTTACATGACAGTGAGCTGTACTGTCTGAAAGGTGAGGAAATATGGATACTCCTTAAGTTACAGTATGTTATTTGATAGATAGCTGCAATCCACATTTTTAATTAAAAAAAGAGTCAGTATTTGACGTGTACACCTAAATCTAATTTTACTTAAAATACATCAATTTCCTTCTGCCCCTTTGCCTCAAAGGCGCAGTGACTCCTGGAGTAATGCATACATTACAGTTTGTGATGGTTATCACATTGTGTGATGATCATGACTTTGAATTTTATCTTACTTTTTTTCTTAAAAGCGTCGGGTGAAATAAGCGCAATTTTATGCTTGTGACATGGTCAATTAATCAAATGTAATGAGAAATAAATGCTTTTGACTCAATCCGAATGTAGGAAAAAAAATCCTGTCAGCAAAGCTTTTCCATTTGGCAGTTATAAAAACATATAAATGTGCGCCCATGTAAGGCTGGTTCAAGATAAGTTCTAATAGCGTCTATGTCTGTAAACCAATGTCAATGCAAACAAAGTATGTCAATTTGAATGCTGCATGCTGTGTTAGCAGAATAAATCCCAGCGTATAACATATTTAGGTAGTTTTAAAAATGAACGGCCGCAGTAAATACCCTGACACGAGCTTAGCCATTTTTATTAGACTTTATTGGACTATATAACTACCTATTTGTTTGCTGCACAAATAATTTAACCTTGACTCCCATTCATGCAAAATGTTTAGGTGATCAGCTTCAAGGTATGATGATGGCTGAACGCAGAAAGTACTTACTGTGATTTTCCAATTTAGTGCAATTGCATATTCATGTTTGTTCAGGGTTACTGAACTGAACAAAATGCTGTTCTATAGCCAAACAAGCCTGGAAGCAAAACGTACTAAGTCAAATGGTGCATAGACGTTGGAGACAACGTCTCCTTAAAATAGATATTACTTACATAAAGACACACACAAATTGTATTATTGAGACTCTACGTGCTAGGCAAAGATCTTAACAAATCTCCAAATTTAGGGGACAAAATACCTCCAGACTCTTTCTGAAAGAGGCCATATTGTTACAGTATATCCTAAGTGAGCCTCAACATCTGTAGATACAGAAATAAGGAGCCACAGCACAGTCTCTATTGAATTTGAGTGAGCATGCTTTTATTTAGGTCATTAGGATTCACAAGGTTAAGTGGCAGCATTTTGATCACGTTGAAAGTCCTTTGGCGTGCCGTGGAGGTCATTGTGAAGAACTACGTAGAAAATATTGCTGCTGAGAAACCCAAACAACGTAAATGAAGGCACATTCACTTAAGGGGTTGTCTGAGTTATTGTTTTGTTCTTTGTATGTTTCTATGCAAATGTAATGGCTTTACCATGCACTTACTGCATCTGCAGTGGCTGCTTTCTCAGATTTCACTGAGGGTCACATGACCTGTGATGTCAGCTCCTCTCTCTGCTCTGATGATATTTCGTGCACAAGCTTGAGACAGTAGATATGTGTCCATGCCCCCTGCACTGCTGTCTGCCTTGTGTCTCCTTGCCACTGAATACTTCAGGAAAGATTAACCCCTTCAGCAGCAGAGGGGGGTGGAGGCTTTCCTGAGTAGCTGCAGGCATTGAAGAGACACAGGATCCTTATTCTGCATACACATAGCTGACAGACTGGAAGAGGTCTGCAGAGCATTGCATAAGCACAGGTAGGGGGAAGATCCTGTGTGTATCAGCAGTGTCATTGTACAGCTGGGATTTGTAGTCCTACACATACAACATGCTACTGAGTATCCCAGCAGTCAGACATGTCACTCAGGGTAGCAGTTATTCACTCCCTTTGCAGAGCAGGGGGAGGGGCACAAATATTAATGAGGAAAACCTCACAGATTGTTGTGAACAAAGGACCAGAAGAGAACCAGGGAAATAATGAAATATATATATTTTCTGCCTAAAACTATCAGATTTACAGTGCTATCTTTTTTTTTTTCATAACTCGGACAACCACTTTAAAGGCATTGTCTGGCCTTGGAAATGACAAACTCCTGTCATCCAGATATGTGCCACTGAACCAGCGGTGTAACTAGTAATGACAGCCAATATTTGAATGGGGCCCTCCATAGTAACTTCTTTGCAACCATATTCTTGACACTCCTGTGGCTTGTTAAGATCGCTCTCTCAGGCGAGGGATGGAAGCAGCTCCGTTCGTTTTCTAGAGTGTCACTGTATATAATGTCAGGGTATAATACTGTTGAAGGGGCACTAACAATAAAATCTTTTACTCCTCCTCCTGGGTGGGCACCTTCTGGGCCCCAAAGCAGCCACTTCCCCTGCTTTCCATATAGCTACTCCCTGCTCTGAACATAAAAAACAAGAATTCAAATACTTGTGTTGCTGCTGCTGCTCTGTTCCCATGTATGCTGTGGCCAATCACAGGCTTCAGTGGAATATTACATCATAGCTTTGAGGTACCCTTCAAACCAATATGACCTCTGAGGCCTATGAAGGACTGCAGCGGTCATGGGACCCAACGCTTCCTGTTCCTGCAGGCTAGTGGCATATTCAAATCTTAAAGGCAAGTACAACCATGGGATACTTCAGTATATCCTAATTGTACTTTTCTAGCCACACCAGGACTTTGTGTGGGTACATAAGATGTGTTGTAAATTATTGTGGGATCCTAGCTGTAATTATGAGAAATCTCGGGTCCTGGCCTTATAACCTCTTCAATGCTGTGGTCAGTAGGGTTTTGTCAGAGGCAAGATACTAGCCCCACCAGACCACAACCTAACAAAGGCCCCTAGGTCTACCACAGGTATAGTATGTGCCTATAAAGATTGATAGATTGCCTTATAATTATGCTTTGGAATAGTAAATAATGATAAAATTATATTAAGCTGGATATACATAGATATGTGTCTGCCAAATGCTGCTTTGATTGTCACCTGACTCTCTCTTTCCTATCACCCTTAAAACATGCACACTGCTAAGCATAAGGAGTGACCATTGTTATAGCTTCACATGCCAGTACAGTGCATTGCTGAAAGTTTGTCATATCATCTTATCCCCTTTAAGGGATAGTCAAGTTGCTCCCTTTACAATACATCCATATACATGGTCGTTTGATAAAGGACACTTTCTAAGGATGACAAATCGATTCTAAATTAATTGGATTAGTTACGGATTTCACAGAAGAATGTCCGCCAAACCAAGCAAATCCAAAGCTTTTGTAATTTGTTTTACCCTGGCACTATTTTATTGTAAATATTAGCAGGGAAACCCATCAGGGAGGAAGGAGATAGAAGATCACATGACACTGGGAGGGGGTGAGGGGAGGGCTTGCCCTGTTTTCCTTAGCTGCTGACCAATCACCATACTGTTTTCAGCTTCTGAACTGTACTGGAAGGATATGTATGACAGTGTCTGACAAAAAGCTATTACAGACACAATCTACTAATATAGTATGATAGGGAAGCTATAGGTAGAGAACAGAGAGATATTGTGCAGATTTTAAGTAATTTTAATCAGAGAAAACTTTGAAGGAGTGAGGGGCTGGTCACACGGTGTTTAATACATATGATACTGGCAGTTCAGCCTGGCAGCTAGTTCTGAATTACAAAAAGCCCTGCAAAAAAAAGAAACTCATTTTTTTTTCTGTATATGAATATTGTAGGAAGGCTCAAGGGTCCGTCATTGAGGGAAGGTACGTGTCACCGAGATTCCTGGCCTCGGTGAGGTGAGAGCCGGTAATTTTAAGTGTCAGCGGCAGTTAGTGCTGACTGACACTATTTGTTATTTAGTATGGCTGTAAAGCCGATCAGGGCCGGCTCTTACTGGGAGCAGCCAAAGTGTAGGGTGGGTGGCTTCTCCCCACACTCCAAGCCGGGTTTTGGCTGGGATATAAAAACCCAGCCAGCTGGGTGCATTTTACCTTCATCTGACAATGAAGCTGTGGAGCCTCTGTGCTGAAGGCTGAAGACTGCAAACAGGCGTGCAGGCCGCCTGAAAGAGGCCAGTGAACCTTTCTGTGGCTGAGCATTCAGCCGGGTGTGAACTGACACGTTTCAAAGGCTAATGGACACATCGTCGGTACGTTTCGGCGTACCTGGACGATATTGTTGTCCATAGCACCGACTGGGAAAGTCATCTACAACTACAGCCAAAGTACAGGCTGTAGTTGACTCCCTTAGGAAGGCTGGATTTTTGCTAACCCAAAAAAGTGCACAATACGGTTACAAGAGACCAAGTACTTGGGGTATGTAATTGGGCGCGGAATGATCAGACCTCAGGTGAACAAAATTGAGGCAATTAGGAATTGGCCCCGACCTGTCACTACTCGGCAAGTAAAGTCGTTCCTGGGTATGGTGGGATGGGTTTGTCCCTAGTTTTGCTACAGTCGCTACACCATTGACAGGCCTTTTTAAGGGACGCAAGTCAGTGACGGTACAGTGGAATGAGCAGGTGAAAAAGGCTTTCTCTGCTTTGAAGTCAGCCCTATGTGGTTTCCCTGTATTGGTGACGCCCGACCTTAGGAGGGAGTTTGTGGTACAGACCGATGCCTCTGAAGTAGGCTTCGGAGCTGTCCTCTCTTAGGACATCGCTGGGGAGGAACTTCCCGTTGTTTTCCTGAGCTGAAATCTTACCCCAGCCGAGACTAGGTAAAGTATAGTGGAGAGAGAGTGCCTGGCCATCAAGTGGGCACTCGAGTCTCTCCGCTATTATCTGTTGGGGAGAAAGTTCCGTCTGGTGACCAACCACTTACCTCTCAAGTGTATGAGCCAAACCAAAGAGAGGAATGCTCGGGTCACCAGGTGGTTCTTGTCTTTACAAAACTTTAAGTTTTCTGTGGAACATAGGGCAGGCAGGTTACAGGGTTGAACAAAGTGGGAAGGTATGTAGGAAGGCGCAAGGGTCCATGATTGATGGAAGGTACGTGTCACCGAGATTCCTGGCCTCGGTGAGGTAAGAGCTGATAATTTTAAGTGTCAGTGGCAGTTAGTGCTGACTGACACTATTTGTTATTTAGTTTGGCTGTAAAGCCGATCCGGGCCGGCTCTTACTGGGAGCAGCCAAAGTGCAGGGTGGGTGGCTTCTCACCATGCTCCAGGCTGGGTTTTGGCTGGGATATAAAAACCTAAGCTGTGTGGATTTTACCTCCATCTGACAGTGATGCTGTGGAGCCTTTGTGCTGAAGGCTGAAGACTGCAAACAGGTGTGCAGGCCACCTGAAAGAGGCAAGTGAACTTTTTTGTGGCTGAGCATTCAGGTGGGTGTGAACTGACACAGAGGATTCCAGGTGAACACTGTGTTATTTTGCTGTGTGTGAACGGACACCTAGAATTCCAGGTGAACATTGTGTTATTTTGCTGTGTGTGAACAAGCACCAAGACTGTTATGTTTTTGTTGAGTGTGAATAAGGCTACTTTCACACTTGCGACAGTATGATCTGGCGGGCAGTTCCGTCGTTGGAACTGCCTGCCGGATCCGCCGATCTGGGTGTGACTGAAAGCATTTGTGAGGCAGATCTGGATGCGGATCCGTCTCACAAATGCATTGCAAGAACGGATCCGTCTCTCCGCTTGTCATGTGGACAGATGGATCCGTCTTGTATTTTTTTTCACAGTTTTACCGGGTTGAGCATGCGCAGGCCACAAGGACGGATCCGACATTCCGGCATGATCCGGCATTAATACATTCCTATGGGGAAAAATGCCGGAGATAAAACCATAGCATGCTACGGTTTTATCTTTTGCCTGATCAGTCAAAACTAAAACACTGAAGTTTGATTTACATCCTGGTTCCTTGCCTCTTCACTGCGTCCGCTAACCCGTCTACCCGAGCAAATCCCCACAATATACAAAGACAGTTTTTTTCCCCAAAACCTCAAGTTTCAACATCACAGCACCATAATAGCATTCTGCTGCAATTGCTGAGCAATTACAATTTTTTTTTTCTTCTAACAAACTATTTTAGTGCATTATATCTGTGTTATTAAATGTGTTGCCTCATAGCAAAAGTATCTTAAGGCAATAACACCATTTTATACTATTTAATACCATAGATCAAAGATATTTTACCACAAATATTGCATTGTTATATCCATGTTAGTGGATGCATCACTGCATCAGGCCACACATTTCAAAGATATTTTGCTACAAAATTTCAGTTATACCTGTGCTATTGAACACATAGTTCAAAAACATTTTACCACAAATATTTCATTGTTATAGCAGTGTTATCGGATGTATTACTACATCAGACTGTGTAGTTCAAAGATATTTGACTACAAAAATTGCAGTTATTACTGTCCTATTGAACAAATAGTTCAAAATCATTTGACCACAAACACTGCATTGTTATACGTGTATTCGTGGAGTGCTTACAGCATCTGACCGTCTAGTTCAAAGACATTTTACTATTAAAATTGCAGTAATAATTGTGCTGAAGTAGAATTCAATTGTAAGTTTAGGAAAAAATTGATTTGCTACTAATAATAAATATTTTTTCCTAAAATGGTGACTAGAGTTGTCTTAGAAGGAATGGAAAAAAATACATCATCCACTTGCTCACACACAGGCAGTCTGCTTCTCTATTGATTGGAAAAGACGTGCCAAAGGACTTGCACTGAGCATGATGATGTCACCCCGCGCTTCCAGCATGATCACGTGATGACATGCCATGATCATCCTTGGAATGCGCAGTGATGTCATCACACTCAGCGCAGGTCCTTTCCACTCAAGAAAGGAGCAGATTGCATCTGCGCCAGCAAGTGGATGAGCTTAGTGAATTTATTCTTTTAAACCCAAAATGCCATATTGCACTAGTGTATTACTGTTTTTAACGTCCATTAGATGGGTGAACTTCTGTCTAAGCTGCCGTTAGAAATGGTCCCAGAGATTGATAGGCTGTTTAACATAGTGATTTGTGAATCTCTTTTTATTGTTTCATAGCTTATAAGTACACGTACAAAAAAATTACGTCATTTTTTATACAAAGGTTATCATAGTCATGTACATTGTTGGAAAAAATACATTCAGCATATAATTCTACTTATAAGCATTTTTGGTCAAAATATGTATTCTTTACATATAGTTAATAACAACCAGTAAAGGAAAGTAAGGAAAGGGGAAAAAAGGATGTGCAATAGAAATAAACCAGAAGAAGGGGATAAAATAATAAAGGGGAAGAATATCAACTAGATGGCTCTTTAATGACACAAAGTTTAAGCAACTTACATAAGTTGAATGTATTGAGTTTATAGGTAATGTAGGCACGACATAAACTGCGTAGTATGGCCCATATCCCTTTTTTAAATCAAATCAGCATAAAACGTATTAGCATAAAGCGTTTAAAGACCTGTTTGAAGGTCATTATGGAATTTTCACCCATCTCCCACCACACTGGTCCCCATCTCCTTTACATATGGAACGGAAAAACTATCTCAAAGGAACTACTGTCGGATCATATCAGACAACCACTGAGTCTAGAACTTCAGAATCCCTTACGGCTTGAGACCTTTTCCATGGGAGCCAAGTCTCCAGATATTTAAGTCTGCTACTATGGATCCATCCCACCATCTCTTCCAGTCTATGAAGCTGATGCATTTTGCTGAACCACGTTTTCAAATCTGGTGGGGAGGTATACCTCCATTTTGTTGGGATAAGTAGTTTAGCTGTTGCAATCATATGAGTAGGAAGATTTGCTCTAGAGGGTCTGAAGTTGGTAGTAGGGATCCACAGCAGCACTAGTTCAGGAGAAAGAGTCAGGTTCATTGAGCAAATGTCGTTAATGATACCCTCCACATCCTTCCAAAACTGTTTTATTAAGGGGCAGGACCACCAAATATGAATCATAGATCTTACCTCTAGTTGACACCTCCAACATCGATCAGAAGGAGAAACTCCTATAGAACTTAAATACTCAGGGGTTTTGTACCATCTAGTAATGGTTTTATAGGAATTCTCCTGGTATCGAACACAAGAGGAAAAACCTTGTGCGTGGGAGAGGACATACGCAGATTCCACCTCTGAGAGGTCCCTCCCTAGATCTTTTTCCCACTGACGTAAATAGTATGGTTTTTGAATGGCGAGTTCGGATAGCAGGTTATTATATGTGACTGAGAGTGACTTCTTCAGAGTGGAAGGAAGGGTGGTGAAGTTTTCTAGCCAAGTGGGTTCCAAAAACGTGTGATCTGAAGTCTTATCATATTTCTTGCATATGTTTTTAAAATCCCAACTTTGCATCAGGGAAGGAGGCTTCCAACCCAGTTTGGTATGTGCTTCTTCCAATGATAAGAATTTGTTATTCTCTATTACTTCACCTGCTCTGACGTCACCCCACAAGTGCCACCAACTTTTATCTCCCCCTCCCATTCTGTCAAATAAGTAAGGCAGAACATTTAGAGGAAACATCTTTGATATCTTATTTACCCTCAGCGAAGACACTGAAGAGTTACGATAGCAAACTAGCATGCTCTTCGTCAGCGTGCACATTTTCTGGCAAAGTGTTAGTGGAGATTTTGGGAGCCACATCAGAGCATGTCTGTGTATACCTAAAAGAGTCCTCTCTATATCAAGGAATGGAGCTTGTATTTTTTCATTTGCCAGGAGCGCCCATCTAGCTAAATGAATGGCTCTGTTATATATGGCCATATCAGGTAACGATATACCACCTTTGAGTTTCTTCTGGGCAAGAAGCTGATAGGCTATTCTGGGCCTTTTAGTTTTCCACAGAAAGGATGAAAATATTCTCCTGATTTGTGTTAGGAAGGATGTGGGGACATGTATCGGTAGGGCTTGGAATAGGTACAATAATTGGGGCAAGATAAACGTAGCTAATAGGTTTTTCCTGCCAAACCAGGACATAAAAGGTACCTTCAATGAGGAGACAAAGGACCTGATCTTAGTAAGTAATGGCATGTAATTTAGTCTAAACAGTAAATTCAAATCCGCTGGGACATTGACCCCCAGAAATTTAATTGCAGCTGTTGACCATTTAAACGGGGAAGAACGTTTGAGTGAGTTTGGGATATTATTTGGAATATTAACCTGCAGGGCTTCCGATTTGGAGAAGTTTATTTTGAAATTAGAGACTATATTGTATTGGTCGAATAAGGACATTATGGCGGGGAGGGCTTCTTCCGGATTAGAAATTATGATTAGCAGGTCGTCTGCGAATGCAGCAGTCCTGTGATGGTATTGGCCTATAGAAACACCTTGAATTTCGTCAGATTGTCTAATTCTTAGGAGGAACATTTCCAAACATAAAATAAAAAGTGTGGGTGAGAGGGGGCATCCTTGCCTAGTCCCATTTCTGATGGGGAAGGCATCCGACAGGGCACCATTAACCAATACCTGAGCCATTGGGCAAGAGTAAAGTGAGAAGATGGTTGAGACAAATACCGGAGGGAAACCGAATTTCAACAAAGTAGCTCTTATAAAGTCCCAATTTACCCAGTCGAATGCCTTCTCCGCATCAGTACCCAGTAGTAATAAAGGAGTGTTTGTGACATGAGCATTATGGATCAGGTGGATTAGTCTCCAAATGTTGTGCTTCTCCTCTCTACTAGGGACGAACCCTACCTGTTCAGGGTCGATAAGTCTGGTCAATAACGGGGAAATCCTATAAGCTAGCAGCTTAGACCACCACTTCAAGTCACAGTTGAGAAGGGATATAGGTCTGTAGCTCCCGCATTCCTCCGGGTCCTTCCCTTCTTTATGTAGGATGGTGATATGCGCCCTCAAGGCCTGAGGAGCCAGCGACATCCCTCCCAACAGCGAGTTGCAGAGATCTGTAAAATGAGGAAGCAGAACCTTTTTAAACTTTTTAAAATAAATAATAGGCAATCCATCAGGCCCTGGGCTTTTTCCTATGGGGATGGAATTAAGCGTTTTCTCAACTTCCTCCACAGAGAAGGGTCTAAGGAGATGCTCGCTCTCCTCTACTGAAAGTGATGGGGCTTTAATCGATGCCAAAAACTTCTCTATTAAGGAGGCTTTCGTTTTTTCACCAGATACGGAATCTACATTTGAAGTTGGAAGATTGTAGAGTTGTGAGTAGAATGACTGGAAGGCTTTAGCTATAAGTGGGGTCGAGGTTACTCTCAGAGTGGGACCAGATTTTATCGATGAGACAAAGGTCTTTTCCCTTCTTTTTTTAATTAAGTAGGACATCATTTTTTTGCCCTTGTCCCCATGTTCATATATTCTACTCTTCAAAAACAATAAGGACCTGGCTCCTTTGATATTAAGAAGGTCTTTCACTTTGCGTCTAAGTGTGACCAGGGCATTTTTATGAATTTCATAATGTGTTAGTTTGTGCAATTTTTCTTGGGTTTGGATCTGGGATAGCAGAGACATCAGTTCCTTTGTGGATTTTTTCTTGACATGGGAGCCCAGAGCTATCAACTCGCCCCTTATGTACGCCTTATGAGCTTCCCAAAGTATTGGGGTTGAGGTATCTGGTGTAGCATTTATTTTAAAATAGTTTTCTAGTTTGGCTGACAGTGAATCTATATATGGTTGCGATTCCAGAAGTGTGGTATTTAACCTCCACGACCATGCTCTATGGGGGAGTTCTTGAAGGGACAGAGACATTGTAACAGGAGCATGATCCGAAATCACAATATTCCCTATCTCCACCTCCTTCACACACGTAATGTATGTGTCTGTCATGAATAGGTAGTCTATCCGACTATATGAGTTATGGACATGTGAAAAATACGTGGAGTCCGTCTCTGTTGGGTGGATGGTCCTCCAGATATCTATCAAACGTGCCTCCGCTAAGGCCATCATCAATTTCCCCATTTGTTTCCTATTGATATTATTGGACCTTGGTGTGGTAATATCAAGTGAGACATTAAGATCCCCCCTACTACTAGCAAACCTTCTGAGTATTCTTTAATTTTCCTGAGTGCCTTTATTAGCCAGGAAATCTGACCTGTGTTCGGAGCATACATGTTGGCTATAGCAATCTTATGATTAAAAATAGTGCCCTGAAGGATAAGCAACCGCCCTTCTGGATCAACAAAGGATTTGATCAATTTGAATGGGATTGATGAGCTAATGGCAATGGAGACACCTCTAGAGGCAGATGAATAAGTCGCATGAAACCACTGCGTATATTTTGCTGCGGGTAATGAGGGGATATGACCATGGCGGAAGTGAGTCTCCTGCCAAAGGACAATGTCCGCTGTTTTAGCAATGGATTAAAAATTAGTCTTCTTTTTTGTGGGATATTGAGTCCATTCACATTATGTGACAATACATTTAGATTGGCCATAGCCTACATGTAAAAGGAAGGGTTTTTGAACCATTAAGAGCCCAACAAAGGTATGGAACAGGGGAAAACTGTTTTTTACAGTGAACTGTAATAATGGACAATGGGTAGCAAACAATTACCAACGTTATCCATAATGTGGGTGGGAGCGTTCCACCTGAGCCAGCCCCGCCCACCCCACCTAATGGGCAGGGAGGGTGAACCCCGCCCAGCGCAACACCCCACCTCTGCATGGGAGAGAGGAAAGCCTGTGACATCAAGACAAGCTGCTTTTACATAACAGCAAGCTTTACACCTTATTGTATAACGGGTGATTACAATTAGTAAATTCAATATAATACTGCAAAGTATGAACCTAAGCTCTAAACATCTTCAAGTAGAAGTGACATGTACTTTTAAGTATATATGTTGTAGATACTTCTCTACTATATATTGGTTGATTGGTATCAACATAACAATTTGAACATACAACCTGAACAGATATCCCTGTGGATCATCAGACGATTTCCAGCAAACATACATATGCCTACTCTGGTGGCCCACAAGGGCGTATGTATAGGACTATGTATAGAACTGGAGAGATAGAAGCATGAAATTAACAGGAAAGTTCTTCCCTATTTTCAAGTGATCTTTCTGTTCTTGGGCGATTTCGGCTTCTTGACTACCTGCTATGTTGGAATCTCAGGCAGGTCCGGTAAGCCCAGATCTTCTGGTATTGGCATCCACGATTGTACCTCCACAGGGGTAATACCCAGTTTGTCCCAAGCAGTTGCTAAGTCCTGTGGCGTTCTAATGGTGATCTGCTGACCTGCTTTTGATGTTGCAAGGCCGAATGGAAAAAGCCATCTCACTGGCAGCTTGTGGGACCTCAAGGCATCTGTTACTGGCTTCAGAGCTCTGCGTTTTGCCAGAGTGCTGGACGCTAGGTCCTGGAAGAATTGAATGCGTGCTCCGTTATAGGAGATATTCTTGGCTTCTCTAGCAGCTTTTAAAATGGCAGCAGTGTCCAAAAAGTTCAGTAAACCGCATATAATATCTCTAGGGGGGCCGTTTTCAAGTGGCTTAGGCCTTAGAGCCCTATGGGCCCTCTCAATCACGATCTGTGCGGCCTTCTCTTCCCCTATCAGTGATGAGAAAATGGCGGTTACCGCGGTTACAATTTCTCCCGGCGGGACGTCTTCTGGCACCCCTCTTATGCGGACATTCTTCCGCCTACTTCTGTTTTCCTGGTCCTCCAGGTGGAGAAGTGCAGAGGTGAGATGAGTATTGTGGTCTTGTAAGACCTTTCTCACAGCCTCCTCGTGGCTAGCGATAGCTGCCTGCATCTCTTCTAGCGCCATAACGCGGCCCCCAATCTGCTTTACCTCTGTCTTTATGTCAGAAATGTCCTTATGTAGGGGAGGCAGCGCTTTGTAGAGTGTCTTCTTAAAGAAGGCTCTGGATAGAGGTAGATCCGCAGGTTCGGGTCCCTCCGACATTGCGCAGGAGCTTTCCCCATCTGAATCTTCCGGCAGCGCGGCGGCTCTGGCCCCCTCCGGCGCCATCTTGGCTCTGTGAGCTGGTGAAAAACTTCATTTTTTCAGGAAGCGATCCATCTCTGACTGCGTGTGGACCGCTTTTTGAATGCTCTGTGCCGTGTCGCTTCTTTCCTTATTGGTCTTCACCATCTTAGGGGGATATAACACTCGCTATACCGAAGCTGCAGCAGCGTCTGTGAGGAGCTCTGGGATCAGACGTCCATCCCGGCTTGTGGCTAGCTCCGCCCCCAACATAGTGATTTGTGACAAATTAATTTATAACTAAACAAATATCTTGTCAAAATTTGGCAAAGCTGGCAAATTAATTAAAAAATAATTTTTTTTTTGCTCATCTTTACCTATGAGAATCAATGCATAGTTTAACCCTTTCAGGACCAGGCCATATTTCACCTTTCAGCCCAGGCCATTTTTGCAAATCTGACATATGTCACTTTATGTGGTAATAACTTATCCAGGCCATTCTGAGACAGTTTTTTTTCTTCAAATATTGTACTTCATGACAGTGATAAAATAGAGTTAAAAAAAACTTTTTTATTTATAAAAAAATACCAAATTAAATTTTTTTTTATTTTTTATTCAAATTTGCTAATTTCAATTTCTCTACTTTTATAATAGATAGTAATAACTCCAAAAATAGTTATTACTTTACATTCCCCATATGTCTACTTCATGTTTGGATCATTTTGTGAATGTCATTTTATTTTTTGGAGCTGTTATATGGATTAGAAGTGAGTTAATGGAAAATGGAGATGTAATTTCAGAATTTCACTTTTTTGGCAGATTTTCAATTTTAATAATTTTTTTCCACTCACAACGCAAGGGTTAAAAGCCAAACAAAACTCAATATTTATTGCCCTGATTCTGTAGTTTACAAAAACACCCCATATGTAGTTGTAAACTGCTGTACGGGCACACGGCAGGGAGCAGAAGGAAAAGAACGTCATATGTTTTTTGGAGGGCAGATTTCACTGGGATAATTTTAAGCTGCCATGTCAAATTTGAAGACCCCCAGATGCACCCCATGAGTAGAAACTCCAAAAAAATGACCCCATTTTGGAAGCTACGGGATAAGGTGGCCGTTTTGTTGGTACTATTTTAGGGTACATATGATTTTTGTTTGCTCTATATTACACTTTTAGTGAGGCAAGGTAACAAAAAATAGATGTTTTGGTGCCGTTTTTATTTTTAGTTATTTACAATGTTCATTTGACAGGTTAGATCATGTGGTATTTTTATAGAATAGGTTGTTACGAATGCAACAATACCAAATATGACTTTTTGGTTGTTTGTTTCAGTTTTACATGATAAAGCATTTTTTTTTTTTATTATTATTATTTTTTTGTGTCTCCATATTCTGAAAGCCATATTTTTTTTTAATTTTTTTTTGGATGACTGTCTTATGTAGTGGCTCATTTTTGGTACATTCGGTATAAGATAATGGTTTGATTGGTACAATTTTAGGGTGCATATGACTTTTGATCGCTTGCTATTACACTTTTTGTAATGTAAGGTGACTAAAAAATGGCTTTTTTACACAGTTTTTTTTCACCATTTTTTTTAAATATTTATTTTTATGGTGTTCATCTGAGGGGTTAGGTCATGTAATATTTTTATAGAGCAGGTCGTTACAGATGCGGCAATACTTAATATGTCTACTTTTTTTATTTAAGTTTAACACAATAATATCATTTTTTGAAACAAAATAAATCATGTTTTAGTGTCTCCATAGTCTGAGAGACATATTTATTTTTATTTTTTGGGCGATTGTCTTAGGTAGGGGCTCATTTTTTTTACTTTATTTTAGAAAAAGGACACTTTTTTACTTGAAACTTTGAAAAAATGTTTTTACTTTTTTTGTCCCACTCTGGGACTTCAACTTTTTGAGGTCTTATCCCCTTTACAATGCATTACAATACTTCTGTATTGTAATGTATTGGCTATAAGTGTATTACTGAATGTAATTCACTTATAGCCTGCTTGCCTGTGAGATCCAGGGGGCTGGATCTCATAGGCTCTCCCGGAAGGCAGCCACGATGCCTAAGGAAGGCATCGGGCTGCCTTCCCTGCCATCGGGTCGCTGTCACAGCAGCACAGGGACCCGATGGCCACCCCGCACATGTCTGAAGCCCGCACGTGCCGAGGTCAGCGCTGACCGCGGCTGTGCAGGGGTTAATGTGCAGGCATCTATGATTTCACTGATGCCGACGCATACACCAGAGGTCCGGCAATCAATGACTGCTGGACTCCTGCAGCTTCTGCACCCACCCTATCACCATGATGTACATGTACGTCTCTGGGATTTAAGTCACTTCCAGAGATTATGTAGTTGTACGTCATTGGGCGTTAAGGGGTTAAAGACATTTCAACACAAAAATGTCTTTGTTAAATGCATAGTTCAAATACCCTTTACCACAAAAAATGCATTATTACCTAAATAAATTGTAAATACCAGTGTGCAGTGTGCTTGTAGAAAGGGGTGATTACTTGTTTGCAACTCTGTCTTTAAATAACTGAAAACACACTTACAATTTTTCTATTACTATTTAATAATCTGTGTACCAAACTCAAGACTTTTTATTTACAGGCCTCATAATAAAATTTCTGGAAAAAAGAAGAGTGCAAAACAAAATACCCAGGCATCATTACCTGAGAGTCGGCTCATAGTAGTAGTAGTAGTAGTAGTAGTAGTAGTAGTAGTAGCACTAGGCCACTGTTCTTTCTGGCCTCTGAAGCACCAAATTATTGATGAGGACAAAGAGAATGAGATTGTGGACTGGGTGGCTCACTCCTCCTCTTAGTCACAGCAGGATGATATGAATGTCAACTCGTGAGAGTCCGACACCATGCTTTGGAGATAAGAGTCAAAGCATTCTTTCTGCTCCTCATCCTTGCAACCCCAGAGAAGCCTTCCAATTTCAGTTACATCCGCTCTGTCTTTAGCACCCCCTCCTAGTGGGATGTCTTTTTTTTCCTAAGAAGAGGCAAAAAAAAAAAAACACTACGCACTATTGAAGATACTCAAGAGAGTCTCCTTGTTGATAAGTTGTATGACAACAGTTAGCGTTTAGACTGCCAGGAAGTACAGGCAAAGGTGAGGGACCCCATGCATAGTTGTGTTGGTGGTAATAGTAGTGGCACCTGTAGTAATGTTGATGGCGGTTGGGGTAGTGAAAGTGGTACTCGGGGCAAATACAGAGCAAGAAATTAAGAGGGGGGCCAAGGACCCCATGATGACATCACAGTCTGATAAAAAAAAGGTGTGGAGGGTGAGGATGATGATTATAATGATTGTGTGTTGGACCGGACCTGGGAGCCAAATTAAGGTGCTGAGGAGGAGGTAACATCAGAGGAGGAGGGTGGTGGTATTGGCAACAATAAAGAGCAGATGCAACGTATGTCCAGAACCTCCCAAAAATTGCAACAACTAGATCTGTTTCTATGATGGTCAGCCTTTGTACTGGTGATGCCACTGATACTTTGGGCACAGGCTCAAAACATGCCTGACCTGTGGTAAGCCAAGCTTGGCTGCCACTATCTTTGTGTTGAGTATGCGAGTACCTCCTTTCTGGCATTTTCAGTCCACACTGATAGAAGACAAAAGCATTTCCATTTGCATGATCTGCAGGATTAAAATGAGTGCTCAAACACAAACTAAGGGACCTTGGCAACATAAAGCATCATTATCCAGTGTTAAAATAGAAGGGGCCCTGCAGCTAGCAAAACAAGATTATCCTCCTTCTGCCAAACCCCCTTGCAGCAGCTAAGCCAGATCCACATGCAGTACAGTGTTCTTGTCATCATCATCACTTACTGATTCTGCCACTCAGAATATATAATATTATTAATGGAATATGTGGCCAGGAATCAACTGTACATGCCCAGTATTTCACTGGTGGTAAAGCGTAAAAGGGTTTTCAAGGATTTTTTTTTTACTATTGACCTATCATCAGTAACTCATTGGTGGGTGTCTGACACACAGGACCCCTGTCGATTAGTTGTTTTGAAATGGCAGCGGCACTTACAGGAGCTTGCCAAGCACAACACCTACTCGCAGCTTACCAAGCACAGCGCCGTACATTGTATTGCGGCTGTGCTTGGTATTGCACTCAGCCCTATTCACTTGAATGGGGCTGAGCTGCTTCTAGGCCACGTGACAAATGAAAGTGTCATCACTGATCTAGGATAAGAAGAGAGAAGGTGTAGTGCTCACTGGAGCGCCACTGTCAGTGTGACTCTAACATTATTTGCTATTGCTGTCATTGTGTTTGAGAGCTGAAAGATTAGGGGAAGAGCAGAAATGTGTAAAAAAAAATGTAAAAATATATATAAAAAAAAAAATCTGTGTATAGGAATGACCTGTCCCATAGAGCTTTTAATTACATCTGCTCACCGTCACCACTGCGATGTCGACTGAGAGAAGTTAAACAATGAAGGGAAGGCTGCGCTCACACGGAGTACGGCCTTCGCTTCAACCACCTGATCGTCAGGGGTGCTGGGTGTCGGACGCCCACCAATCTGATTTTGATTACCTATCCTGAGGATAGTTCATCAATATTAAAATGCCAGAACACCCCTTTAAATACCCAAAATGTGAAAGCATTAAATGCTATGTTAACCTTCACAGTTTTTTTTTTTTTTGTGGTTTCAGTGTATCTAGAATAAGAAATTAAGAAACTTTGTAATACGTTGCAATAAAAAAAAATTACTGCATTGTTTCTACAGCTCATATGCAGACCTATGTGTCTCCACGTTAAATGACTCCGGTCTTAATAACCCCTATAGCTGCATGTGGATTGGTGAAGTTAAGAAAAGGCGCAGGCCTCTCCATAACTTTGGCTCATCCAGGGCCACTTCAAAATTTGGGGCCACTTCCGAGCTGGCTAACTTTTAGACCATTTTCTACGATTAAAAAAGTCATAGAAAATGATGATGAGACTGGCCTGCTGGCCCGTCCCTTTCCCCGCTGACGCCACGCCCAATGTTTTAGACCTTGCATGAACTGGGAAAAGTCGCAGATTGTGGCTCAAATAACCTTTGCAACGCAATCTGTGCCAGAAATACGTCTAATATAGAAATACCTCTGTACCATCTGATTGTAAAAAGTCATACTCGCTCATTTATCTCATTTACTGAACTTATTGGTAAAATACAAAAACTATAAAAAATATATGCTAGTATGTGACAAATGGAAGGAAATTTGGCTGCATGATTAAACTACAGTGTATTTAGCACATCTAGAGATGTTACTGCAATCGATTACACCACCTCCTTACTCGAGTAAGTAAACATTTCTTTTCCCAATCAGCTAATACCTAACCACACTCTCTTCCCATCCTATTTTTCACACCTAAAAATAGCTTTGCACAACTTTTGACACTTTGCAACTTTTTGGCATCATCATTTTGACACAGGTAATTGATACATTTCTACCACTGTCTGCATTTTTTAATAAAAGACACAATAACATTGATTCATCTTTCATTTTAGAGGCTTTAGAAACAATAAAAAAACGCAGTTGTGAAGGTGGACGTAGCCTTTAAGCTGGCCATACACTTTATCCATTAAATAACCGTTTACATACCTGCTAATATTAGTGAATTCAGTGGAATATTTACCAGTCCAATGTGCGTGAGGGTCTCATCATGCTTTGTTACACAGAAGACAGGCTTCTGCCAGAGGGGTCTGGAGCCAGCTTCTTCTCCTCTCCCATTGAAGATAACATTCACACGTTGTTTGACAGCTGTAGTATCTAAAGAATACGTGAAGCTTTACTTGTAGTTGACAAAATAAATTCACGCTTTCATAGATGCTGTAGAAACTTCTTTTTGATATCCTTCATACTGTGAAGTCTGACAAAGAATAATGTGATTTAGATTTACTGTTTACACTTTATATTTGCAGTTTATACTTTTTTACTTTTTTTTAAATTTCACTTAATTCTTAAATCACCATTTTTTTGGGATCGAACAACATCACAACCACGATATATGGCCAATAGGAAATTATAAAATATCCTGCAAACACTGAATTTTTTGTGGTAGTGTTTTTAGCATTTTCTAGTTTTTTCAAATCACATATTCTCGGTGTGTTATTTTTTCTGATATTTTCCCATAGACTTGTCTAATAGTAAAAATTCACGGTATTACAGGGCCAGGCAGGAAGACATCGAGGAAGCCTTGCCCTCCAATCCTCTGAGTGTGCTACAGCACACAGTTCATCCCAGCTTCCTTCTTGATCTAGATATAACTTGACACGGGCCCTGTTTAAATGAAACTTTGTGCACCAAATATAATCTACATATATACTTACCTAATATGCACTGATTGGATGAAGCATGCATTTAACAGAGTGACTGTTATTGTGTACAATATATTTCTAAAATTATTCGCATCAGAAAATGGAGTGCAGCAGTCTTTATGTCTTAAATACATAAAGGGAATCAACTCGGTAAAAGAGGAGAGCATATTTAAAAGAAGAAAAACTACCACAAGAGGACACAGTTTTAAATTAGAGGGGCAAAGGTTTAAAAGTAATATAAGGAAGTATTACTTTACTGAGAGAGTAGTGGATGCATGGAATAGCCTTCCTGCAGAAGTGGTAGCGGCAAATACAGTGAAGGAGTTTAAGCATGCATGGGATAGACATAAGGCTATCCTTCATATAAGATAGGGCTAGGGACTATTCATAGGATTCAGATATATTGGGCAGACTAGATGGGCCAAATGGTTCTTATCTGCCGACACATTCTACGTTTCTATGTTTCTATGTTTATTTTGAAATAAGAGGAGGAGGAGTGGCTAAGGTGGAAAAGCGTTAGTGACATTGTGTACTGTGGGACTAGCCTGCCCCTTGGTGCTCTGATCGCCTCATTAAAATATACAATAAAGTAAAGATTTCTTTACAATGGGGCCACTGATTTCAATTCAGAGGGATCATTTAAAGGGGTTATCCCATGACTAATGTAAAATATGAAAGTCAGACATCATATACTGTAGTGCAGGGATGGCCAACCTGAGGTTTACCAGCCGTTACAAAATAATGACTCCCAGCATGCCAACACTGCCTACAGGTATCAGCCTACAGCAGGGCATGGTGGGAGTTGCAGTTTTACAACAGCTGGAAAGCCACAGGTTGGCTTCCCTGATATTCTACATGACAATCTCTTTCTAAAAAAGCTAGAACCAGCCCTGTACCTCACATGGATTCAGAGATCTCCCCATTCATTGCTCTGCTAGATTTATATCAAGCTGACATCTCAAGGGAAGTGTCTTTTCTGCTGCAGCTAAAGGGGTATGTCCATGCTCCCCCTATCACATCTCAGGAGGCAGTGGAAGGATGAAACTGAGCATGTGCGGCCATCTCAGTGAGTCAAAGAAATAAGAAAAAAATTAAAACAGCAGGTGGCGCTATATAGATACATTTTATTGATAATCCCTTTAACTCAGCATGATCAACCCTAACAGGCAGAACACCTGGTTTAAAAGGGTGATCATGCTAACAGTATAGAAAATTAGGTCTATGTGTGCCATTAACACGAAAATCTTAACCTCTTCCCTTTAAAGACCCTCTTCATTGGCCGGGCTTTAAAGGTGGCGACTGCTCCTGAGTGAAGCAGGCGCCATAGCTGTGGGGTGCCTGTTGTTTCATACAGCAGACACCCTCGGCTCATGTCTGCGACTGACAATAATGCCGCTCACGGATATTTAACCTTCAGATGATGTAGTTAATTCTGTTCACGGCATCTCAGCAGGTATAAACCCGGAAGCACGTGCTTCTGGGTATGCCCCGGCTCCCTCATCGGAGGAGAATAGAGAATGACAGGAGGCTGTTGCATTGCAGGGGCTCCATAGGAAACTACTACATTTCTCATAGACTCCAATACTATTACAGTGGAGTATCCATAGAAAACAATTTTCCAAAAATATAAAAATTCTAATTAAATCCATCTTAGTACCTAAAATACTATATCACATGCAAACTCTGCCTATCCCCATAACAATATATATATTTTTACACAGCTAAAAAACTACTTTTCTAAATTCCTTTGGAGTAAGTCTCGTCCACGTCTTCCTCCCTCCACACTGATTCAGACGAACAGATTAGGCAGCCTGGGCCTCCCAGATCTGGCACTTTATTACAGGGTGTTCCATGGGATTAGATGTTTGGAATGGAGAATAGATTATCCCACGGAGAATAGATTACAGGCTGAGGCGGGAGAGGCGAAACCACCCCTGCAAGCTTATTTGTTCTCCATACCAAAGGATATGACCCACTACATCAACACGCTGAACAATATGACAAGAACTACCATTAAGATTTGGCATACCAACCTGTCCAAAATACTGCTTTCCTCAACAGCAATGCCTCTAGTGCTACAGGTGGGAGATGTCTTATTGAACTATGCTCTAGCCTTTAGCTCTACATTGTCTGGGGAAAGCTCACCGATATCATTGCCATTGGTAGATCTGCTAGACACAACAGGGTCCCTTCTGGAAATTGGGGAATCTGATCCCAGACTGCACCCACTTACCTTTCTATATAAAATGCATCTTAAATGTCAAGTAGGAAAGTGGAAACCCTCGGCCCCTACTTCTAAAACGCAGTTTGAAACAATGGCTCTATCTAGCACAATATCGAAAAAGAAAATTACTGTGATGTACACAAGCTTAGTTTCCCAGATCAGACCCAAGACATATGATTTTATTCAGCAATGGGAGAGAGACTTAGGCACTCAGTTTTCACCGAAAGACATAGCACTCCTCCTTTCATCTGCTCCAGGTGTCACGCTGCGTAAAGCTGTAGGAGAATTACTAGATGGTATTACGCACCACACAAACTTCATATTCTCTTCCCAGAGTGTGACCCTGCGTGTTGGAGATGCCAAAATGAAACAGGCACGTTCATAAATATATGGTGGCAATGCCCTGATATAATAGCCTACTGGTGACAGATATGTGCAACACTCACTATAAGCAAGGTCAAAATAGCACCTTCTGCAAAATGTTGTCTACTAGGTCTCCTAGGAGATGTTAAATGTACCAGACAAATGAGGACACTATTCTATATACTGCTAGCCACTGCCAGGATCTTGGTAGAATGGAACAGATTGCAGGATGGGAATCGAGAAGGAAAAAATGGTTCCAAGAAGTATGGACACCCTGGAAGACATTCAGAAACTTCTCCCAATGATTCCTCTTTTTCTTAAGAGACATAATAATATATATTGTTAATGGACCTTTCTTTCCCCTCCTCCCTTTCTTTCCTTCCCTCAAACCATCCTCCCAGTTAGTACTTTTCATACTTTTTGTTATTTTACAATACATCATCTATATATCATCTATATATTGACCTCTAAGATGTCAATTGTATCGTACTGATTCTGCATTTAATTAATAAAACAGTTTAAAAAAAAAAAATATATATATATATATATATATATATATAAAAACTCAAATCACCCCCCTTTCCACAAAAAAAAAAAAAAACACAATTGGTATTGCCATGTGGGAAAACGCCCACAATATAAAAATATTTTCTTCATACGCAAACAGCATAACAGAAAAAACATCAAAATGGCTGTTACACCATTTTTGGTCACTGCATCTCCCCCAGAATTGGACCAATGTAAAGTATAGATCGTGCCGCAAAAAACTTTACACTCACACAGCTCTGAACACATAACTAAAAATAAGTTATAAGCATCCAAATATGGAGATGAAAAAATAAAACCGATTTATATCAGTTTTACCTTTTTATTATTTTATCAGTATTAAAATGCAAAAAACACTATACATAATTCTGGATTTGTACTGACCTATAGAATGAAAGTAACTGGTCAGTTTTAACATGAAGCATAAAAAAACCTGTAAAAATATATATATTTATTTTTTTTCCAATTCCACACCATTCGGAATTTTTTTCCTGTTTCCTACTACATCATATGCAATAATAAATGGTGGCGTTAGAAAGTACAACAAGCCTCCATACGGCTATGTAAATGGAAAAATAAGTTATGGCTCTGGGAAGGCAGAGAGCGCAAAACGAAAAAATGAAAAAAAAAAAAAAAAAGCTCAGGGGTAGAAAGGGTTAATATCATGTTGCTCCTCTTTTTGCCTTGTTTTAAATACATCAGGTATTAATGAAACATTAGTTTTTTGGTATTTTTAAGCTTATATGCAAAAGATTTGTTTTTAATTTCTCTTATGTGCAACTAAATGACCCTGATCTGCATTGATAAAAGGTGAGGGAGAGGGTGTTGTGACAAACTGTAAAGTGCTAAAAGTACTGGAGCTATGAACATTTCAAAGAAAGGCAAGTGAAAGAACAAGAGGTCATGCTCTGTAGCAAAAGGATGGCAGTAGGTACTAATTTACTGAAATCCTCATGGTTTAGTACAAAATTCATGTATAAATACAAGAAACAGAACTGGATAGCACATCCTCAATACTATACTTTTATCTAACTGCTTCTCAGCATAATAAACATTGCTTCTCAGCGCAATTTATCGTATACCTACCCCTATGCTGCATGCTAGACATGAGGCATTAGTATGCAATTTGATCAAAATGTATAGGCCCACTCACCGCGACAAGGTTGCCTCTTTGAATGGGACCCTATTCTAGATTTGGCGCAGCACTGCACGACGACCGCCGACACTGCATCACCACCCCAGCAGGCAGCGGGACCCAGCCGTCAAACAGCGCCCCTGCTGCATGACAAAGCCACCATGGCACTGGGCCCCACCAACGCACCATGTGAATAGGTGTGGGACCGACCCATCACAAACTCTCACCATGTGAACAGGTATGGAACACACCTTATCTCATACTCTCAGGAACTCCAACTGAGAGGTAGGAATATATATTCTTATGCAGTCTCCTGCTGAGTACAAAATTCACCAGAGACCATATCAAATAAGAATGGGAATCTGAATATGAAAGTATGTAAAAGGTTATATTTCAAGTAGCATAAATCAGGTAAAAAAAGGGACAAACTAGGTGGGGTCAAGATTTTCTTTTCTTTTTTTAGATTTTTTTTTTTTTCTAAACTTCAGATATGTACCAATCCCGACTAGAGTTACTTCGGGACCTTTTTTGTGACTTTTTGAAAAAGTCCTAGTGATAAATGTGGAGTGAAACTCATTAACATAGCAAACCATTCTGTCTTTCCCATTCACTTTCCAAAAGTGGAGTAACTGGAGTCAAAATAAAATAAAAAAAATAACACATTTTTGTTCAAAGGATTCCAAAACGTTCCAATTTTTTTTATTTTGCAATGTTTTAAAGACAAATTCTGGAGTGTAGAGTGTGAGGATCTGAATCCTAGGTTATCCTCCATCAATTCCTTTGTAGTTAAAGGTCATGGCCATGACTACAGCTACAGCAG
This sequence comes from Bufo gargarizans, assembly GCF_014858855.1. Classification (NCBI taxonomy): domain Eukaryota; kingdom Metazoa; phylum Chordata; class Amphibia; order Anura; family Bufonidae; genus Bufo; species Bufo gargarizans. The sequence goes on from NC_058084.1 coordinate 184,400,617, forward strand.
GCATAACACTTACTATGGGACCCAGAGGTTTGGTGGGGAATCAGGTGCAGAACATTGTACCTTTTTGTGGGAAATAACAACAAAGTGTATTTTTTCTATAATGTGGGTCTTCTGATATAAGGTGCTATTATACATACCTTTAATTATTGCTACTTATTGCTGTTAACTGCTTTTATTTTTCGTGCACTAGGTGGTGGGGTCCCATTTTAATTTGCTATGGGGATTTATGAATTCGATTTAAGCCCCTGAGTAATGGCAGAGAAAACTCTAACTCCAAGATGTAAGTGGTAGAAAAGAATGAGATTATGTTCAGCTGAAAAAGCTAGAGTAGAAGAGTCAGAACTAGAGTACTGTATACTAACACATTATATCAGCCTTCAGAAAACACATTGTGACTTCCCCTAGCAGGATTAAAACATTATTAAATAAAAGTTCATTCATTTTATTCAAAATATACACAGACGGTCCTTGTGATCCCCACAGGTTTAGAATTCCTGACATTGGCAATAATGTGCTGAGGTGCAGAGATTTGGGAAGTTAATGGAATAATAAAATGTACTCCTATACGGTATAATGTAAATGTGTAGGAATTATACTAACTGGAGGGCTAGGACTCATGGGAAAGAGGGAGGGTGAACAACATTGCTCAAATGCAGTACACCACAGTTCTATTTTGATCATGTCAGTTATTTCAGGCAATTGCATTCCTACTGGCGGGCAGCACGGTGGCTCACCGGTTAGCACTGTTACTTTGCAGCATGGGGTCCTAGGTTCAAATTTGACCAAGGACAACATTTGAATGGAGTTTGCATGTTCTCCCCGTCTTTGTGCGGGTTTCTTCTGGATATTCTGGTTTTCTCCCACACTCTAAAGACATACTGATAGGGACCTTAGATTGTGAGACCCATTGGGGACAGTTTGATGCTTATGTCTGTAAAGTGCTGCGGTATATAAGTGCATAAAATAAATACTGTTTCACATGTTACATCACAGGTTCTAACTGTTCTTCATTTTTTGCGTGTATTATACCCCATCTCTATTGCAAGAGATAAACCTGAATTCTAATGCGATATGACCTCATATGAGGTGGTTATGTCCTGTTATGCAACCATTTTAGAGGAATGTCTATTATATTATGTATATCAGATATACCTTCTATGTTCTACTTCATTAGAAGGGCTGCTTGGCTATGTACAAATTTGCCCTTTGGTCACTTTACAAGTTGGAGGTGTAAAAATTCAGGCTTGCAAACTCCTACAAGCAAAATGGCTAGATCCTTAGCTTATTTATACTGAATAAGTTATTTTTTTAAGTGAATTGTCATTAGGAAATTTGAGGAACAATGGTCTCTGTGGCTGGGGACACCCCGATTGACTTCAGCAAAGTTACTGAGACATAATCTTCTTGTTATACAGGTATAAATTGAAATTTTATTGTGTGCTACTGTGGTATATTTGATTATTTTGATGGATTTATGTATGCTCTCCAGTTTTTTGTCTCAGAAATAACTACTTACCTATGGCTGTGTACATTTGTGATCTGTGGGAATTGTTTGTGGGGGGAGGATGGCGAGTACTTTTTTGTATGCTGGAATTTATAGTTTTGAAAATAAAAATAAAAGTATTTTACAATTGTCACAAAATGTATAAGAAATTTGACATTTAAATGTTAATAAGTCCTTTATAGAACAAAATGAAAATTAAATCTCATCCTGCAAAAAAAAATAAAAAAATAATAATATATATATATATATATATATATATATATATATAAAATATATATATACATATATAAAAAGAACCCACATATGTCTACATGGAGATAAAAAAAATATTAAAAAGCATTATGGAATGTGGCAGCATAAAAGACAATTTTATTTATTTATATTATTTTATTTTGCTTAATTTTTGTTGCATGAGATTTGATATTATTATACAAAAGCAATAAAGCATTAAAACTACGCATATTTGGAATCACTGTTATTGTATAGGGTCACAACATAAAATAACTTGCTCGTTATTAAGTGTAAATGCACAAAACAATGAAAGAATTTCTTTCCATTCAACTCTGAAAAACACTTGTAAAATATTATAATAAAGTTAAACATACCCCATGCTCTGGAATAAAATTACATGGCATATGATATCATCATACAAAAGTAGCAAAACATGAAAAAAGATATATATTTGAGATTTTCATATTAGTACTGACCCATAGTAATACAGTAATACTAATAAAAGTAATGCAATAATAGTAATAATAAATATAGTAGTAACAGTAATGCTGAACAGAGAACGGAACAAAATCAATATCAAGATTTCTGTTTTTACCCATCAAACTTAGAAAGACTTAGACCCCTTTCACACAAGCGAGTTTTCCACGCGTTTGTGATGCAGGAAGTGTACGCATAGCACCTGCACTGAATCCTGACCCATTTATTTTAATGAGTCTGTGTATATAAGTGTTTTTTTTTTTTTTCACAAATCAGTTCTGCGTTTTGCTTGAGAATAGCAGCATGTTTTATATTCAGCGTTTTTTCACGCAGCGCTGGCCCCATGGGGCTTCAGTGAAAAACACATTGCATCTAGATATAATCCAGATGTAATCTGGGTGCAATACATTTCACTGATTGTTGCTAGGAGGTGATGTTTGTAAATCTTCTGGGCTTTAATGAAGTTAAAAAGATCATTAATGTGCCCTCAAATATTGATATTGAAAATACAACTGAACTCACAAGCTCCCATACCGCTAATTTATCAGAAAAAAGGATATGGCTCTTAGGCCAATTTCACAGGAGCAAGTTTTCCAAGGGGGTGCAATGCGTGAAGGGAACGCATACTACCATCACTGAATCCTGACCCTAGACCTGAATCCTGAGTCTATGTACAGTACATGAGCATTTTTTTCACACATCATTTCTGTGTTGTGTGAGAATCACAGCATGTTCTATATTCTGCATTTTTCACACAGCCCTGGGCCCATAGAGGTAAATATGGCTTCAGTGAAAAACGCATTGCATCTGGATGTACTCCGGTTCGCAGACCGGGTGCAATACGTTTTTCACTGAAGGTTGCCAGGAGTTGTTTGTAAACCTTCAGTTTTTTGTAAACGCATCAAAATGCATTGCACCAGCTCAGAACGCACCCTGAACGCATCCTAAGCCAATCCGTATCATTCGTGTGAAAGAGGCGTTAGAAAACAGCAATAAAAAATAATCGATAAATAAAATACTTTGGTCTTAGCATCAGAATAGACTTGGAACTTAAGGAGTTAACTTCCATGCATTTGAAATAGAGCAGAAATAGAGCATTACATTCCACTGCTCTGTATTCCATGATATAAAGCAGACCTTTAAGATTTTCAATTAGGAATAATGTATTATCTGGGGAAGTCAGTAAGGTAACCTGTCATTGCCATTGAAGCAAAATGCGTAGCTTATCTATCTACGTTGGTTCTACTTTCTAGATGTAAGTAAAGTATCCTCCTAGTCAGCAAATAATGACATGCAACAAAATTGCCTTTAAGGACACTTAATACCCATGGCATGAGAGAACATTGCTCTCTTTCCACAGCAGGCGATAGCAATAATAAGCAAATGTTAAATCTTCACTATAGGTAATAAAGTGTATAATCTAAAAAGAAAAGGCAAACCAAAAGAAAGAAACCAAAATGTATGAAACTTGTATTTAATTGAATTGTTAGTTTTAACTGCAAGCTATAAAGCCAATGCATTAACGTAAGCTTCTGTTTATAATTATATTTACCTGGATATGGTAATTTGTCTTTTAGTGTCCAGGTTTGAAAATAGAGAATGTTTCATTTTAAACTAAATTATTTTTAAAATGCCTTTGTTAGAAATCAATGAATGACCAAAATTTTACAAAGATTAACTGTTTGAGAATACCAGTCACTTATCCAGACCAGATTAGCCAATTTCCATTTTCTTTTTATTATTGAAATTAGTATAAAAAAAAAAACTTGATGCTTTTGGTACAGCCGCATCTTTAAAAAGTTATACATTATAAAACAAATGGCAAATCAAAAACATCTAACAAAAAAGTTGCCATTGGGTGACAGTACAAAAACATAAAAAACGGTTTACATTTGGTAATGCTGTCATTGTAGTGACACACAGGATAAAGCTTACACATTATTTATACCTCATGGTGACAGCCTTAAAAAAAAAATTATACATATAACTACCCTAAGACGATAATAAAAGTGGAACACAGAGACTAGATGAACCGGGTGGTCTTTTTCTGCCGTCAGTCTTTTATGTTTCTATATATAGTGTAGCACCTTGGGGTCACTTAGCTCTCCAGGTTCGCCGTCTTCTCAGCTTAGACGGTTGGCACACCTCAAGAAGTTGGTCCAACACTGCAGATTTGGGTGCAAACTGGCCCCAACCAGCTTTATTGTCGCTTTTATAGCAGTCAAAACATAAACCATAAACATAATACCTAGGCAGTCTGGCCACTAACTACACAGTAGTTCCCGCTCTATCGGGATCTAGGTCTACCACCCAGCTCCCCAAAGCACAATTTAGTGCTTAACATACACAGGTTTAGAGGGTCCTGGCTCCCACAGGCCTTGCTGCAGCCTGCTTCTTCCCCATGCTGGGAGCTCTGATTGATGAACTCAGCCCACCTTCACCTGAGCTCCTCAGCTGGCCGCTAATTACCTCTCATTAGAAGCCTGGCTGATGCAGACTAAGGGAAAACCCTATTTCCCAGCCTTTCTTCTTCTCATCCAGCTTCTTCTGGGTGAGATACACCATTTCAATGGCCCTCTGGCAGCTTCAATGCCACAACAATGAAAGGACCACCCCTCTTGAAGACCTTTTTTTATCTTTTTTGCTTTGTTACAATTTTGTTACAACTAAGATGCCACTATTAAAACTTTAACAGATGTTGCCATTGATATTTCTAAGACCCTTTGAAAGTCTTGAAAGTACATTTAGATTGTTACAAACTTATAATGACTTAAAGGGGTTGTCAGTGAGTGGTGTGGTGACTTTCTAGGCCCATAACGTCACCATACATCAGTCACATGGCCTCCGCGCAGATCAGTCCCATTTAAGCAAATGGGTTTGAGCTATAATACGAAGCATATACACTATACAATGTAAAGCGCTGAGCATGTAACCTGTGAGGAGGCCACATCGTTCACCATAGCATCGTGATCTGATTGGTTGGGTTCCGGGAGTTGGACCACCATCAATCAGATATTGATGATCTATTCTGAGGACAGGCCATCAATATACATTTATTTGGTTTATTAGGCAGTGTACAGTCAAAAAATTGTTTTACATATGCTGATACTTCCTTTCCTTTACTCAAAGCAGTGCACTGACCAATGAAATGCATCCACACTCTCCTCTCCCATATGTCTAAACATACTGTTAAAGACAAAAGAGACAAAAGAGCAGAGGCTGTGGTGAGAAAAGAAGTGAAGAAACAGTATGCCCTGTAGAAGACTGGAGCTGCTAGGACACACTTACTGTAATCTATGTCAACATCCCTTCTACTAGAGAAGGATTACAAACAGTGAACAGCAAGTTATGCAAGATTGAGACACCTAGTGGCTGGCACTTTGGAAAGCTTTTGAGGTAGAAAAGTCATTTTTGGTAAATAATTAGCAATTTTGGTAGCATAAGTTTGTTAAAATAACAATGACCATTTACCGCAAGTATTCATGTTGGCAAATAGTCCTTAAAATAGAATCTTATTAAAAGTATTCACAATTTTGCATTCCCTTTTAGGACCTGATATTGACAATTGTAATATTATAATTCCAAATACATTCCTTCTCTGCACATTTTTTGCGTTAATCTGTGTCAAACACTTGTGAGCTTGCTATATTGTGACCTTAGAACTTGAGGTAGGAGGGAAAGGACCTTAATGTCAAAATCGTGGTTGCTAACAATGTTGACAAAATTTAAGGCTGAAGATCTCATAAATAATTCAAAAGGTTACGACAATCTTCATTTTGCTAAGGAACACTCATTTAATATGAAATCACTCAGGTAATTTAAACACTAAAAGATCCAAACTACAACTAGCACCTGGGAAGCAGAAAATTTCCAACCACATCCGACCATAGTCTAGAAATAAAAGCGTTAATAGAAGCTGTTCGGATTATGTGACAGTATTACTGGTATAAATTTTTAGCTTAATCTGTCACTGCTATGTAAATGTTTTCTAACTGAATTTTTTTTTCTTTTGCTTCTTCTTCAACTTAAGATAAATTATGCAAATTGAATGCATACCTTTCTGACCCCTGCTTTCTGTCTGCAGAGCCACAAAAAGTTACTGCAGCTCATTTCATAGTCCTGTCACAATCTGTGAGGGACATAAAATGAGGTTTTGCCCAACTGTGCGCACTAAGCTAGCTGGAACTATAATCAGTAGTGTGACCCCCTGCTCTGGGTGACAGTGACTTCAGCACCCTTGCTGCAAATCAACAGGTTGCTTGAAACTGTTATTGCTATATTACCCATCTAAACCTGCATAATTGGCTTTTTCTGACATAAAATCAGTATAAAAATCATGTTGTGATATTAGAATGCTTAGATTGCCACTATAGCCTAGATGTCTAGTATGGGGCCAATCACATGAAAGGCACAATGCATACATAGTCATATACTTTATTTGAATTGTTATCCATGATGAAATATATATATATATATATATATATATATATATATATATATCATGTATGTGTTTTTGTTTGTTTATGTGCTTCTGTATGTATTGTACTTTTTATATGTGAATGGTTACTGCCTTTGTATGCTAGTATGTCTTCTATGTCTTCGTGTCTCCTTGTGAATGTAAGTGTATTGGACCATGACATGGTTCACTGGTTTGCTTTGCTCCATCTATAGGGGTCCTATTCCTATATATTTATGTTATGTGATCATGTCCAGTTGTTATGAAGAAACATGTTTAGGAAGTATAGAGGATGCACTAATGGAAGCAAATATAGAACAATGAAAACAACAACATTTCTATATTTTTGTATAGAAGTGTGGGTCTCTAAGACTTAAACTAGCAGGCTTTCCTCCCATCCCTCTAAACTTGAGATTTTTCAATGTGTGTTTTTCTATGTCTGCACCGATAAGGAGGGTACTAGAGAAGAATCTTGGTAGAGCAAGTGCTGTTTCTGCAGAGCCTAACCACTCTTACACTCAATTCAAATATGTGCTCCATTGCAGCTTTCATCACATTTAACAAAAATAAATAAAGAAGAAAATACAATATTAAGTGCTATTTTATTCCTCTTAAATGATGGGCACCATGATGTAACCTGATGGACCCTACTATAAGTTTGCGGATATTATTATTATTATTATTATTATTATTATTATTATTATTTATTCATTCATTTCATGTACATATGATAAGCGGTGCACATACATAATACAGACAATTGCACTAATCATAAACAAGATGAGCTACAAACTGGTACAGAAGGAGAGAGGGCCCTGCCCGTGAGGGCTTACGATCTACATACAGGGTCTGTTACTTGACTGATCCATGAAAGTGTTGTGGATTCCATTATGATAACAGTTGCAATGCAGATGTAAGCAGAACCTTAATATATAATGTATATGTATAATTGTTGTATAAAATACGACTGTTTATATAATTTTCGGTAAACAAAAGTGTTTTTGCTTGAGTCAAGAGGAAAAAATTCAGCAGTCTGGTTTGAAGTCATCTGAGAGAAACACCTACTTTGTATATAAGCAGACAAAAAACAAATGTTTGGGGGCGTTTGCGTGTTTGATTTCAAGTGTGTGTTTGTATTATGTGTGTGACAAGATTAAGTGACTTTAGATTTAGAGACTTTAGAAGAGGACTACAGTAAGTCAGTTGTTTTTCATAGTTTTGTATTATTGTAACTTTTCTGTTTCTCTTTTGTAATCCCTATTAACAAGTATGTGTTACACTATTGACAATGCAGTACAGTGCACATCTTGTCAAATGTATGAAGCCCTTTTACAGCCGTTTCAGGGTGCATATCTTTGTTCAAAATATGAGCACATTAAGTGTTTGGAATTACATATCTTGTATCTGAACAAGCAAATTTTTACTCTGAGACATGTTGAAAATTTGGAAAATAGTTTGCAACTCACTGAGAAGGCACTCTATGGGGTAGATGAGGGTGAGGGTGTTTGTATGCAGGATCAGGAAAGTGAGGCAGGTAGCTGGATAACAGTTAGAAAGTAGGGTAGAGGGAAGAGTGCCAGGAAAGCTAGCCCTGAGCTGACACACCCCAGCAAGTTTGCAAGGTTCGCAGAAAAAGTCAAAATACATTAATAATAGTGTTGATCAAACACCATAGTGCTCAGGTGTCGGGGGCTCGGCCCGAACACATCAGGATGCTTGGGTGCTCTACCGAGCCCCTGAGTATAATGAATGTCAATGGGAGAAACCGAGCATTAAACCAGGCACCCCCTGCTCTGAAGAGGGGAGGGTGCCTGGTTCATAGGAAAAGGTCAGAAATGGATTGAAAAACCACCTAAATGGTTCGGGAACAACATGGGGAGGATGATGTCTGGATGCAGCTTGGACTCCCAGGTCGCTGCTGGGAAGGATGTTGTTCGAGTAGCACGCCACTTTTACAGACTGACAATAATACGCACAAAACCGAAGATAAAGTCGATTTCAGAGGAAAAATTGTTAGGAAACATTCTTTCCTGTATGTTTACTTGTATATAAAGTGCAAGCGCTGCCAAAAATTACAAGGAAGAGGCACTCCAATACAACCTATATATACCCGAAAGGAGAGCCTCATTCACATTGTGATACAATTGTTCATGTTGTGGGACTCCTACACTCATAAAGCCTATGCACTAAGTGAAAGGGCTGCCAAAAATTACAACGAACTGGCACTACAATACACCCTTTGTTACACAAAAAGGAGGGCATCCTACACAGCCTTGAACAATTATGATTGATGGCCTGCTGGTGACCCTCAAAAACATTTGGAGCAAGGGCTTGCTGATCTGACCATATAAAACATTATGAGTGAGGGCCTTCTGCCTCTTTGGTGACTCTAGATAAGCTGAGGCCGATTACACTTCCCCCTGATGGCGACAATCCATTCGGATGTCTGCTCTATCGACTTTTGATGTTATTGTCAGCGCAATCCATGGTGACTACAGGTAATGGGGAATCAGAGTTCGATTCCAGAGTGGAGCCTGAGAAACAGCTACCACATACAAGCAAGGCAGCATGCACGCAAATTACCTATTAGGTATAATTAGGTGAGGGCCTGCTGGTGAGCTGACCCTCTAAAAGGTTGCAGGTGAGGGCCTGCAGGTGAGCTGACCCTCTAAAACATTATATGAGAGGGCTTTAGGTGAGCTGACCCAGTAAAAGTTTTGAGGTGCAGACCTGCTGGTGAGCTGACCCTGTAAAAATTTTTAGGTGCAGGCCTGCTGGTGAGCTGACCCTCTAAAAGGTTGTAGGTGAGGGCTTGCAGGTGAGCTGACCTTGTAAAACATTATATGCAAGGGCCTTCAGGTGAACTGACCCTGCAAAAAGGCCTGCTGGTGAGCTGACATTGTAAAACATTATATGTGAGTATAGTTGAGCGAACACCTGGATGTTCGGGTTCGAGAAGTTCGGCTGAACTTTCCGGAAATGTTCGGGTTCGGGATCCGAACCCGATCCGAACTTCGTCCCGAACCCGAACCCCATTGAAGTCAATCGGGACCCGAACTTTTCTGCACTAAAACGGCTGTAAAACAGCCCAGGAAAGGGCTAGAGGGCTGCAAAAGGCAGCAACATGTAGGTAAATCCCCTGCAAACAAATGTGGATAGGGAAATGAATAAAAATAAAAATTTAATAAATAAAAATTAACCAAAATCAATTGGAGAGAGGTCACATAGCAGAGAATCTGGCTTCCCGTCACCCACCACTGGAACAGTCCATTCTCAGATATTTAGGCCCCGGCACCCAGGCAGAGGAGAGAGGTCCCGTAACAGACAATCTGGCTTCATGTCAGCAGAGAATCAGTCTTCATATCATAGCAGAGAATCAGGCTTCACGTCAGCCACCAGTGCAACAGTCCATTGGCATATATTTAGGCCCAGCACACAGGCAGAGGAGAGAGGTCCCGTAACAGAGACTCTGGCTTCATGTCAGCAGAGAATCAGTCTGCATGTCATAGCAGAGAATGAGGCTTCACGTCAGTCACCACTGCAACAGTCCATTGGCATATATTTAGGCCAAGCACCCAGGCAGAGGAGAGAGGTCCCGTAACAGACAATCTGGCTTCACGTCAGCAGAGAATTAGTCTGCATGTCATAGCAGAGAATGAGGCTTCACGTCAGCCACCACTGCAACAGTCCATTGGCATATATTTAGGCCCAGCACACAGGCAGAGGAGAGAGGTCCCGTAACAGAGGATCTGGCTTCATGTCAGCAGAGAATCAGTCTGCATGTCATAGCAGAAAATCAGGCTTCACGTCACCCAGCACTGTAAGAGTCCATTTTCATAAATTTAGGCCCAGCACCCAGGCAGAGGAGAGAGGTCCCTTAACAGACAATCTTGCTTCATGTCAGCAGAGAATCAGTCTTCATATCATAGCAGAGAATCAGGCTTCACGTCACCCACCACTGTAAGAGTCCATTTTCATAAATTTAGGCCCAGCACCCAGGCAGAGGAGAGAGGTCCCGTAACAGACAATCTGGCTTCATGTCAGCAGAGAATTAGTCTGCATGTCATAGCAGAGAATGAGGCTTCACGTCAGCCACCACTGCAACAGTCCATTGGCATATATTTAGGCCCAGCACACAGGCAGAGGAGAGAGGTCCCGTAACAGACAATCTGGCTTCATGTCAGCAGAGAATTAGTCTGCATGTCATAGCAGAGAATCAGGCTTCACGTCGGCCACCACTGCAACAGTCCATTGGCATATATTTAGGCCCAGCACACAGGCAGATGAGAGAGGTCCCGTAACAGAGACTCTGGCTTCATGTCAGCAGAGAATCAGTCGGCATGTCATAGCAGAGAATGAGGCTTCACGTCAGCCACCACTGCAACAGTCCATTGGCATATATTTAGGCCCAGCACCCAGGCAGAGGAGAGAGGTCCCGTAACAGACAATCTGGCTTCACGTCAGCAGAGAATTAGTCTGCATGTCATAGCAGAGAGTGAGGCTTCACGTCAGCCACCACTGCAACAGTCCATTGGCATATATTTAGGCCCAGCACCCAGGCAGAGGAGAGAGGTCCCGTAACAGAGGATCTGGCTTCATGTCAGCAGAGAATCAGTCTGCATGTCATAGCAGAAAATCAGGCTTCACGTCACCCAGCACTGTAAGAGTCCATCCGGTATGGATTTAGTGACAGAATTAGACTTGGAAATGCACAGTAGCATGTGTGTGAAGTTATTCTGAATGACCCTATGTGCACCTTGAATATTATATACCCTTTTAGGGATAGATTTCAAATAGCTCTGATATAGCAGGAACCACTAAATTATGAAATAGCTAAATTGGGGATTGTATTTCAACCCAGAACAAAAAATGTGCTTTGACGGACACTAAATAACTTGCCCAGCCACAACAGTACAGCGGTAACGAGAGTTTTAGCGGGATATAAATTTGAGGCCTAGTATTTAGGCGCTGGGTGACCGGTATGGATTTACTAACAGAATTAGACTTGGAAATGCACAGTAGCGTGTGTGTGAAGTTATTCTGAATGACCCTATGTGCACCTTGAATATTATATACCCTTTTAGGGATAGATTTCAAATAGCTCTGATATAGCAGAAACCACTAAATTATGAAATTGCCAAATTGGGAATTGTATTTCAACCCAGAACAAAAAATGTGCTTTGACGGACACTAAATAACTTTCCCAGCCACAACAGTACAGCGGTAACGAGAGATTTAGCGGGATATAAATTTGAGGCCTAGTATTTAGGCGCTGGGTGACCGGTATGGATTTACTAACAGAATTAGACTTGGAAATGCACAGTAGCGTGTGTGTGAAGTTATTCTGAATGACCCTATGTGCACCTTGAATATTATATACCCTTTTAGGGATAGATTTCAAATAGCTCTGATATAGCAGAAACCACAAAATTATGAAATTGCTAAATTGGGAATTGTATTTCAACCCAGAACAAAAAATGTGCTTTGACGGACACTAAATAACTTTCCCAGCCACAACAGTACAGCGGTAACGAGAGATTTAGCGGGATATAAATTTGAGGCCTAGTATTTAGGCGCTGGGTGACCGGTATGGATTTAGTGACAGAATTAGACTTGGAAATGCACAGTAGCGTGTGTGTGAAGTTATTCTGAATGACCCTATGTGCACCTTGAATATTATATACCCTTTTAGGGATAGATTTCAAATAGCTCTGATAGAGCAGAAACCACTGAATTATGAAATTGCTAAATTGGGAATTGTATTTCAACCCAGAACAAAAAATGTGCTTTGACGGACACTAAATAACTTTCCCAGCCACAACAGTACAGCGGTAACGAGAGATTTAGCGGGATATAAATTTGAGGCCTAGTATTTAGGCGCTGGGTGACCGGTATGGATTTAGTGACAGAATTAGACTTGGAAATACACAGTAGCGTGTGTGTGAAGTTATTCTGAATGACCCTATGTGCACCTTGAATATTATATACCCTTTTAGGGATAGATTTCAAATAGCTCTGATATAGCAGGAACCACTAAATTATGAAATTGCTAAATTGGGAATTGTATTTCAACCCAGAACAAAAAATGTGCTTTGACGGACACTAAATAACTTGCCCAGCCACAACAGTACAGCGGTGGGTAACGAGAGTTTTAGCGGGATATAAATTTGAGGCCTAGTATTTAGGCGCTGGGTGACCGGTATGGATTTAGTGACAGAATTAGACTTGGAAATGCACAGTAGCGTGTGTGTGAAGTTATTCTGAATGACCCTATGTGCACCTTGAATATTATATACCCTTTTAGGGATAGATTTCAAATAGCTCTGATAGAGCAGAAACCACTAAATTATGAAATTGCTAAATTGGGAATTGTATTTCAACCCAGTACAAAAAATGTGCTTTGACGGACACTAAATAACTTTCCCAGCCACAACAGGACAGCGGTAACGAGAGATTTAGCGGGATATAAATTTGAGGCCTAGTATTTAGGCGCTGGGTGACCGGTATGGATTTACTAACAGAATTAGACTTGGAAATGCACAGTAGCGTGTGTGTGAAGTTATTCTGAATGACCCTATGTGCACCTTGAATATTATATACCCTTTTAGGGATAGATTTCAAATAGCTCTGATAGAGCAGAAACCACAAAATTATGAAATTGCTAAATTGGGAATTGTATTTCAACCCAGAACAAAAAATGTGCTTTGACGGACACTAAATAACTTTCCCAGCCACAACAGGACAGCGGTAACGAGAGATTTAGCGGGATATAAATTTGAGGCCTAGTATTTAGGCGCTGGGTGACCGGTATGGATTTACTAACAGAATTAGACTTGGAAATGCACAGTAGCGTGTGTGTGAAGTTATTCTGAATGACCCTATGTGCACCTTGAATATTATATACCCTTTTAGGGATAGATTTCATATAGCTCTGATATAGCAGAAACCACAAAATTATAAAAATTGCTAAATTGGGAATTGTATTTCAACCCAGAACAAAAAATGTGCTTTGACGGACACTAAATAACTTTCCCAGCCACAACAGTACAGCGGTAACGAGAGATTTAGCGGGATATAAATTTGAGGCCTAGTATTTAGGCGCTGGGTGACCGGTATGGATTTAGTGACAGAATTAGACTTGGAAATGCACAGTAGCGTGTGTGTGAAGTTATTCTGAATGACCCTATGTGCACCTTGAATATTATATACCCTTTTAGGGATAGATTTCAAATAGCTCTGATATAGCAGGAACCACTAAATTATGAAATTGCTAAATTGGGAATTGTATTTCAACCCAGAACAAAAAATGTGCTTTGACGGACACTAAATAACTTGCCCAGCCACAACAGTACAGCGGTAACGAGAGTTTTAGCGGGATATAAATTTGAGGCCTAGTATTTAGGCGCTGGGTGACCGGTATGGATTTAGTGACAGAATTAGACTTGGAAATGCACAGTAGCGTGTGTGTGAAGTTATTCTGAATGACCCTATGTGCACCTTGAATATTATATACCCTTTTAGGGATAGATTTCAAATAGCTCTGATAGAGCAGAAACCACAAAATTATGAAATTGCTAAATTGGGAATTGTATTTCAACCCAGAACAAAAAATGTGCTTTGACGGACACTAAATAACTTTCCCAGCCACAACAGGACAGCGGTAACGAGAGATTTAGCGGGATATAAATTTGAGGCCTAGTATTTAGGCGCTGGGTGACCGGTATGGATTTACTAACAGAATTAGACTTGGAAATGCACAGTAGCGTGTGTGTGAAGTTATTCTGAATGACCCTATGTACACCTTGAATATTATATACCCTTTTAGGGATAGATTTCAAATAGCTCTGATATAGCAGGAACCACTAAATTATGAAATTGCTAAATTGGGAATTGTATTTCAACCCAGAACAAAAAATGTGCTTTGACGGACACTAAATAACTTTCCCAGCCACAACAGTACAGCGGTAACGAGAGATTTAGCGGGATATAAATTTGAGGCCTAGTATTTAGGCGCTGGGTGACCGGTATGGATTTAGTGACAGAATTAGACTTGGAAATGCACAGTAGCGTGTGTGTGAAATTATTCTGAATGACCCTATGTGCACCTTGAATATTATATACCCTTTTAGGGATAGATTTCAAATAGCTCTGATATAGCAGGAACCACTAAATTATGAAATTGCTAAATTGGGAATTGTATTTCAACCCAGAACAAAAAATGTGCTTTGACGGACACTAAATAACTTTCCCAGCCACAACAGTACAGCGGTAACGAGAGATTTAGCGGGATATAAATTTGAGGCCTAGTATTTAGGCGCTGGGTGACCGGTATGGATTTAGTGACAGAATTAGACTTGGAAATGCACAGTAGCGTGTGTGTGAAGTTATTCTGAATGACCCTATGTACACCTTGAATATTATATACCCTTTTAGGGATAGATTTCAAATAGCTCTGATATAGCAGAAACCACTAAATTATGAAATTGCTAAATTGGGAATTGTATTTCAACCCAGAACAAAAAATGTGCTTTGACGGACACTAAATAACTTGCCCAGCCACAACAGTACAGCGGTAACAACAGATTTAGCGGGATATAAATTTGAGGCCTAGTATTTAGGCGCTGGGTGACCGGTATGGATTTAGTGACAGAATTAGACTGGGATATG
The DNA here is from genome assembly GCF_014858855.1 of Bufo gargarizans. NCBI lineage: Eukaryota > Metazoa > Chordata > Amphibia > Anura > Bufonidae > Bufo > Bufo gargarizans. The sequence continues at coordinate 184,415,952 of NC_058084.1, forward strand.
GCCAAAAAATAACCACACTATTGCTGGTTAAATGCACTTGGTGACGGGCGCAGCTTGCCCCTGATGTAGTATATGGCCAAAAAATGAACAGACTATTGCTGGTTAAATGCACTTGGTGTCACAGCTTGACCAACCACACTACTGAGGGTTAAATGCACTTGGTGACGGGCGCAGCTTGCCCCTGATGTAGTATATGGCCAAAAAATGAACAGACTATTGCTGGTTAAATGCACTTGGTGACGGGCGCAGCTTGCCCCTGATTTAGTATATGGCCAAAAAATAACAGACTATTGCTGGTTAAATGCACTTGGTGTGATAGCTTGACCAACCACACTACTGAGGGTTAAATGCACTTGGTGACGGGCGCAGCTTGCCCCTGATGTAGTATATGGCCAAAAAATAAACAGACTATTGCTGGTTAAATGCACTTGGTGTGACAGCTTCACCCTGATGTAGGCTTTAGCCAAAAAACAACCACACCATTGAGGGTTAAATGCACTTGGTGACAGGCGCAGCTTGCCCCTGATGTAGTATATGGCCAAAAAATAAACAGACTATTGCTGGTTAAATACACTTGGTGTGACAGCTTCACCCTGATGTAGGCTTTAGCCAAAAAACAACCACACCATTGAGGGTTAAATGCACTTGGTCGCAGCTTGTGCTGGCGCACCACAAGACACAAAATGGCCGCCGATCACCCCAGAAAAATGTGACTGACAAACGGTCTGGGCAGCCTAAAAACAGTGAGCAATTGAGTATCAGCAGCTCAACGACCCACAGCTGCAGATCGATCAATAATCAAGTCCTTTGGAGGAGTTAATCTGCCTAATCTCGCCCTACTGTCGCAGCCGCAACCTCTCCCTACGCTAATCAGAGCAGAGTGACAGGCGGCGCTATGTGACTCCAGCTTAAATAGAGGCTGGGTCACATGGTGCTCTGGCCAATCACAGCCATGCCAATAGTAGGCATGGCTGTGATGGCCTCTTGGGGCAAGTAGTATGACGCTTGTTGATTGGCTGCTTTGCAGCCTTTCAAAAAGCGCCAAGAAAGTGTCACAAAAGCGCCAAGAAAGCGACGAACACCGAACCCGAACCCGGACTTTTACAAAAAAGTCCGGGTTCGGGTCCGTGTCACGGACACCCCAAAATTCGGTACGAACCCGAACTATACAGTTCGAGTTCGCTCATCCCTATATGTGAGGGCTTGCTGGTGAGCTGACCCTCTAAAAAATTATATGCAAGGGCCTGTTGGTGAGCTGACCCTGTAAAACATTATATGTGAGGGCCTGCTGGTGAGCTGACCCTGTAAAACATTATATGAGAGGGCCTGCTTGTGAGCTGACCCTCTGAAAAATTATATGCAAGGGCCTGCTGGGAACTGATCCTGTAAAACATTATAGGCAAGGTCCTGCTGGTGAGCTGACCCTCTAAAAAATTATATGCAAGGGCCTGCTGGTGAGCTGACCCTGTAAAACATTATATGCGAGAGCCTGCTGGTGAGCTGACCCTCTTAAAAATTATATGCAATGGCCTGCTGGTGAGCTGACCTTTTAAAAAATTATATGTGAGGGCCTGTTGCTGAGCTGGCCCTGTAAAAACTTATTTGCAAAGGGCATATATATGAGGAAATTATATGCAACGAATAAGCATGTGTTGATATGATGGAAGAGGAGAAGAAGGATGAGAAAAGGAAGATTCAACCATATATCCTTGTTTGTGGTGGAAGGGGTGCATCTGAATATAGTGTATTCAGTACATTACAAACAACACATTTAAAGTGCTTTTATGTTCATCAGCTTTCCTCTGGTGGAGTCGATAAGTCCAGGCCTTGTTGATTTTTATAAGAGTCAATCTGTCAGCATTTTCAGGTGACAGGCGGATACGCTTATCTGTAATAATGCCATCAGCAGCACTAAATACCCGCTCAGACAAAACGCTGGCAGCAGGGCAGGCCAGCACCTCCAAGGTGTAGAGCGCCATTTCGTGCCACGTGTCCAGCTTGGACACCCAGTAGTTGTAAGGCACTGAGGGATCATTGAGGATGCTGACACGGTCTGCTTTGTACTCTTTCACCATCTTCTACAATTTTTCCCTTTTTGTCACACTTTGTCACGCATCAGGGTGAGGGTGCTGACGGGGTGTCATGAAACTGTCCCAGGCTTTGGAGAGTGTTGCCCTGACTCTGTTGGTACTGCTATGTGTTCCCCTTGTCTCCCCTCTTCGGTTAACCAATGAACTACGGACTCTGCCGCCAGCGTTGTCAGATGTAAATTTTTGGAGCAATTTTTCAACAAGGATCTTCTGGTATTGCACCGTTTTGCTTGTCCTCTCCACCAGAGGAATGAGAGATGAGAAGTTCCCTTTGTAGCGTGGGTCGAGAGGGGCAAACAACAAGTAACACGTGTCGCAGCCTAACATTAAGTCAGCCATGTGTGCCAGAGTACCAACAGGAAAGACTTCAATGTCGTCATCAGGGGGATGACTCTTAATCTCCTCATCCTCATCCCCTTCTTCTGCCCACCCACTCTGCACAGATAGAATTAAACCTCATGGGTACTACCCTATGTAGCGGAGGCAACCTTTTCCTGCTCCTCCTCCTCTTTATTGTCCAATTTGTGCTGAGAAGATGAACTGAGGCTGGTCTGGCTATCACCCTGTGCAATGTCTTCCCCCATTTCTACCTCTTCCACATGTAAAGCGTTGTCCTTAATTGTGAGCAGCGAGCATTTGAGTAGACACAGAAGTGAGATGGTGATAATAGCGTTATCGCCGCTCACTCTCTGTGTTGATTCCTTAAAGTTTCTTAAAAGCTGACATAGGTCAGACATCCATGCCCACTCCTCGCTTGTGAATAGTGGAAGCTGAATGGAAAGGAGATGACCATGTTGCAACTGGTATTCCACTACTGCCCTCTGCTGCTCACAAAGCCTGGCCAACATGTGCAAAGTGGAGTTCCAGCGCGTGCTCATGTCGCACAACAGTCGGTGAGCTTGCAATTTCAAGCGCTGCTGCAGCATTGACAGACCATCTGAAGCTGTCGATGACTTGCGGAAATGTTCACACACGTGGCACACCTTCACCAGTAGCTCAGGCAAATTGGGGTAGGTTTTGAGAAACTGCTGAACCACAAGGTTGAACATGTGAGCTAGGCATGGGATGTGTCTGAGCTTGCCGAGCTCCAATACCGCGACCAAGTTTCGGCCATTATCAGCCACAACCATGCTTGGTTGTAGGTTGAGTGGCGAGAGCCACTGCTCAGTCCGGTCTGTGATCCCCTGCCACAGCTCTGCGGCGGTGTGCTTTTTGTCCCCTAAGCATATCAGCTTTAGCGTGGCCTGTTGCCGCTTCCCCACTGCGGTGCTACACTGCTTCCATCTACCGACTGATGACTGACTGGTGCTGCACGCAGATAAATCAGAGGTGGAAGTGGATGAGGAGGCGGAGGAGGAAAAGTGGGGTTTTGAGCCACTAACGTAGGAGCTGGCGGAAACCCTGATCGATGTAAGGCCCGAAATCCTTGGTGTCATTAGCACCTATGCCATCCCAGGGTACAACTCGCTGCCGGCCTCCACAACATTCACTCAGTGTGCCGTCAGGGAAATGTAGCGTCCCTGGCTAAATGCAATTGTCCATGTGTCCGTGGTTAAGTGGACCTTCCCAGTAACATTAGTCAGAGCACGTTTGATGTTACGGGACACATGTTGGTGTAAGAAGGCATAGCACACCTTGAAAAATAGTGGTGGCTGTGGACTGCGTAATGGGGGCTGCGGAAGGCCTCAGTGTCCACAAGCCTAAATGGCAACATTTCCAGGGCCAGTAATTTTGAAAACTATGCATTTAGTGCTATGGCCTGTGGGCAGGTGGCTGGGTATTTTCGCTTTCGTTCAAAGGCCTGGGGTAAAAACATTTGGATGCAGCTATGGGACACAGAAGTGGATGTGGTCTCTGATGGTGCTTGCGAAGGTCCAGGTGCAGGGTGGTAGGCATCCGGGCCTGCGCCTTACGACAGGGGATTGGCCAGCGCGTAACATAGGGTAAAAGGAGGCAGTGGTGTGACCTGCAGACACAGATTGTGGACCCAGGCATTCATCCCACTTATTACTGTGCTTGTGCTTAGATGCCATGTGGCGGATCATGATGTTGGTAGTGAGGTTGCTAGTGTTCACGCCCTGGCTCATTTTCATATGTCACATGTTGCAAACTACAATTCTTTTGTCTTACCCACTTTCCTAAAAAATGAGCCATACTGTGGAATATCTACCTTTTGGCAAGGGAGATTTCCACAAGGGGTGCTCCAGGGAACAGTTGCAGGCCTGTTTGGTGTTGCCCACCAGTCTCCCTTTTGGCACCCCACTGCCTCTTCCAGCCTGTTGCAGTGCTGCAGATCCCTCCCCTGTGTACTGCTGTCCTTGCTCAGCTTTCCACCTTCCCAGGTTGGGTCAGTGACCTCATCGTCCACCACCTCCTCTTCCACTTCCTCACTCTGATCATCCTCCTGATTTGTAGACCTAACCACAACCTCAGTGATTGACAACTGTGTCTCATCCTCTTCATCAACCACTTGAGACAGTAATTGCTGTTGACTCATTGGCAACTGTGTCTCATCTTCATCCACCTCATTAAAGACTAATTGCGGTTCCCCACCATCATGTTCTTGTGACTGTGGATGTTCAAAAGGTTGGCAATCAGAGCACAAGATCTCATGTCCCAAGCATGCTTGGCGAGAGGCCAAAAGAGGTCCTCGGAATATCTGAGTGTGGGATCACTTGTTTGTACAGACTGTACATGGTGGGAGAAATGAGGATCATGGTGAGGATTGTGTTGACAAGACTCCTGGCTATTAAGACTGGACTTGGTGAAAGACATGGTGGTGTTTAACTGACTGGAAGCATTATCTGCTGCAATCCAACCGACCACCTGGTTGCACTGGTCTGACTTCAAGAGTGGTGTCCTGTGCCGCCCTGCAAACTGGGACATAAAGCTAGGTATTGTGGATGATTTTTTTTCTTGTGCTCTGGCAGCAGGCACTGTTTCACCGCACCCAGGGCCACAGCCTCTGCGTGCACCATAAGCATCACGGACACTTCCCCGTCACTTACCTGCTCACACTCATTTTAAATGTGATATATGCTTGAAAGTATGGCACACGTACAGTAGCGTGGGATTTGGAAGTGTATGCACAATTTTTTTTTACAAAGGTATTTCTGAGTAGGAAACGTTATAGAGGACAGGTAACACAGTTATTGTGACTGTTCGCAGTGTCTACGAAATAAGGTACACTGGGTGTCACTGATATTTTAGGGATGCGCACACTTTAAACAGGAGATGTGGAGCTGCTAATTTAACTGTCTGCAGCAGACACCGTCTATGGAAAAAGTACACTGGATGTCACAGATATTTTAGGGATGCACACACTTTAAACAGGAGATGTGTGCAGATATTTTCACTGTCCACAGCAGACACCGTCTATGGAAAAAGTGCACTGGATGTCACTGATATTTTAGGGATGTGCACACTTTACACAGGAGATGTGGTGCGAATAGTTTAATAGTCCACAGTGGCCTATTACACAGTATTTAGGGCAGGATGCGCTAAAAATATATATTGCTGCTGTCACACACAATAGTCCTTAACAACTTAAGGACCGAGCTCATTTTCACCTTAAGGACCAGGCCATTTTTTGAAAATCTGACCAGTGTCACTTTATGTGGTGATAACTTTAAAACGCTTTGACTTATTCAGGCCATTCTGAGATAGTTTTTTCGGCACATATTGTACTTCACGACACTGGTAAAATGAAGTAAAAAAAATAAAAATATTTATAAAAAAATACCAAATTTACCCAAAAAGTTTAAAAAATTTCCAAGTTTCAATTTCTCTACTTGTATAATACATAGTAATACCTCCAAACATAGTTATTACTTTGTTTTCCCCATATGTCTACTTCATGTTTGCATCATTTTGGGAATTATATTTTATATTTTGGGGATGTTACAAGACTTAGATGTTTGGAAGCAAATCTTTAAATTTTTCTGAACTTTTCAAAAACGCAATTTTTAGGGACCAATTCAGGTCTGAAGTCACTTTGTGAGGCTTATACAGGGAGTGCAGAATTATTAGGCAAGTTGTATTGACCAATATAGCCACCTTTCTTTGCAAGGACACTCAAAAGCCTGCCATCCACGGATTCTGTCAGTGTTTTGATCTGTTCACCATCAACATTGCGTGCAGCAGCAACCTGTCATGGAACCATGAACCGGACGTACAACAAGAGATAAGTGGAAATAAGAAGGCTTTATTGAAAATCAAGCTGTAAGGCAAAAGTCCAAACGGATGGCTAAACCGAAGCAGGGTCTTGCGAAGCCAGAGGTCAGGAACCAGAAGGGTAGTCAGACGAAGCCTGGATCGGGAACCAGCAGGGTAGTCAGATGAAGCCTGGATCAGGAACCAGCAGGGTAGTCAGACGAAGCCAGGATCAGGAACCAGAAGCAGCAGCAGTCTTAGAAGCATGTGAACACAGGAGGACCAAGCAAGGAACTGAAGCCACAGACCTCCTATATATATGAGCTAGGCATCCAGCTCCTCCCAGTGGGAAGGAGAAGCCGCAGGGTGGGAGGCTACAAGAAACCCAGAAACCAAGATGGCCGCCAGCACATGTCAAACGAAGGAGAACAGCAAGAAGGTAAGACCATGACAGTACCTCCCCCTCAAGGGCCCCTCCTCCGCGGAGTAAAGAACGGTTTCTGAGGGAAGCGTGCGTGGAAGGCTCGGAGCAAGGCAGGAGCATGGACATCTGCGGAGGGAACCCAGGAACGCTCCTCTGGACCATAACCACGCCAATGAACCAAAAACTGCACCCGACCGCGGACCAGGCGTGAGTCCAGGATATTGCTCACCTCATACTCCTCACGATTGCCCACTTGGACCGGACGAGGCCGAGGAACCGAGGAAGTGAAACGATTACACACCAGTGGCTTCAACAGGGAGACATGAAACACGTTGGAGATCCGCATGCCAGGAGGAAGCGCAAGGGCATAGGCTACCGGGTTTACCCTGCGAAGCACTCGGAAGGGACCAACAAAGCGAGGCGCCAGCTTGGGAGTGGGCACTCGAAGGTTGAGGTTGCGGGTGGACAACCATACGCGGTCTCCGACCTGGTAGGAAGGAGCGGGCGCTCGTCTGCGATCAGCCTGGAGTCTCTGGCGCTGCGCAGAGACCTCAAGGGACCTCTGGATCTGTACCCAAGAAGCACGTAGGACGGAAAGGTGATCCTCCACAGCCGGAATATCCTGGGGAGAGAATACCTCCGGTAACACGGCAGGTTGGAACCCATAATTGGCCATGAAGGGAGACGTCCCAGAGGAAGAGTTCACCGCCGTGTTCCTGGCAAACTCAGCCCAAGGCAGGAGGTCAACCCAATTGTCTTGGTGATCGGAGATATAGCAACGAAGGAATTGCTCCAAGGCCTGATTGGATCGTTCTGCGGCCCCATTGGACTGAGGGTGGTAGGCCGAGGAGAAAGAGAGATGAATCCCCAACTGGGAGCAAAAGGCGCGCCAGAACCTGGACACAAACTGACTCCCCCGATCCGACACAATCTCCTTGGGCAAACCGTGCAACCGGAAGACCTCCCTGGCAAAAATCGTGGCCAACTCTTGTGCAGAGGGTAACTTCTTGAGAGGAACACAGTGGCACATTTTGGAAAACCGATCCACAATCATGAGAATGACCGTATGGCCTCGGGATGCAGGGAGGTCCACAATGAAATCCATCCCCAGGTGTGACCATGGACGCTCCCCGGTGGCTATGGGTTGCAAAAGGCCCAACGGAAGGTGCCGAGGGGACTTACTCTGGACACAAACGGAGTATGCCGCTACATATGCGGCGATGTCGGAACGTAGAGAAGGCCACCAGAACAGACGTGAAACAGCCCAGGACAGCTGATTCTTTCCAGGATGCCCCGCGGCCTTGGAGTTATGGTAGGTTCGCAACAACCGAGTGCGCAACTCCTCAGGCACAAAACACCTGCCGTTGGGTCTCCCAGAGGGAGCACCAGATTGAGCCGCCAAAATCTGCTCACCCAGGGGAGAGGTCAGGCTGGTGCGAATGGCGGCCAGGATCTGATTCGGAGGTATGACCGAAGTCGGAATCGACTCCTCCCCGGACAGCTCGGAGTACTGCCGTGATAAGGCATCCGCTCTGATGTTCTTGGAACCGGGTAGGTAGGAGACCACGTAATTAAAACGTGACAAGAACAGAGCCCATCTGGCCTGACGTGGTGTCAATCTCTTGGCCTCAGAGAGGTAGGTCAGATTCTTGTGGTCCGTCAGGATGAGAACCGGAACCACCGAGCCCTCGAGCAAGTGCTTCCATTCTTTAAGGGCCTGCACGATGGCCAATAACTCCCTGTCACCAATCTGATAGTTGCACTCCGCGGAAGTTTCCGGGAGTAAAACCCACAAGGAAGCAGAGGACCCTCTGGTGTTCTACGCTGAGACAGAAGGGCGCCTACTCCCGTCTCAGACGCGTCCACCTCGAGGACAAAGGGCAACCCAGGGTTGGGATGCGACAGAATCGGAGCCGACACAAAGGCGGACTTTAGAGCCTCAAAAGCTCCGATGGCCTCGAGCGGCCAGACCTGGGGATTACTGCCCTTCCTGGTCAGATCCGTGAGAGGCTTGGCTAGCATGGAAAAGTCCCTGATGAACTTCCGATAATAGTTGGCGAAGCCCAAAAAGCGCTGCAGGGCACAAAGACCACTGGGCTGGGGCCACTGTAAGACAGCCGAAACCTTCTCAGGATCCATGGAGAACCCCTCAGCGGAAATGATGTAACCTAAGAAGGTTACCTGGGATCGGTGAAATTCGCATTTCTCAAGCTCACCGAACAGCTTGTTCTCTCGTAACCGTTGCAACACTCGTCTGACATCCAGAATGTGGGCCTCCATGGATTCAGAATATACCAAGATGTCATCCAAATAGACCACCACACACTGCTGCAACAGGTCACGGAAAACATCGTTGATGAATTCCTGGAAGACTGCGGGCGCTTTGCACAACCCAAAGGGCATAACCAAGGATTCATAATGACCGGTCCTGGTGTTAAACGCGGTCTTCCACTCATCGCCCGCCTTGATCCTTACCAGGTTATATGCCGCCCTCAGGTCGAGTTTGGTAAAGACCGTGGCCCCTTTGAGGCGATCGAACAGCTCGGAAATCAAGGGTATCGGGTAAGCGTTCTTGATCGTGATGCGATTGAGACCCCTGTAATCGATGCAAGGCCTCAACTCACCGCCCTTCTTTTTCACAAAGAAAAATCCAGCCCCTGCCGGGGACGAGGATTTGCGAATGTGTCCGCGTGAAAGCGCCTCCCTGACGTACTCCTCCATGGCCTCATTCTCCGCTACCGACAGTGGATAGACTTTGCCACGAGGAGGAACGGCACCAGGTTGTAACTCTATGGCACAATCGTATGGGCGGTGCGGAGGTAGGGCAACCGCACGCACCTTATCGAATACATTCCGGTACTCCTCGTATTCAGGAGGCAACAGAGAGTCCGAGGAAGTACACAGCAACTTGACAGGCCCATGGATGCAACTAGCCCCACACTGCGGTGACCACGAGAGGATCTCGGCCGATCTCCAATCGAAAGTCGGATTATGCTTCTGGAGCCAGGGGTACCCCAAGACCACCGAGTAGTGTGGAGACGAAATAACCTGGAGACAGACCGACTCTCTGTGAACAGCACCAATGGCCATCCCCACTGGAAGGGTCTCATGAGTCACGTGTGGCGGCAGAAGGGGTCTGCCGTCTATCGCCTCAAGAGCCAGTGGGGAACCTCGAGGCTGCAGAGGAATGGAATTGGCGGCAGCGAACACACTATCAATGAACAAACCACCAGCACCAGAGTCCACCAACGCCTGGGTCGTCACCGAGCCCCCGACCCAGGAGAGGACAACAGTAATCAGTGGTTTGTCAACACGGGAAACCGGGGACGAGGAGACTCCACCCAAGATCTGCCCCCGACAGGATCTCAGGTGCGAGCGTTTCCCGGACGGTTCGGGCATGCCAACCGAAAATGCCCACCGAGACCACAGTACATGCATCGGCCCTTGCGTCTCCGGAGTGCCCTCTCCCCCTCGGACAGGCGAGCAAACCCCAGCTGCATGGGTTCACCCCCAGACAAGTTATCCCCAGGAGGCGTGGGAGGAGAGGGAGGCACGGGTGGGACAGCAAACATGGCGCCAATCTGTTAGAAAACCTCCGCAGGCTCTCCTTAAAGGAAGGTCTCTCCCTGAGTCTGGTGTCAATCAAAATCAGGAAAGAAATAACAGACTCGAGCTCCACTGGTAGGTCCTTAGCTGCAACCTCATCCTTCAAGGCATCCGAGAGACCATGAGAGAAAGCAGCGACCAGAGCCTCATTATTCCAGCCCACCTCTGCTGCCAGGGTACGAAACTCAATGGCGTATTCAGCTACGGATCGTGAACCCTGTCTGATGGACATAAGGAGCTTCGCAGCAGAGGCAGCACGAGCCGGCACATCGAATACCTTCCGAAGAGAAGCAACAAAACCGGAAAACTCGGCAACCACCGGATTGTTGTTCTCCCATAAAGGGCTGGCCCAGGCCAAGGCCTTGTCCGAGAGCAGCGAGATCAAGAAGCCCACCTTTGATCTCTCAGTAGGAAAGGCATGTGGCAGCAACTCAAAATAAATGCCCACCTGGTTAAGGAAACCTCGGCACTGAGTTGGCTCTCCCCCAAAGCGCTGTGGAAGGGGGGCAGAACCGGTCATACCCCGAAACACCGCAGGCGCAGCAACAGGTGTCGGGGTAGACTCTGGCGCAACAACCGGAGCGGCAGTAGGAGCGGGCCCAGGAGCGACAACCGACCCATCGGCAACGGAAGCTAAATGAGCTGTGCGTTCAAGCAGGGTTTGCAACGCCACAGCGAACCGACCCAACAGGTGATCCTGCTGATCAAGTCTGGCAACCAGCGTAGGTAGCGAGGATGGCCCTGTACCGTCAGAATTCATGGCTTGGTCCTAATGTCATGGAACCATGAACCGGGCGTACAACAAGAGATAAGTGGAAATAAGAAGGCTTTATTGAAAATCAAGCTGTAAGGCAAAAGTCCAAACGGATGGCTAAACCGAAGCAGGGTCTTGCGAAGCCAGAGGTCAGGAACTAGAAGGGTAGTCAGACGAAGCCTGGATCGGGAACCAGCAGGGTAGTCAGATGAAGCCTGGATCAGGAACCAGCAGGGTAGTCAGACGAAGCCAGGATCAGGAACCAGAAGCAGCAGCAGTCTTAGAAGCATGTGAACACAGGAGGACCAAGCAAGGAACTGAAGCCACAGACCTCCTATATATATGAGCTAGGCATCCAGCTCCTCCCAGTGGGAAGGAGAAGCCGCAGGGTGGGAGGCTACAAGAAACCCAGAAACCAAGATGGCCGCCAGCACATGTCAAACGAAGGAGAACAGCAAGAAGGTAAGACCATGACACAACCACAGCCTCCCAGACACTGTTCAGAGAGGTGTACTGTTTTCCCTCCTTGTAAATCTCACATTTGATAATGGACCATAGGTTCTCAATGGGGTTCAGATCAGGTGAACAAGGAGGCCATGTCATTAGATTTTCTTCTTTTATACCCTTTCTTGCCAGCCACGCTGTGGAGTACTTGGACGCGTGTGATGGAGCATTGTCCTGCATGAAAATCATGTTTTTCTTGAAGGATGCAGACTTCTTCCTGTACCACTGCTTGAAGAAGGTGTCTTCCAGAAACTGGCAGTAGGACTGGGAGTTGAGCTTGACTCCATCCTCAACCCGAAAAGGCCCCACAAGCTCATATTTGATGATACCAGCCCAAACCAGTACTCCACCTCCACCTTGCTGGCGTCTGAGTCAGACTGGAGCTCTCTGCCCTTTACCAATCCAGCCACAGGCCCATCCATCTGGCCCATCAAGACTCACTCTCATTTCATCAGTCCATAAAACCTTAGACAAATCAGTCTTGAGATATTTCTTGGCCCAGTCTTGACGTTTTTAGCTTGTGTGTCTTGTTCAGTGGTGGTCGTCTTTCAGCCTTTCTTACCTTGGCCATGTCTCTGAGTATTGCACACCTTGTGCTTTTGGGCACTCCAGTGATGTTGCAGCTCTGAAATATGGCCAAACTGGTGGCAAGTGGCATCTTGGCAGCTGCACGCTTGACTTTTCTCAGTTCATTGGCAGTTATTTTGCACCTTGGTTTTTCCACACGCTTCTTGCGACCCTGTTGACTATTTTGAATGAAACGCTTGATTGTTCGATGATCACGCTTCAGAAGCTTTGCAATTTTAAGAGTGCTGCATCCCTCTGCAAGATATCTTACTATTTTTGATTTTTCTGAGCCTGTCAAGTCCTTCTTTTGACCCATTTTGCCAAAGGAAAGGAAGTTGCCTAATAATTATGCACACCTGATATAGGGTGTTGATGTCATTAGACCACACCCCTTCTCATTACAGAGATGCACATCACCTAATATGCTTAATTGGTAGTAGGCTTTCGAGCCTATACAGCTTGGAGTAAGACAACATGCATAAAGAGGATGATGTGGTCAAAATACTCATTTGCCTAATAATTCTGCACTCCCTGTATAATAGAATCCACCCAAAAATGACCCCATTCTAGAAACGACACCCCTCAAGGTATTCAAAACTGATTTTACAAACTTTGTTAACCCTTTAGGTGTTCCACAAGAATTAATGGAAAATAGAGATACAATTTCAAAATTTCACTTTTTTGGCAGATTTTCCATTTTAATAATTTTTTTCCAGTTACAAAGCAAGGGTTAACAGCCAAACAAGACTCAATATTTATGGCTCTGATTCTGTAGTTTACAGAAACACCCCATATGTGGTCATAAACCACTGTACGGGCACACTGTAGGGCACAGAATGAAAGGAATGCCATACGGTTTTTGAAAGGCAGATTTTGCTAGACTGTTTTTTTGGACACCATTTTGGACACTATCCCATTTGAAGCCCCCCTGATGCACCCCTAGAGTAGAAACTCCATAAAATTGACCCCATCTAAGAAACTACACCCCTCAAGGCATTCAAAACTGATTTTACAAACGTTGTTAATAGGGATGAGCGAACTCGAACTGTATAGTTCGGGTTCGTACCGAATTTTGGGGTGTCCGTGACACGGACCCGAACCCGGACATTTTCGTAAAAGTCCGGGTTCGGGTTCGGTGTTCGTCGCTTTCTTCGCGCTTTTGTGACGCTTTCTTGGCGCTTTTTGAAAGGCTGCAAAGCAGCCAATCAACAAGCGTCATACTACTTGCCCCAAGAGGCCATCACAGCCATGCCTACTATTGGCATGGCTGTGATTGGCCAGAGCACCATGTGACCCAGCCTCTATTTAAGCTGGAGTCACATAGCGCCGCCCGTCACTCTGCTCTGATTAGCGTAGGGAGAGGTTGCGGCTGCGACAGTAGGGCGAGATTAGGCAGATTAACTCCTCCAAAGGACTTGATTAACTGATCGATCTGCAGCTGTGGATCATTGAGCTGCTGATCCTCAATTGCTCACTGTTTTTAGGCTGCACAGACCGTTTGTCAGTCACATTTTTCTGGGGTGATCGGCGGCCATTTTGTGTCTTGTGGTGCGCCAGCACAAGCTGCGACCAAGTGCATTTAACCCTCAATGGTGTGGTTGTTTTTTGGCTAAAGCCTACATCAGGGTGAAGCTGTCACACCAAGTGCATTTAACCAGCAATAGTCTGTTCATTTTTTGGCCATATACAAAATCAGGGGCAAGCTGCGCCTGTCACCAAGTGCATTTAACCCTCAATGGTGTGGTTGTTTTTTGGATAAAGCCTACATCAGGGTGAAGCTGTCACACCAAGTGCATTTAACCAGCAATAGTCTGTTCATTTTTTGGCCATATACTAAATCAGGGGCAAGCTGCGCCTGTCACCAAGTGCATTTAACCCTCAATGGTGTGGTTGTTTTTTGGCTAAAGCCTACATCAGGGTGAAGCTGTCACACCAAGTGCATTTAACCAGCAATAGTCTGTTTATTTTTTGGCCATATCCCAGTCTAATTCTGTCACTAAATCCATACCGGTCACCCAGCGCCTAAATACTAGGCCTCAAATTTATATCCAGCTAAATCTGTCCCTAGTGCTGTAGCTGGGCGAGTTATTTAGTGTCCGTTCAAGCACATTTCTTGTTCTGGGTTGAAATACAATTCCCAATTTAGCAATTTCATAATTTAGTGGTTTCTGCTATATCAGAGCTATTTGAAATCTATCCCTAAAAGGGTATATAATATTCAAGGTGCACATAGGGTCATTCAGAATAACTTCACACACCCGCTACTGTGCATTTCCAAATCTAATTCTGTCACTAAACCCATACCTGTCACCCAGCGCCTAAATACTAGGCCTCAAATTTATATCCCGCTAAATCTCTCGTTACCGCTGTCCTGTTGTGGCTGGGAAAGTTATTTAGTGTCCGTCAAAGCACATTTTTTGTTCTGGGTTGAAATACAATTCCCAATTTAGCAATTTCATAATTTAGTCGTTTCTGCTATATCAGAGCTATTTGAAATCTATCCCTAAAAGGGTAGATCATATTGAAGGTGCACATAGGGTCATTCAGAATAACTTCACACACATGCTTCTGTGCATTTCCAAGTCTAATTCTGTCACTAAATCCATACCGGTCACCCAGCGCCTAAATACTAGGCCTCAAATTTATATCCCGCTGAATTTGAATACAATACATTGGGCCAAATAATATATTTGTTGTTGTGGTGAACCATAACAATGAGAAAAACATCTAGTAAGGGACGCGGACGTGGACATGGTCGTGGTGGTGTTAGTGGACCCTCTGGTGCTGGGAGAGGACGTGGCCGTTCTGCCACATCCACACGTCCTAGTGTACCAACTACCTCAGGTCCCAGTAGCCGCCAGAATTTACAGCGATATATGGTGGGGCCCAATGCCGTTCTAAGGATGGTAAGGCCTGAGCAGGTACAGGCATTAGTCAATTGGGTGGCCGACAGTGGATCCAGCACGTTCACATTATCTCCCACCCAGTCTTCTGCAGAAAGCGCACAGATGGCGCCTGAAAACCAACCCCATCAGTCTGTCACATCACCCCCATGCATACCAGGGAAACTGTCTCAGCCTCAAGTTATGCAGCAGTCTCTTATGCTGTTTGAAGACTCCGCTGGCAGGGTTTCCCAAGGGCATCCACCTAGCCCTTCCCCAGCGGTGAAAGACATAGAATGCACTGACGCACAACCACTTATGTTTCCTGATGATGAGGACATGGGAATACCACCTCAGCATGTCTCTGATGATGACGAAACACAGGTGCCAACTGCTGCGTCTTTCTGCAGTGTGCAGACTGAACAGGAGGTCAGGGATCAAGACTGGGTGGAAGACGATGCAGGGGACGATGAGGTCCTAGACCCCACATGGAATGAAGGTCGTGCCACTGACTTTCACAGTTCGGAGGAAGAGGCAGTGGTGAGACCGAGCCAACAGCGTAGCAAAAGAGGGAGCAGTGGGCAAAAGCAGAACACCCGCCGCCAAGAGACTCCGCCTGCTACTGACCGCCGCCATCTGGGACCGAGCACCCCAAAGGCAGCTTCAAGGAGTTCCCTGGCATGGCACTTCTTCAAACAATGTGCTGACGACAAGACCCGAGTGGTTTGCACGCTGTGCCATCAGAGCCTGAAGCGAGGCATTAACGTTCTGAACCTGAGCACAACCTGCATGACCAGGCACCTGCATGCAAAGCATGAACTGCAGTGGAGTAAACACCTTAAAACCAAGGAAGTCACTCAGGCTCCCCCTGCTACCTCTTCTGCTGCTGCCGCCTCGGCCTATTCTGCTGCTGCCGCCTCGGCCTCTTCCTCCGCCTCTGGAGGAACGTTGGCACCTGCCGCCCAGCAAACAGGGGATGTACCACCAACACCACCACCACCACCTCCGTCACCAAGCGTCTCAACCATGTCACACGCCAGCGTTCAGCTCTCCATCTCACAAACATTTGATAGAAAGCGTAAATTCCCACCTAGCCACCCTCGATCCCTGGCCCTGAATGCCAGCATTTCTAAACTACTGGCCTATGAAATGCTGTCATTTAGGCTGGTGGACACAGACAGCTTCAAACAGCTCATGTCGCTTGCTGTCCCACAGTATGTTGTTCCCAGCCGGCACTACTTCTCCAAGAGAGCCGTGCCTTCCCTGCACAACCAAGTATCCGATAAAATCAAGTGTGCACTGCGCAACGCCATCTGTGGCAAGGTCCACCTAACCACAGATACGTGGACCAGTAAGCACGGCCAGGGACGCTATATCTCCCTAACTGCACACTGGGTAAATGTAGTGGCAGCTGGGCCCCAGGCGGAGAGCTGTTTGGCGCACGTCCTTCCGCCGCCAAGGATCGCAGGGCAACATTCTTTGCCTCCTGTTGCCACCTCCTCCTTCTCGGCTTCCTCCTCCTCTTCTTCCACCTGCTCATCCAGTCAGCCACACACCTTCACCACCAACTTCAGCACAGCCCGGGGTAAACGTCAGCAGGCCATTCTGAAACTCATATGTTTGGGGGACAGGCCCCACACCGCACAGGAGTTGTGGCGGGGTATAGAACAACAGACCGACGAGTGGTTGCTGCCGGTGAGCCTCAAGCCCGGCCTGGTGGTGTGTGATAATGGGCGAAATCTCGTTGCAGCTCTGGGACTAGCCAATTTGACGCACATCCCTTGCTTGGCGCATGTGCTGAATTTGGTGGTGCAGAAGTTCATTCACAACTACCCCGACATGTCAGAGCTGCTGCATAAAGTGCGGGCCGTCTGTTCGCGCTTCCGGCGTTCACATCCTGCTGCTGCTCGCCTGTCTGCGCTACAGCGTAACTTCGGCCTTCCCGCTCACCGCCTCATATGCGACGTGCCCACCAGGTGGAACTCCACCTTGCACATGCTGGACAGATATGTCTCCTTGAGAAAACACTTAGGGCGATGATGGAAGAGGAGGTGGCCCAGGAGGAGGAGGAGGAGGAGGAGGAAGAGGGGTCATTTTTAGCACTTTCAGGCCAGTCTCTTCGAAGTGACTCAGAGGGAGGTTTTTGGCAACAGCAGAGGCCAGGTACAAATGTGGCCAGCCAGGGCCCACTACTGGAGGACGAGGAGGACGAGGATGAGGAGGAGGTGGAGGAGGATGAGGATGAAGCATGGTCACAGCGGGGTGGCACCCAACGCAGCTCGGGTCCATCACTGGTGCGTGGCTGGGGGGAAAGGCAGGACGATGACGATACGCCTCCCACAGAGGACAGCTTGTCCTTATCCCTGGGCAGCCTGGCACACATGAGCGACTACATGCTGCAGTGCCTGCGCAACGACAGCAGAGTTGCCCACATTTTAACCTGTGCGGACTACTGGGTTGCCACCCTGCTGGATCCACGCTACAAAGACAATGTGCCCACCTTACTTCCTGCACTGGAGCGTGATAGGAAGATGCGCGAGTACAAGCGCACGTTGGTAGACGCGCTACTGAGAGCATTCCCAAATGTCACAGGGGAACAAGTGGAAGCCCAAGGCCAAGGCAGAGGAGGAGCAAGAGGTCGCCAAGGCAGCTGTGTCACGGCCAGCTCCTCTGAGGGCAGGGTTAGCATGGCAGAGATGTGGAAAACTTTTGTCAACACGCCACAGCTAACTGCACCACCACCTGATACGCAACGTGTTAGCAGGAGGCAACATTTCACTAACATGGTGGAACAGTACGTGTGCACACCCCTCCACGTACTGACTGATGGTTCGGCCCCATTCAACTTCTGGGTCTCTAAATTGTCCACGTGGCCAGAGCTAGCCTTTTATGCCTTGGAGGTGCTGGCCTGCCCGGCAGCCAGCGTTTTGTCTGAACGTGTATTCAGCACGGCAGGGGGCGTCATTACAGACAAACGCAGCCGCCTGTCTACAGCCAATGTGGACAAGCTGACGTTCATAAAAATGAACCAGGCATGGATCCCACAGGACCTGTCCGTCCCTTGTCCAGATTAGACATTAACTATCTCCCCATAACCATATATTATTGGACTCCAGGGCACTTCCTCATTCAATCCTATTTTTATTTTCATTTTACCATTATATTGCGATGCTACCCAAAGTTGAATGAACCTCTCCTCTGCCTGTGTGCTAGGCCTAAATATATGCCAATGGACTGTTGCAGTGGTGGCTGACATGAAGCCTGATTCTCTGCTATGACATGCAGACTAATTCTCTGCTGACATGAAGCCAGATTGTCTGTTACGGGACCTCCCTCCTCTGCCTGGGTGCTGGGCCTAAATTTATGACAATGGACTGTTGCAGTGGTGGCTGACGTGAAGCCTCATTCTCTGCTATGACATGCAGACTGATTCTCTGCTGACATGAAGCCAGATTGTCTGTTACGGGACCTCTCTCCTCTGCCTGTGTGCTAGGCCTAAATATATGCCAATGGACTGTTGCAGTGGTGGCTGACGTGAAGCCTGATTCTCTGCTATGACATGCAGACTAATTCTCTGCTGACATGAAGCCAGATTGTCTGTTACGGGACCTCTCTCCTCTGCCTGTGTGTGTGCTGGGCCTAAATATATGCCAATGGACTGTTGCAGTGGTGGCTGACGTGAAGCCTCATTCTCTGCTATGACATGCAGACTAATTCTCTGCTGACATGAAGACAGATTCTCTGTTACGGGACCTCCCTCCTCTGCCTGGGTGCTGGGCCTAAATATATGCCAATGGACTGTTGCAGTGGTGGCTGACGTGAAGCCTCATTCTCTGCTATGACATGCAGACTGATTCTCTGCTGACATGAAGCCAGATCGTCTGTTACGGGACCTCTCTGCTCTGCCTGTGTGCTAGGCCTAAATATATGCCAATGGACTGTTGCAGTGGTGGGTGACGTGAAGCCTCATTCTCTGCTATGACATGCAGACTGATTCTCTGCTGTCATGAAGCCAGATTGTCTGTTACGGGACCTCTCTGCTCTGCCTGTGTGCTAGGCCTAAATATATGCCAATGGACTGTTGCAGTGGTGGGTGACGTGAAGCCTCATTCTCTGCTATGACATGCAGACTAATTCTCTGCTGACATGAAGACAGATTCTCTGTTACGGGACCTCCCTCCTCTGCCTGGGTGCTGGGCCTAAATATATGCCAATGGACTGTTGCAGTGGTGGGTGACGTGAAGCCTCATTCTCTGCTATGACATGCAGACTAATTCTCTGCTGACATGAAGCCAGATTGTCTGTTACGGGACCTCTCTCCTCTGCCTGTGTGTGTGCTGGGCCTAAATATATGCCAATGGACTGTTGCAGTGGTGGCTGACGTGAAGCCTCATTCTCTGCTATGACATGCAGACTAATTCTCTGCTGACATGAAGACAGATTCTCTGTTACGGGACCTCCCTCCTCTGCCTGGGTGCTGGGCCTAAATATATGCCAATGGACTGTTGCAGTGGTGGGTGACGTGAAGCCTGATTCTCTGCTATGACATGCAGACTAATTCTCTGCTGACATGAAGACAGATTCTCTGTTACGGGACCTCTCTCCTCTGCCTGTGTGTGTGCTGGGCCTAAATATATGCCAATGGACTGTTGCAGTGGTGGCTGACGTGAAGCCTCATTCTCTGCTATGACATGCAGACTAATTCTCTGCTGACATGAAGACAGATTCTCTGTTACGGGACCTCCCTCCTCTGCCTGGGTGCTGGGCCTAAATATATGCCAATGGACTGTTGCAGTGGTGGCTGACGTGAAGCCTCATTCTCTTCTATGACATGCAGACTGATTCTCTGCTGACATGAAGCCAGATCGTCTGTTACGGGACCTCTCTGCTCTGCCTGTGTGCTAGGCCTAAATATATGCCAATGGACTGTTGCAGTGGTGGGTGACGTGAAGCCTCATTCTCTGCTATGACATGCAGACTGATTCTCTGCTGTCATGAAGCCAGATTGTCTGTTACGGGACCTCTCTGCTCTGCCTGTGTGCTAGGCCTAAATATATGCCAATGGACTGTTGCAGTGGTGGGTGACGTGAAGCCTCATTCTCTGCTATGACATGCAGACTGATTCTCTGCTGTCATGAAGCCAGATTGTCTGTTACGGGACCTCTCTGCTCTGCCTGTGTGCTAGGCCTAAATATATGCCAATGGACTGTTGCAGTGGTGGGTGACGTGAAGCCTCATTCTCTGCTATGACATGCAGACTGATTCTCTGCTGACATGAAGCCAGATTGTCTGTTACGGGACCTCTCTCCTCTGCCTGTGTGCTAGGCCTAAATATATGCCAATGGACTGTTGCAGTGGTGGCTGACGTGAAGCCTCATTCTCTGCTATGACATGCAGACTAATTCTCTGCTGACATGAAGCCAGATTGTCTGTTACGGGACCTCTCTCCTCTGCCTGGGTGCTGGGCCTAAATTTATGACAATGGACTGTTGCAGTGGTGGCTGACGTGAAGCCTGATTCTCTGCTATGACATGCAGACTGATTCTCTGCTGACATGAAGCCAGATCCTCTGTTACGGGACCTCTCTCCTCTGCCTGTGTGTGTGCTGGGCCTAAATATATGCCAATGGACTGTTGCAGTGGTGGCTGACGTGAAGCCTCATTCTCTGCTATGACATGCAGACTGATTCTCTGCTGACATGAAGCCAGATTCTCTGTTACGGGACCTCTCTCCTCTGCCTGTGTGTGTGCTGGGCCTAAATATATGCCAATGGACTGTTGCAGTGGTGGCTGACGTGAAGCCTCATTCTCTGCTATGACATGCAGACTAATTCTCTGCTGACATGAAGACAGATTCTCTGTTACGGGACCTCCCTCCTCTGCCTGGGTGCTGGGCCTAAATATATGCCAATGGACTGTTGCAGTGGTGGCTGACGTGAAGCCTCATTCTCTGCTATGACATGCAGACTAATTCTCTGCTGACATGAAGACAGATTCTCTGTTACGGGACCTCTCTCCTCTGCCTGGGTGCCGGGGCCTAAATATCTGAGAATGGACTGTTCCAGTGGTGGGTGACGGGAAGCCAGATTCTCTGCTATGGAACCTCTCTCCAATTGATTTTGGTTAATTTTTATTTATTTAATTTTTAATTTAATTCATTTCCCTATCCACATTTGTTTGCAGGGGATTTACCTACATGTTGCTGCCTTTTGCAGCCCTCTAGCTCTTTCCTGGGCTGTTTTACAGCCTTTTTAGTGCCGAAAAGTTCGGGTCCCCATTGACTTCAATGGGGTTCGGGTTCGGGACGAAGTTCGGATCGGGTTCGGATCCCGAACCCGAACATTTCCGGGATGTTCGGCCGAACTTCTCGAACCCGAATATCCAGGTGTTCGCTCAACTCTAGTTGTTAACCCTTTAATATTGAATATGAATATTCAGGGTGAGGCGGGCGGGGGATCGCAATCCGGCCTGCCGCACCGCCCGCCTCCCGCAACTCCCGCATCGCCCACAACCGGTCAGGGACAGCAGGGATCAGAAACTACAGAAGGCGCTGCAAACCGCAGGTCTGAATTGACCTGCGGTTTGCAGCGATCGCTGATACGGGGGGGTCACAGGAACCCCCTCGGCATTGACCCTGGGTGCCTGGCTGTGTGTAACAGCCGGCACTCAGTGCTGTCACCATGTCTGCAGACATGGTGACAGTTTAATGCCAGGACGAGTATACTCATCCTGGAGCGCTAAGTATCAGTGCTCCAGGTCGTCCTAGGTCCTAACGTGTTAAAAGGACTTTTGGGGTATAAAAATCTTCCTATTACACTCCCTACACTGTCTTTCCCTTCCTTTGCATAGCTCTCCCTAACACTGAGCAATTTAGCGCAGGTTGCGTTATAAGCATATATTGTTGCTGTCGCACACAATAGTCCTTACAAGGACTTTTGGGTCCCTGAAACGTTTTTATACAAAAAAGTATTAAATTAAACTCCCTACACTCTCTCTCCCTTCCTATGCCAAGCTCTTCTTGACTATGAATGAGCTGAACATGCGTAATCGGGTGCTATATACAGTCAGGTCCATAAATATTGGGACATCAACACAATTGTAACATTTTTGGCTCTATACACCACCACAATGGATGTGAAATGAAACGAACAAGATGGGCTTTAACTGCAGACTGGCATATATGCCTCCCACTTGTTAAGGGACCAAAAGTAATGAGACAACTGGCTTCTCAGCTGTTCCATAGCCAGGTGTGTTATTCCCTCATTATCCCATTTACAATGAGCAGATAAAAAGTCCAGAGTTTATTTCAAGTGTGCTATTTGGATTTGGAATCTGTTTCTGTCAACTCTCAAGATGAGATCCAAAGAGCTGTCACTATCAGTGAAGCAAGCCATCATTAGGCTGGAATAAACAAAACAAACCCATGAGAAACCCGCAAACCCACAGCAAAAACATTAGGGGTGGCCAAAACAACTGTTTGGAACATTCTTAAAAAGAAGGAACGCACCGGTGAGCTCAGCAACACCAAAAGACCCGGAAGACCATGGAAAACAACTGTGGTGGATGACCGAAGAATTATTTCCCTGGTGAAGAAAACACCCTTCCCAACAGTTGGCCAGATCAATAACACTCTCCAGAAGGTAGGTGTCTATGTGTCAAAGTCAACAATCAAGTGAAGACTTCACCAGAGTTAATTCAGAGGGTTCACCACAAGATGTAAACCATTGGTGAGCCTCAAAAACAGGAAGGCCAGATTAGAGTTTGCCAAACAACATCTAAAAAAGCCTTCACAGTTCTGGAACAACATCCTATGGACAGATGAGACCAAGATCAACTTGTACCAGAGTGATAGGAAGAGAAGAGTATGGAGAAGGAAAGGAACTGCTCATGATCCTAAACATACCACCTTATCAGTGAAGCATGGTGGTGGTAGTGGCATGACGTGGGCATGTATGGCTGCCAATGGAACTGGTTCTTTTGTATTTATTGATGATGTGACTGCTGACAAAAGCAGCAGTATGAATTCTGAAGTGTTTCAATATTAACTGCTCATATTCAGCCAAATGCTTCAGAACTTATTGGACGACGCTACACAGTGCAGATGGACAATGACCCAAAGCATAATGCAAAACAAAAGAGTTTTTTTTAAGGGAAAGAAGTGGAATGTTATGCAATGGACAAGTCAATCACCTGACCTGAATCCAATTGATTTCGATTGATCCGATGCATTTCACTTGCTGAAGACAAAACTGAAGGGAAAATGCCCCAAGAACAAGCAGGAACTGAAGACAGTTGCAGTAGAGGCCTGGCAGAGCATCACCAGGGATGAAACCCAGCATCTGGTGATGTCTATGCGTTCCAGACTTCAGGCTGTAATTGACTGCAAAGGATTTGCAACCAAGTATTAAAAAGTGAACGTTTGATTTATGATGATTATTCTGTCCCATTACTTTTGGTCCCTTAACAAGTGAGAGGCACATATGCAAACTGTTGTAATTCCTACACCGTTGACCTGATTTGGATGTAAATACCCTCAAATTAAAGCTGACAGTCTGCAGTTAAAGCACATAAAAAATTAGAATTGTGTCAATGTCCCAATATTTATGGACCTGACTGTAGCACCTGATGACATGTTTCGGCCAGCCAATCACTGTAATGCCAGTAGCCGACATGGCTACTGGCATTACAGTGAGGGCAGTACTTACCTGCACGTGCTGGGAGGAGACTTGAGCATGCCATGTGTTCGGCTGAGCATGCTCGAACATCACTAATTAATAAAGTTAATAAAAAAAAATGTTTTTTTTGGACATTTGAAACATTTATAAATAGCACTGTTTAAAAGTTTAGTTACTTTTTAAAGTGCCATTGTTATTTTACTTTGTCTCTTTTACTGTGTGAATTGGTTGCAGTAACAAATGACTAGCATAAACAGTAAATTAACAGCTTTCCCGTAAGTTGTGACTTCAATATTTTTTTCTTTATTTACTTTGTCTCTTTTTCATTTATGGTGAATTAGTTGCAACCGGCTTTTTGTTTACTCATAATATTGAATCTGAGATATGATTATGCAGTAATACAATTTTCCATGTGTAAATTACATTTACATGTAATTAGCTGTGGGTAATCAAATAAATTAGTCATTAATGTGTGTTTGTCATATAAGTGTAATTACTATGATAATAAATTGTTAGTATTTTAAAGTACAGTAGTACTACACTATGGTAAGTATTTTGTGGGGATTTGTAGTTTTGGGAGTGATTTTAGAGGACTTAAAATCAATTTTCATTCAAATTAGAGTTGTTAACTTTGTTGTTAAATTTGTTTATAGCCTGAAAAATTTGAGAAGATGCAATTTGTTAGCTTTTTTCTTGAGATGTGACAAATGACCATTTAACAAAATACAGAATTATAGATATGCAGATTTGAGTTTGCTGTTTGGCACAATGACGTACATTTATTAACCCCATCTAATATTTAGACAATGTACTTAGGCACTTTAACAATCTGCCTAATTTCTCAAAGTGGTTCATTCTACAGGGTGGGCCATTTATATGGATACACCTTAATAAAATGGGAATGGTTGGTGATATTAACTTCCTGTTTGTGGCACATTAGTATATGTGAAGGGGGGAAATTTTCAAGATAGGTGTTGACCATAGCGGCCATTTTGAAGTTGGCCATTTTGAATCCAACTTTTGTTTGTTCAATAGGAACAGGGTCGTGTGACACATCAAACTTATTGGGAATTTCACAAGAAAAACAATGGTGTGCTTGGTTTTAACATAACTCTATTCTTTTATGAGTTATTTACAAGTTTCTGACCACTTATAAAATGTGTTCACTGTGCTGCCCATTGTGTTGGATTGTCAATGCAACCCTCTTCTCCCACTTTTCACACACTGATAGCAACACCACAGGAGAAATGCTAGCACAGGCTTCCAGTATCTGTAGTTTCAGGTGCTGCACATCTCATATCTTCACAGGATATGCTATTGAAAAAACTAAAGTTGGATTCAAAATGGCTGACTTCAAAATGGCCACCATGGTCACCACCCATCTTGAAAAGTTTCCCCCCTCACATATACTAATGTGCCACAAACAAGAAGTTAATATGACCAACCATTCCCATTTTATTAAGGTGTATCCATATAAATGGCCCACCCTGTACATGATACATTTGGGGCATCTTTTAACACTTTATACAATATAGGCACAGTGTTCATTTGCTCATCATTTGAAAGGCACGGAGGTGCTAGGAACACAGCACCAAAGGTAAATCCAAAAAAGAGGAACAAATTCCAACTTCCCAATAAAAATGATGGTCTTTATTAAACAAGCAATAAAAACTCCCATGAAAAAAATACTTTTATCTACGCATTTCGGATTAAAACATTAGAATCCTTACTCATGACCACGAGTAAGGATTATAATGTTTTAATCCGAAACGCTTAGATAAAAGTGTTTTTTTTTCTATGGGAGTTTGTATCACTTGTCTAACAAAGAACATCATTTTTATTGAGAAGCTGGAATGTATTCCTCTTTTTTGGCTTTATCTTTTAGCACTTATGCCCCCTATAGGTTGGCTTACTTTGTACAACATTTTGGTGCAAATTGACACATTTTAAACCATTACACCCTTTAAATACCTGAGTACAACTGTGTTCCCTTTTAAAAATATTATTTTATTAAAAATTACATTTCATAATAATAGTAGGGGAATTAAATATGAAACACCATCTTTAACATTCAATATAGCAACTTACTATAAACTAAAGAGAATAAGTCAGCCAGCAGTTGTAGCTAGTCATGATCTCTTCAAGGTGTGAGCAATCATAAATAATATAACTTGTATTGTAATGTGGCAAAACAAAAATAAACAAGATGAATGATAGCATGCCCCCTCAATGCGCATTTTGTGTAATGCTTCTTTAGGAGGAGAACTAAACTATGTCCGATTTACTCTTACTTCACCTTGTCAAGTGAGATATAAAAGGTCTGTAAAACATAACAAATTTTGTCAATAAATTAGCAATCACAGTGAATTTTTTAAGATAACCAGTTTAAAAAATAAATAATAAAAAAACATGATTTTATGATATTCTATAATGAGATATCTATATAATGTCTGTCTATTTGTGACCAAAAGGTGGTTATGTTGTAGGTGGTAGCACGTGGGTTTTTCTAGCACTGTATTGTACTTATTTAATAAAAAATTGAAGTCCCTAACCAAATTAGCAATAGGTAATGCAAAATAATGCTTCTGGCACTAGAGGAAGAAACTCCAATAGATAGCTTTCATAAATTTCCCCCTTAGCGTGTCACTATGGAACATTGCTACATATAGCTACATACATTCTGACCACTAACAATTGCCTATACAGATTAGCTTGACTATGAAAGAGTGGCCATTAACTGTACAGGTTTGTTTTTATATGAAGAAAAGCAAATGGCTTACACTTTTGGATTAGCCCCATTGAGCAAAAGAGCTGCTGAATCATATAGTGGAGCAGTTTTCTATTAGTTGACAATGTTTCATTGTAAAACATAAATTAAACCCCAAATAATTCAATGTCCATCTATAAAAAGCTTTTTCCACCACATGTTTCATCACATAGCTTATTTATGTGAATTTATTGCATATGTTACCTTAAGCAAGAACATTTTTAATATCCTGTGGTATCTGGAAACAAGACATTAGTAGCAGGCGGGCTCTTTATCTGTTTGGTATGTTTTCCCAGCATATCCCATAGATGATTATTACATTGACATTTGGAAAATTTGCTGGCCAATACGGACTATCTTCTATCCCCACTGGTTGTCCTTGCCTGGGTCACTTTTATTAGGTATTTACCACATTTTAAGGCTACATGAACACTACTGTTTGTGCAAATTGCGGATCTGCCCAAAAAAAAAAAAAGATGACATCCGTATGCCACGCGTTTTTTTTTTTGTGTGGCTCTATTGTAACAATGCCTAAAACGGATAAGAATAGGACATGTTCTAATTTTTTTGCAGGGCTATAGAACGAACATACCGCATTTTTTGCAGACCCATTGAAATGAATAGGTGAGCATCCTATCCACAAAAAAACAGAACGGACACGGAAACAAACAACATTCGTGTGCATGTAGCCTAAAAAGAATATGCCACAAGACCTGCCATTTTACATATACTTTGACCCAGTCATCTATCCATAACAATTTGGCCCTTGCTAGACTTTTTACAGGGCAATAGGAGGACATTTGATTCAGGTCACATTTATTCAGACAGAAGCTAAATTGACAGCCGAGTCCATCAGATCAAAACTGAAATGCATTAAAAAAATGTGTTCATTGTTAATAGTCACCTATTAAATGAATGGATTTGGTATTCAAATTTAGTTCTGTTTCACTTTGTGTTTCTTCAGTTTCCTTGCCAAAGGCATTTTACTGTCTCAATTTATAGGAATTATTCTCAAATCAATTGCTATTTGCTTTTAGCTATGTTACACTGTTATTTCTACATAAACACTTCTTCCACTGCTAAGATACAAAAATAAAATGTTTTGTAGTACCTATTGTTATTTGTTCTGTGCCTTTAAAAATTGTCTGCACTTGTCATTCCATCGTTACATTATTAAGGAGTTAATACAGTTGAAATAACACATACGTCCATCAAGTTCAGCCAAGGGATAAATGGGGATGTGAATCCCAAAAGGAATTGAGATGTTTTCATAAGCATTAATGTTTTTACTTTTAAGAATTTGTCTAAACCCTTTTTAAAACTCTCCACTGTTCCTGCTGTGACCACATCCTGAGGAAGTCTATTCCACAGATTCACAGTTCTTACAGTAAAGAAGTTTTGATGCTTCCAGAGACTGAACTTTTTTCTCTCCAATCAGAGGCAGTCTTTTGAGCGCATTTTACATGGAACAGCTTTTCAGCGTATTTTTTGTATGGCCCATTAATATATTTGTATAGGTTAATCATGTTCCCTTTAGACCTCTCTTCTCAAGACTAAATAAATCCTATTCTTTTAATCTTTCTTATAAATAAGACCCTCCATTCCCCTTATCAGTTTAGTCGCTCTCCTCTGTAATTTTTCCAGCTGTAGTGCATCCTTTCTATGTACTAGTGCCCAGAACTGAACTGCATATTCCAGATGAGGCCGCACCGACGCTTTGCAAAGTGGTAATATTACATCCGTGCCCCGTGAGTCCATGCCTCGTTTATTGCATGACAATATCCTGGTGGCCTTAGAAGCAGCTGATTGACATTACTTGTAATTTAATCTACCATCGACAAGGACAGCCAAACCCTTTTCTATAAGTGACTCTCCCAGTACTACATCACCTAGGACATATGAAACACAGAGATTATTACTACCAAGATGCATAACTTTACATTTGTCCTTAATTAACCTCATTTGCCAAGTTGATGCCCAATCACTCAGTGTTCAAGTCAACTTGTAGTTTGGGGACATCTTCCATAGACCGTACAGTTCTACACAGCTTAATGCCATCTGCAAAAATAGATATGGTGCTATTAAACCCCTCCTCAATATCATTAATAAATAAATTAAATAATAAAGGGCCCAGCACTGAACCTTGGGGTACACCACTTATACCTTGGGACCACTCTGAATAGGAATCATTGACCACAACTTTCTGAACACGGTCCTTCAGCCAGTTTTCAATCCAATTACAAACTATACTTTCCAAGTCAATAGACCTTACTTTACTTATTAAGCGTCTATGAGGGACTACCCCCTCTTCATAAAAACTAATCAGGTTAGTCTGACAACTTCTGTCCTTGGTAAACCCATGCTAGTTATCACTTATAATATCACTTATAATATTATTTATAGTCACATACTCCTGTATATAGTCCCTTAAGAGTCCTTCAACATTTTTCCCACAACAGAAGTTAAACATAACTGGTCTATAATTTCCTTGGAGGACCTTGATCATTTTTTTATTTTTTGATTGGCGCAAGGCACCAAGTTTGCCTTGCACCAATTACTTGGCACTGTACCAATACCTAGAGAATCTTTAAAAATTATAAACAGGGGCACAGCAATGACTGAACTGAGCTCTTTAAGCACTCTTGGGTGTTATCCATCTGGACCTGGAGCCTTGTTCACTTTTACTCTATTTAACTTCTCTTGGACCATATCTACAGTTAGCCAATTGAGTATATCACTGGATATACTAACAGCCCCGGCGCCCCAGATAACAGCTCTTTTCTCTTCTTTTGTATATATAGAGCTAAAAAAACTATTTAGGAACTCTGTCTTTTCCTTATCTTCAGTGACTACCCCCCATTACCATTATTTAGTGGAACCTACCTGCTCAGACCTAGATTTTTTTAGCATCTATATATTTAAAAAACTTTTTGGGATTTGTTTTGCTTACTTTTGCTACCTGCTGTTCGTTTTGTATCTTTGCTAATTTTCTATCCTTTTTATAGATTTTATTAAGCCCTTTGTAATCTTCAAACGCTACAGCTGACACCTCAGATTTGTATTATTTAAATGCCCTCTTTTTGTCTTTTATTTCCCTTTTTACAGTAGCTGTAAGCCATGGGGGTTTAATTTTTGCCTTTTATACTTGTTACCTAAAGGGATACATTTTTTTTTTAGTGCGGTTACTCAATGTGGATTTGAAGCTCTCCCATTTATCCTCAGTATTATTTTGCGACAGTAGTTGCTCCCAGTCTATGCCCTGAAATGCTGCCCTTAACCCAGGGAAATTAGCCGTTTTGAAATTCAGTGTCTTTGCTCTGTCTGACAGAGTTTTCTTTTCATAGTTTAGGGGGAATATAATTATATTGGGATCATTATTACTTAGTGTTTCTTGAACAGTAACATTACCAACAAGCTCTGCATAATTAGAAATTACCAAATCCAACGGAGCATCGCCCCTAATGGGAGCTTTTACATACTGGCCCATAAAGTGGTCATACAGCAAGTTGAGGAATTTTCTCCCCTTTGCGGTTGAGGCAGAACCATGACCCCAGTCAATATCTGGGAACGTAAAATCTCCCTTTATGACCACTGTTCCAGCATGTGCCGCCCGCTCTATTTGGTTATACAGTTACGTTTCTCTCTCTTCTGTGATGTTAGAGGGTCTAAAGATTACACCAAGTCTGGATTTTAGACCACTAAAACTTAAAATACATATTTATATTTTTATAATAATCTTTTGTATATGTTTTTTTTTTAACTATAAGCAATAAAACATTTTATTTTGACTTTCTTTTTGGCTAAGGCCTCTTTCACACTTGCGTTGTCCGGATCCGGCGTGTACTCCACTTGCCGGAATTACACTCCACTTGCCGGAAAAACGCAAGTGTACTGAAAGCATTTGAAGACGGATCCGTCTTCAAAATGCTTTCAGTGTTACTATGGCACCCAGGACGCTATTAAAGTCCTGGGTGCCATAGTAGTAGTGGGGAGCGGGGGAGCAGCATACTTACCATCCGTGCGGCTCCCGGGGCGCTCCAGAATGACGTCAGAGCGCCCCATGCGCATGGATCATGTGATCCATGCGATCACGTCATCCATGCGCCTGGGGCGCCCTGACATCACTCTGGAGCGCCCCGGGAGCCGCACGGATGGTAAGTATGCTGCTCCCCGCTCCCCACTACAGTTTACCATGGCTGCCAGGACTTTAGCGTCCCGGCAGCCATGGTAACCATTGAGAAAAAGCTAAACGTCGCATCTGGCAATGCGGCGAAACGACGTTTAGCTTAAGGCCGGATCCGGATCAATGCCTTTCAATGGGCATTCATTCCGGATCCGGCCTTGCGGCAAGTGTTCCGGATTTTTAGCCAGAGCAAAAAGCGCAGCATGCTGCGCTATTTGCTGCGGCCAAAAAACGTTCCGTTCCGGAACTGAAGACATCCTGATGCATCCTGAAGGACGGACTGTCCATTCAGAATGCATTAGGAAAATCCTGATCAGTATTCTTCCGGCATAGAGCCCCGACGACGGAACTCTATGCCGGAAGACTATAACGCAGGTGTGAAAGGGCCCTAATATTTAAATAGAGATTCTTAACTGGCATTTCTTCAGCAAAAATAGTTTCATTAAGGTCTCATTAAGAGAAACAAAATAGAGTATTGCAGGTTTGATACCTTTTAAAGGCTAACAGAAATAGAAGTAATTATTAGTGATGAATGAAAATCGGCCGGGACGGTTCGCGAACACGCGTTCGTGATCAAATGTTTTCGAACCGCGCGCTCGCGATCAAATGTTCACGAACCGCACGTTCGCGAACAAATGTTCATGATCCGCGCATTCGCGGCAGGCCCCATTGACTTTAATGGCAGGCAACCTGAAAAACTTTCAGGTAGTATTTGCAGCCACCAAATCCTTACTAGAAGTGCGCAAATAGTCCCACAACATGTCAGTGACATGCTAGAGGGGGATCATTGGCAACAATTCCCACAAAAAATATGTATTATAATCAGGGCCATTTTTAAAGGTAAACTCTCAAAAATGTGTCCTGCTGAAGCCTAGACAAATTTTATTTTAGGCCACGGGAGTACAGGCCCCAAAAATTAGGCATTCACCTACGGTAACAGAAAAGGACTTGTGATTATGTAGCTGGAGGCAGGGCAGGCTCCAGGTTCATGTGGGCTGTTGGGCAATAAATCCCAGTGGGCCCCCTTGAGTGAGACACACGTCTTGACTTCTGGGCTGGAGGAGAGAAGGAGCTGTCCAGTGATGTAGCTAGAACTGACTGGGCACCATAGAAAATTTTAGTACGCCCCCCACATTTTTTCTATCGTTTTGATTTGATGTATAGAAAATGTGCAGGACGCCACAATTTTGCATTCTGCAGAGTCCAGTAAAAAAAAAATCATACGTTAACGTATATGTTTTTTTTTTTAAATGGAACAGTATGGTGAAAGGACGCCACTGTACAGCATCAGTCTGAGACATCTGTTAGCATATACATTTTTGGAATGCATTAAATGGATGGTAAAAATTGGATGTGAAAACACAAATATATCCAAAAAGGATATGAAATACAGAGCACTAATCATGTATATCCAGTATGCTCTGGCAGATGGTAATACCAACAGTGATGAGCGGCAGGGGCAATATTCGAATTTGGGCTATTTTGCAAATATTTGGGTGAATATTCATTATATATTTGCCCATTCAAGAATTCATGATCTCCAGTCATTATTAACTTGATTGCGAAAATCGTCAATTGGAAAATTTGCGTTACGAAAATTTGCGATCAACACTACTCCTAAAGTAAAATTTAGACAGTCAAATAACTCAAGTATGAACTCAGCCTTACAGGTCGATGTTAGCGCCAAGAAGAAGCGCATTCCTTTTACACCATCATCAGCTGATTCCACATAGATGTCTACAGAACCTCTTATATTAAAAGCTTATAAAAGTAGAGCCCCCAGACAGAGTGGAGAGGGTGTCAGCAGTAAGTTTGTGTGGACGTCACAGATTATTTTGCCCTTCCTCTGATCCATCAGAACAATAACCCCCAAAAAACGGATCCTGTCTGTTGAGCATCCGCCTTCACTCGGTCAGCATTTGGTCAGTAATCCATCAGTATTGCTAATCCAAAAAAACAAAACTGGAGTGGATCCAAAACAGACACGACACATGAACGGAATATTTGCATATTGTCTGTGTTTTGTACCCACTCCTGCATTTGGCTACCAAATAACAAGCCAATTCTTAGGTTGTTTTTTTGAACGGGGGAGAAAAAAAAAAGTTTATTTAACAAAGTTATGCATCTTGGTAGTAATAATCTCTGTGCTTCATATTTCCTAGGTGATGTAGCACTGAGAGAGTCACTTATAGAGAAGGATTTGGGTGTCCTTGTGGATGATAGATTAAATTACAAACAATGTCAATCAGCTGCTTCAAATGCCACCAGGATATTTTCATGCAGTAAATGATTCATGGACTCGCCGGGCATGGGTGTAATATTACCACTTTACAAAGCATTGGTGCAGCCTCATCTGGAATTTGCAGTTCAATTCTGGGCACCAGTACATAGAAAGGACGCAATGCAGCTGGAAAAAGTACAGAAGAAAATGACTAAAATGATAAGGGGCATGGAGGGTCTTAGTTATGAAGAAAGATTAAAAGAATTGAATTTATTTAGTCTTGAGAAGAGACGTCTAAGGAGGGACATGATTAACCTATACAAATATATAAATGGGCCATACAAAAAATACAGTGAAAAGCTGTTCCATGTGAAATGCGCTCAAAAGACAAGGGGCCACTGCCTCCGATTGGAGAGGAAAAAGTTCAGTCTCTGGGAGCGTCAAAGCTTATTTACTGTAAGAACTGTGAAGCTGTGGAATATACTTCCTCAGGACATGGTCACAGCAGAAACAGTAGACAGTTTCAAAAAGGGTTTAGATGAATTCTTAAAAGTAAAAAACATTAATTCTTATGAAAACGTGTAGAAATCTGAGTCTCAATTCCTTCTGGGATTCGCATACCTACCTATCCCTTGGTTGAACTTTATAAACGCATTTCTTTTTTCAACCGTATTAATTATGTAACATTGTGGACAAGATCCGAGATGAGAGTCGTCCATGTGTTCAATACTGGATGTTATTGATGGCCAGCTCCGCGATGAATCCCAGCAATCGGATTAGGTAGTCCTTACTGAGGAACTTACTTCACAATTCGCTGATACCGTCACCTTGATGAGCTGGGTTGCTGATAAGTGGATTCTAAAGTGTCTGAAGAACTGCGAGTAAAGACATTAAAATAAATTGTCCACTTCCTCCAATGTGACCTTGTCCATTGATTTATGAATAACATTCCATAAAGTCTTGAAGTCCTCTGCGTGGATGGCATAAGAAATGTCCATGTGAGGTTCGATGGGCACAGAGAAAACAAGCTCTGTGGCAGACACTGATCCAGACACGTCATACCCGGTCCACATTGCTGCTAGCCACGTAAGGTCCTGAGAACTGATCACCAGCTTACTGAAACAACAAAGTTTCTTTGGAAGCACTTCCCTACGATAGCCGTGAGTGCCTCAGAGCCATTATACAGCTGGAGCGGAGGCAAGTCTTTGGTAACACCTCTAAAAGATCATTCTTTGTGTACATCCCACAGAACCAACCCTGTCCACTTAATCCGGTACTCTGTGCTTGCCTTGGTGAGTGGAGGCTTGGATGAATTCTGTATGAACACAGCCAGTGGACCTCTGTCCTTTCCTTTGAGTCCAGGTAAACAGGAAAATTTGGCTTTTAGGTTCAGCTCTGAGCCCACTTCAATAGCAAGACCTTTCTGCTTCTTGACAGCTATGTGGGCAGACAGGTGCTTGGAATGCTCTTTCAGTCTGGTGTATGAGAAATTATACATTGGTGTGATGCTGTACAGAGTCCATTGTTTTTTAAGGAGCAAAGCAGCCTGTGCCGGATCAAGAGTTTCCTCCAAGGGGGTGCACTGTGGGAATTTTCTTTTAGACAAGCTTCGCAATGCAGGCGGTTGACATGCAGAGGTCAAGCTTCCGGAAGAATACCTCAAGCTGTGAAAATGACTGCTCCTTCGTGCCAATGACCTACTTCTGGGGGATAACACCCCATCAGTTGGTGTTTGCATATCCTTGCGATAAATGATGTTCCTGTTCACTGACTGCAATCAGAGATCTTGACAGATAAATGTATCAAACTCTGCTGCTATCTTTCTAGGCGCCACGTCTCCAGTCCCCTGATCATCCAGATTTAACACGATCTGTTCCAGGACATGAAGCAGTGGAACTATATCGTTCATCCCGTAGTCCTGGCGACTGACAAATAACGTGGCCTCCTCAAAGGGCATGAGCAAGCGGCAGGTGTCACGCATGAGCTTCCACTGGCTGACATTAAATTTACACAGGGGAGTACATCTGTCCACTTGGATCATCAGGAAATCATTGATGGCCTTTCTCTGTTCATACTGTCAGTCCAACATATGAAGGGAGGAATTCCAATGGTTGGAAATAATGCATATCAGCCTATGTTTGGGGATGCCGTTCTGCCGCTGCAACTCAAGGAGGGTGTGCTTTGCGGTGTATGAGTGGCTAAAGTGCATGCAAAGTATCCTGGCCATTTTTAGGATGTCTTGCAGATGGGTGGAATACTTCAGGAACCGCTTGACAACCATATTGAACACATGTGCCATGCAGGGCGCATGGCTTAGCCCTCTTTGACGCAGCACCGACACCATGTTCTTCTCGTTGTTGGTCAACATGGTTCAGATTTTGAGTTGTCACGGAGAAAACCATGATTTGATTTCTTGCTGAAGGACACAGAGCAGTTCCTCCCCTGTGTGATTCCATTCTCCCAGGCAAACCAGGTGCAGAACAGCATGAGAGTGATGAGAGGGGTCCCACATGCCTCCAATATAATTCTTGGATCTCTACATGAAAACAATGTATTTGGTATAAATCGCGAGGGGCATAGTTGGAAATATTGACTTCACAAGAGATACAGAGCAGTGGAGTTTGCTTTTAGTTTGCCCATACCACAAAAGGAGGTGTACAATCACCCATACATAAAAAAAAAAAAGCAGTGTCACATAAAGAATTTCACCACTAAGTAATTCGGTCCATACCGCAAAAGGAGGTGTGCAATCACCCATACATTTTCTGAAAAAAAGCCAGTGTCACAAAAAGAATTTCACCAGAAAGTATTTCTGTCCATACCGCAAAAGGAGGTGTACAATTGCTCATACATTTTCCCCAAAATATCCAATGTCACATAAAGAATTTCACCACTAAGTAATTCGGTCCATACCGCAAAAGGAGGTGTGCATTCACCCATACATTTTCCGAAAAAAAGTCAGTGTCACAAAAAGAATTCCACCACAAAGTAATTCGGTCCATACCGCAAAAGGAGGTGTACAATCACCCATACATTTTCCCAAAAAAAGGCAGTGTCACATAAAGAATCTCACCATTTTACGCACAATTCTGATGGACCTTCTGATCTTAAGAAACTGGACTTGGACTCCAAAGCAGAGGCTCTCCTGCCATTTTTTCTGTGCTGTAGAGATCTAATGCAGACGGAGCAGATAAAAACACATGAATGTTTTCAACTTACTGAAGCTGCTTGATTTAATTGTGAATAGATGGTAAAGGCAAAGTCTGCTGGTGTGTTGTCATCAGCGTCCACATTATGTTTACTGCAGGACCCACGATGACGCAATTCAATCCTATACAGCAAAAGGAGGTCTACAATTACCCATCAATTTTCCCCAAAAAAGCCTG
Organism: Bufo gargarizans; assembly: GCF_014858855.1. Lineage (NCBI taxonomy): Eukaryota > Metazoa > Chordata > Amphibia > Anura > Bufonidae > Bufo > Bufo gargarizans. The sequence continues at coordinate 184,452,162 of NC_058084.1, forward strand.
TTTAAGAAAAGAATTTCACCACTACGTAATTCGGTCCTTTAAAAAGGCCACAAAAAGGCTTCACACACACCACATATAACTGCACTGCTAAATGGCAAATAGGCCCTTATTTTTTCCACTTTTCCACTACACAAGCCTTTTCAACATATAAGTGCAACGCTGAACGGCGAATATATTTTTATTTAGCCACTAATACATGGCAAAAAGGGCTGTAGAATATATCACTGCACAGATGAACGGCAATTAGGCCCTATTTTTTTCCACTTTTCCACTACACAGAAGGCTTTTCAACAGATAATTGCAACGCTGGACGGCGAATATATTTTTATTTCACCACTAATACGCGGCAAACATGGCTATAGAATATATCACTTAAGGGCAAATAAGATGTACTGTATAAATATTTCCTTGTAATAAACCCTGTTAATGTCTGTATCAAACAGCACTTGCACCCTATTAAGAAGAACGGTTTTCTGAAATGACAGAGCTGTATAATGGCAATTTGGATCCCTAGTCAGTGCAACAAGGGGTAACAGGATTGTTCATATTACCCTGTCTGTAATGTCCTCTACTGTACCCTGTTCTACACAAATGCTGTGGCATGATTCCTCCCTATCCTTTCCCTGCACTTATAATTTGTTTTTTCACCACAATCAAGTCTTTAATGGCTGTATCAAACAGCACTTGCATCCCAATAACAAGAACGGTTTGCTGGAATCACAGAGCTTTATAATGGCTATTTGGATTCCCAGTCAGTGCACAAAGATATAATAGGATTGTTCCTATTACCCAGTCTGTAACCTCCCCTACTGAACCCTGTTCTATATAAATGGTGTGGAACTATTCCTCCCTCTTAGTGTTGGTAAAGCACCAAAGTGCTCGGGTGCTCGAGTAGAACACCTCAGGATGCTCGGGTGCTCAATCGAGCACCCGAGTACAATGGAAGTCAATGAGAGAACCCGAGCATTAAATCAGGCACCCCCTGCTCTGAAGAGGGGAGGGTGTCTGGTTCATAGTAAAAGGTCAGAAATTGATGGAAACACCTCTGAAATAGTTTGGGAACAGCATGGGGAGGATGTCTAAATGCATCTTGGACTCCCAGGTCGCTGCTGGGAACGATGTTGTCTGAGTAGTACGCCACTTTTACAGACTGACAACACTTTGCACCAAACTGAAGATAAAATTGATTTTAGAGGAAAAATTGTTAGGAAACATTGTTTCCTGTATATTTACTTGAAAATAAAGTGCAAGTGCAAGTGCTGCCAAAAATTACAAGGAAGAGGCACTCCAATACAACCTGTATATCACATAAAGGAGGGCCTCATTCACATTGTGGTACAATTGTTCAGGTAGTGGGAATCCTACACTCGTAAAGCCTATGCACTAAGTGAAAGGGCTGCCAAAATTACAAGGAACCGGCACTCCAATACACCCTTTATTACACATAAAGAAGGGCATCATACACACCCTTGGAAAATTATGAGCAAGGGCCTGCTGGTGATCCTCTAAAACAGGGATGGCCAACCTGACGCTCTCCAGCTGTTGCAAAACTACAACTCCCATCATGCGCGGACAGTCTACAGCTATCATCCTACAGCAGGGCATGGTGGGAGTTGTAGTCTTACAACAGCTGGGGTATAGAGATGTGTACCCCCAGGCTTGGGGTATAGAGATGTGTATGCTGCGCTGGGACACCGAAGTGGATGTTCTAGCTTATGGTGCTTGCGAAGGTCCAGGTGCAGGGCGGGAGGCATCCGGGCCTGTGTCTTGGACAGGGGATTGGCTAGCACGTAACACAGGGGAAGAGGAGGCAGTGGTCTGACTCGAAAACCCAGACGTTCAGCCCACCTACTAGGGTGCTTTGATGCCATGTGGTCGATCATACTGGTGGTGGTGAGGTTGCTAGTGTTCACGGCCCTGCTCATTTATTGACAACAGTTATCAGTTACTGTCAACTGTGTCTCATCCTCATCATGAACCTCTTTAGACACTAATTGCGGTTGACTTATTGGCAACTGTGTCTTATCATCATCATCCACCTCGTGAAACACTAATTGCCATTCCCCACCGTCATCTTCTTCTGACTGTGGATGCTCCAGAGTTTGGGAATCAGGGCACAAGATCTCCTCATGTCCCTCTTCAAGCGGTCTTGGCGAGAGACCCAAATTAAGGAATTGTGATGAAAATAGCTCCTCAGAATATCCGAGTATCACTTGTTTGCTAACACTCTCCATGGTGGGTGGAAGGAGTATCAGGGTGAGGATTCTGTTGACCAGATTCTTGGCTACTGAGACTGGACTTTGTGGAGGGTGGTGCTTAACCGACGGGAAGCATTATCTGCTGCAATCCAACCGACCACCTGGTCGCACTGGTCTAACTTCAAGAGTGGTATCCTGTGCCGCCGTGCAAACTGGGACATGAAGCTAGGTATCGTGGATGAGTGTTTTTCTTGTGCTCTGGCAGCAGGCACAGTTTCACCTTGCCCAGGGTCACGGCCCCTGCATGCACCATCAGCAGCACGGCCACTTCCCCGTCACTTACTGTTCTCCTTGTGCATATTAAATGATATATATGCTTGCAAGTATGTCACACGTACAGTAGCGCAGGTTTTGTTAGTGTATGCGCAAATAAAGTACATACAATGTCACAGATATTTTTAGGATGCGTTAAACAGGAGGTATAGTGCAAGTAATGTCGCTGTCACCACCGCCTAATAAAAAATGACACTGAATTAATGTCACTGATATTTAGGTTGCACAAACGTTATACAGGAGGTAAAGCTCAAGTAATGTCGCTATCACCACCGCCTAATAAAAAATTACACTGAATGAATGTCACTGATATTTAGGATGGTGTGAGGATTCGCTCTGGTAGGCAGGGTAAGCAGACGCAGAACAGAGGCAAAAGAAACAGTTTGTAAAACAAAACTGCAGTGTTTATTTACACATGAGAAAAAAACAAAGCAACATTGACAGTCTTAGGGCTCTTTCACACTTGCGTTCTTTTCTTCCGGCATAGAGTTCCGTCGTCGGGGCTCTATGCTGGAAGAATCCTGATCAGTTTTATACTAATGCATTCTGAATGGAGTGAAATCCGTTCAGGATGCATCAGGATGTCTTCAGTTCAGGACCGGAATGTTTTTTGGCTAGAGAAAATACCGCAGCATGCTGCACTTTTTGCTCCGGCCAAAAATCCTGAACACTTGACGCAAGGCCGGATCCGGAATTAATGCCCATTGAAAGGCATTAATCCGGATCCGGCCTTAAGCTAAACGTCGTTTCGGCGCATTGCCGGATCCGACGTTTAGCTTTTTCTGAATGGTTACCATGGCTGCCGGGACGCTAAAGTCCTGGCAGCCATGGTAAAGTGTAGTGGGGAGCGGGGGAGCAGTATAGAGTGACGTCAGGGCGCCCCACGTGCATGGATGACGTGATCGCATGGCACGTCATCCATGCGCGTGGGGCGCTCTGACATCATTCTGGAGCGCCTCGAGAGCCGCACGGACTGTAAGTATACCGCTCCCCCGCTCCCCACTACTACTATGGCAACCAGGACTTTAATAGCGTCCTGGCTGCCATAGTAACACTGAACGCATTTTGAAGACGGATCCGTCTTCAAATGCTTTCAGTTCACTTGCGTTTTTCCAGATCCGGCGTGTAACTTCCGGCAAATGGAGTACACGCTGGATCCGGACAACACAAATGTATAAGAGCCCTTAGTGTTCTTTCACACAAAGGAAGGTCCAAAGCACAAAAACACCTTTTTAGCAGGTTCTTTCAGCGTCCACAGCAGACTTTAGGGGACCTGTTTCCCCGCATGCGGCTCTCAGCGGTCTAGTACGGCACCATGCCTCAGATCCCAAGACAGAGACCTTGATTCTATTTAAAAAACAGCCAGGTGCTGCCAAAACCCGGAACGGCACTTAAACTCCGGTCCGGTATTTGATCTCACCTGGCTGGAAATCAGCCCAGCCGCCCATGTTGGGAGGAAAATACCTGCCTTCCCAAACAAAACCCCTTGCTTTGTCACAATGGACAAAATTTATACAGGAGATGTAGCGCAGGTAATGTCGCTGCCACAAGCAGCAAAAATATTTGACTGAATGTCACTGATATTTCGGATACACAAACGTTATACAGGAGATGTAGCGCAGGTGATGTAACTGTCCTCAGCGGACACCATCTACGGAAAAAGTACACTGGATGTCACAGATATTTTTAGCCTGCATACACGTTAGACAGGAGATGTAGCGCAGATAATGTTGCTGTCTGCAGTGGCCAAACAATTGCAAGCTATTTAGCGCAGGTTGCACTAAAAATATATATTGCTGCCAGACACAATTGTCCTTAAAAGAACTTTTGGGTCTCTAATAGTGATGGACGAACATCTGCCGGGACGGTTCGCAAACGCAATCAAATGTTCGCGAACCGCAAGTTCGCGGCGGGTCCCATTCATTTTACTGGCAGGCGAACCTGTAAAACCTTCAGCTCATATTTGCAGCCAAGAAATAATTGCTAGAAGTGCACAAATAGTCCTACAACATGGACAGTGACATACCAGATGTATTATTCGAATTTGCAATCTCCATTCAGTATTTTTTTCAATGCAAAATATCAGCAATATCATTTTCGCGTATGCGCATGTGCAAATGTACTATACAGTACACAAATGCACTATAAAGAAAGTATATTGGTATATAACACCCTGCTTCAATCAGTTTTTTGGGGGACGACTGGTATATCACACCAGTAGAAATTATTTGTTCCAATAACACTTGTCCCTCTATATACCTGCAGTATCGCAGCAGAACCGCACACAACTGCCGCACAATACAAATGCACTATAATATACTTTCTAACATAGAAAGTATATTATAACATTGTACAAGTAGTGCTGCCCTGGGTCCTTTCACACACGGTTCATCTCCGGTGAGTTCCTGTTCTCCACCACCCTCCTTGGGCCCTTGGACCTTGTTTTTTACTCACTTGGTTTACCATTGATTGGTCTGCAATATATTGTTACTTTCTCTATATACATTTGCATACCATCTATTGCCCATTTGAGGTATATGTGTTAACGGGAACTTCACCAGGGACCCATATACTCTATTTGTCCATGAGTTTGGATTTTCCATATTGTACTTTACTCCCATGCTGCATGTATACGATATTTCACCATTTTTGATGATCCGTGTGTGTTTTCTTCCCAAGGTGGTGCTTTTTGCTTTTCTGTCCTCCGCTCCTGTTTTATCATGTTCATGGCATCATACCTCTTGATTATTTATGTCATTTTAATCATGTTTTAATAAAATTTGTTATACTTTTTGGCATTATGAGCTCCTTTTTCCTCTGTTTCTATTGTCTAACTCGGGAGCTTTTGCCGAGTCATACTTTGGGTGTGCCCCTTGGGGTTTATTGGGTGGACCTTGTCCTCCTTGCCCTCCCCTGGGACACCCTAGGTCATTTGTTTGTATTTCTAACATTGTACAAGGAAGGCAATCCATTAGAATATACATAAAGATAAAAAGTAACATTCAATAATATTCACACATCACGGACACTGGCAATGTGCATTGCGCAATTTGCAGACCGCACATCGCCGGCACTATAATAGAAAATGCCTAATCTTGTCTGCAATTGTGGACAAGAATAGGACATGTTCTATTTTTTTGCGGAAACGGAAGCAAGGATGCGGAAGTGCGGATCCGCAAATGCGGATGTGGACAGCACATTCTGGCCCCATTAATAAAGAATGGGTCTGTATCGGTTCCGCAAAATTGCGGAATGAATGCGCACCCATTTTGTGGATGTGTGAATGGAAAAGATATCCCTCAAATTGAAAATAAATTAAATTATTAAAGTTAAGCAAAAAGTATAGATGTGGTAGGCAATAACAAGTGCTTGGCGCCACTAAATCAGGTGCTCAGCGGCACCAAATCAGAAACCATATGTCCTACCACAATCCGGGGGGTTCCAGTGCACATCGATGAATCCCGGAGGGAAAGCAAAAAACCATCTATCCCTGGGCTAGATGATGATGTGGTATTGAAGGACAGGGTGGGCAAAGAACTGTCCCTGATATTGCCCTATAGGGGGGTGCTATTCTGGCCCTGATAGACTAGCCACAAACCACCCACCCTGATAAGAGCGACCCTGTCTGGTACCTTACCCTATATAAAAATGGCCCTAGTAAGCCCCTACCCCCTAGGCCCCTGACTTACAGGTGATCACTATATAGCTCTATGTGTTTTTGACTCATTATAAAAGTATATTATAAGTATATCGCACCCCTCTGTGTATCACACCTATCGATAGCACACCTATACTAGTCCTTAAAAAGACTTTTGTGGCCCTATTAGATAGCGCTTGGTGTCCCTAACAGCCTGTCCCTGCTCTACACAGCAACCTCTCCCTACACTGGAAAAAAACTGAATATAATATAGCGGCCAGATCAGGTTTATTTATAAGGTAGGTGGTATGTCCATGTGCTGAAACATCTCAATTGGCTGTCCTGTACCACCTGATGGATCATGGTGTCATGGGTCAAAGTTCTTCACAATGTAAAACAGGGATGTCAAACTCGTGGCCCTCCAGCTGTTGCAAAACTACAACTCCCATCATGCCCGGGCATACTACAGCTATCAGGGAATGATGGGAGTTGTAGTTTTGCAACATCTGGAGGGCCATGAGTTTGACATCCATGATGTAAAAGAATATGGCGGGCGCGAATATCTCCATATGTTCGCATGTTCGGCAAATTGCGAACACGCAAAGTTTGCTGCGAAACGACCGGCGGGCTACCTTTTGCTCTCCAGCTCTCCCTGACTAATACTGAGCCGAACACTTGTCATTGCTATAAAGCACCCGATGACGCGTTCTGGCCAGCCAATCACTGTAGTGCCAGCAGCCAACATGGCTACGGCATTACAGTGAATGGCAGTACTTACCTGCATGTTTATTGGCTGCGTAGCAGGCAACAAACTTGCGGGGAGGAGACTTTAGCATCGTGCTCGAGCACACATGGTATTCTGATGAACACTGAGATGTGCCGAGCATCGCAATGCTCACCCAACACTACTCCCTATACTTTCCCTGCATTTATAAATTGTTTTTTAACCACAATCAAGTCTTTCTTATCACTGTCCTTAGTGCCTGCAGATGTCTCTCCCTGCACTAAGTACAATGGTAAATGACAGAATCTAAGATGGCTGCCACTATTTATAGGGCTGTGACATCACAGGGCTGGCTGGCTGCTGATTGGCTGCATGCATGGCATTATGGGTGATCCCTCCTTCCCAGAGTTCATTTCTCCATGTCCTCCCAAGTGCAGCAGCCATTTTAAGAAAAAATGTGATTCGTTACCACGAAACGCAAGGAAATTCGCCTTCGGTGCAAATCTAATTTTTTCTGAAATTCGGAACAAATTCCACTTTGTCTGCTTTGATTCACTCATCTCTATTTCTGACATAAAAATAGGCTTAACCCCTTAGGGACATAGCCTTATTTCACCTTAAGGACCAGGCAATTTTTTACAAATCTGACCAGTGTCACTTTAAGTGCTGATAACTTTAAAATGCTTTGACTTATCCAAGCCATTCTGAGATTGTTTTTTTGTCACATATTTTACTTCATGACACTGGTAAAATGAAGTAAAAAAAAATATTTTTTTTGCATACAAAAATACCTAATTTACCAAAAATTTGGAAAAAATTGCAAATTTCCAAGTTTCAATTTCTCTACTTGTGTAATACATAGTAATACCCCCAAAAATTGTGATGACTTTACATTCCCCATATGTCTACTTCATGTGTAAATTATTTTGGGAATGATATTTAATTTTTTAGGGATGTTACAAGGCTTCGAAATTTAGAAGCAAATCTTGAAATTTTTCCGAAATTTGCAAAAACCCAATTTTTAGGGACCACTACAAGTCTGAAGTCACTTTGCGAGGCTTACATAATAGAAACCACACAAAAATGACCCCATCTAAGAAACTACACCCCTCAAGGTATTCAAAACTGATTTTACATACGTTGTTAACCCTTTATGTGTTGCACAAGAGTTATTGGCAAATGGGATGAAATTTGAGAATTAAATTTTTTTGTCAAATTTTCAATTTTAACCCATTTTTTCCACTAACAAAGCAAGGGTTAACAGACAAACAAGACTGTATCTTTATTGACCTGACTCTGCCGTTTACAGAAACACCCAATATGTGGCCGTAAACTACTGTACGGCTACACAGCGGGGTGTAGAGTGAAAGATGCGCCGTTTGGTTTTTGGAAGGCAGATTTTGCAGGACTGGTTTATTTACACCATGTCCCATTTGAAGCCCCCTGATGCACCCCTAGAGTAGAAACTCCAAAAAAGTGACCCCATCTAAGAATCTACACCCTTCAAGGTATTCAAAAGTGATTTTACATACGTCGTTAACCCTTTAGGTGTTGCACAAGAGGTATTGGCAAATGGGGATGAAATTTGAGAATTTCATTTTTGTGTAAAATGTTCAATTGTAACCCATTTTTTCCACTAACAAAGCAAGGGTTAACAGCCAAACAAGACTGTATCTTTATTGCCCTGACTCTGCAGCTTACAGAAACACCCAATATGTGGCTGTAAACTACTGTACGGCCACACAGCGGGGCATAGATTGAAAGGTGTGCCATTTGGTTTTTGGAAGGCAGATTTTGCAGGACTGGTTTATTTACACCATGTCCCTTTTGAAGCCCCCCTGATGCACCCCTGGAGTAGAAACTCCCTAAAAATGACACCATTTTGGAAACAACGGGATATGGTGGAATTTTTTGGGGGACTATTTTTACGGTACATATGATTTTTGGTTGCTCTATATTACATTTTTAAGAGGCAAGGTTAACAAAAATTGAAATTCTGAAATTTCATCTCCATTTGCCATTAACTGTTGAGGAACACCTAAAGGGTTAATAAAGTTTGTATAATCAGTTTTGAATATCTTGAGGGGTGTAGTTTCTTATATGGGGTCACTTTTAGGGAGTTTTTACTCTAGGGGGCATCTGGGGGGCTTCAAAAGGGACATGGTGTCAATATAAAAGGCCATCAAAATCGGCCTTCCAGAAGCCATGTCGGTCTTTTCCTTTTGTGGCCTCCTTTTTACTAATACAGCAGTTTACGACCACAATTGTGGCATTTTTGTAAACTGCAGTATCAGGGTAATAAATATTAACTTTTGTTTGGTTGTTAACACTTGTTTTGTTACCGGAAAAAAAGAATTGAAATGGAAAAGTGCCAAAAATAGCGGTTTTGGCACCGTTTTTTTATTTCTTTGGACTGTGTTAATCTGGGGGGTTAGGTCATGGGATATTTTAATAGAGGAGATTCTTACAGACGCGGCGATACCTAATAAGTCTACATTTTTTTTACAATTATTTAGGTTTTTGACTATATTTTCCATTTTGATACAATTTTTTTGGTATCTCTAAAGTTTAAGTGTCATTTTTTTTTTTTTTTCATCCGATCATCTTATGTGGGGGCTAATTTTTTGCGGGATGAGAGGATGGTTTTATTGGTACTATTTTGGGGGCTATATGACTTTTTGATCACTTGCTATTAAACTTTTTATTGTGTAAGGTGACAAAAAAAATCTTTTTTGCTCCTTTTTTTTTTTCATGGACCGTGTTAATCTGTGGGGTTAGGTCATGGGGTATTTTTATAGAGGAGATTATTACTGACACAGCGATACCTAATATGTCTACTTTTAATAAATTATTTTAGTTATTTTAGGGGTCTCAAGTCTGAGAACCAGTTTTTTTATCCGATGTCAGTGCTAAATTGGCATATAAATTTAGTACTCCATGGAAGTGTGATACTCCCTGAAGCAACCGTCAATGCAGAGGCCCGGATAATCGGGGCACGTGTCGCACTGAGTAGCGGTGTCCTTCTGTTTCCCCCTCCTGCGACACACTCTGCACTTTTTTTTGGGTTCGTCCCTTTTTTCCAGTATGGGGGACCACACCTGGAAAGTGTTGGCCAGGGACGATCCGTGCGCCTACAGTTCCCGAGGTACTCCGGCCTGCTCTTTCCCAGTCCGAAAAGATCAGCGCCTTGAGGACTGCCTCATAGAACTGGAGTATTGTCCCTGTGTTGCCAGTGCTCCGGGACAGCACAAAAGAGTTGTACATGGCAACCTGCACCAAGTAGACCGCAATTTTTTTGTACCATGGCCGGGTTTTGCGCATGGCGTTATATGGCTTGAGGACTTGATCAGAGAGATCAACTCCTCCCATATACCGATTTTTGCCGTCAACGATACAATCGGGCTTGAGGACCGTTGCCGCGGTACCTCGCACAGGGACAGGGGTGATGCTGTTACCATGAATTGTGGACAGCATAAGGACATCCCTCTTGTCCTTATACCAGCAACAGGTTTCCAGTGGTAAGGGCACAGGTCTCACCCCTGGGGATAGGTACCTGGAGGGGGTGGGCAGGGAGGCAGCGTTGATTTTTCCGCAAGGTCCCACAAGCGGACGTGGATCTGGAGTCAAGGGACTGGAACAAGGGTATACTGGTATAAAAGTTATCCACGTACAGGTGTTAACCCTTATCCAGCAGTGGGTACATAAGGTCCCACACAAGTATCCCGGTTACACACAGAGTGGGGGGACATTCTGGGGGTTGAATCCGGGAATCTCGCCCCTCATATACACGAAATTTGTAAGTGTACCCTGAGGTACTCTCACAAATTTTTTATAGTTTCATGCCATACCTCGCCCGCTTGGGGGGCACATACTGGCGGAAAATGAGTCTCCCCTTGAACGCAATGAGAGACTCATCAACCGCGACCTCCCTTCCAGGTACATAGGCCTCCATGAATTTGGCCCCAAAGTGATCGATGAACGGCCGTACCTTATACAGACAGTCATGGCAGGATCACCTCGGGGGGGACATGCTGCATTATCGGAATAATGCAGACATTTCCGGATGGCCTCAAACCGGGAGCGTGTCATGGCCGTACTGTAAAGTGGGGTCTGGAATAGGATGTCCATGCTCCAGTACAGCCTGACACTGGGTTTCTTGACCAGGCCCATATGCAGCACGAGGCCCCAAAATGTCCTCATTTCGGCTGCACTGACCGGCGTCCAGCCACCGGGCCTGGCCAAAAAGGAGCCCGGTTGTTGAGCGACGAACTGTTGGGCGTACAGGTTTGTCTGCTCCACCATCAGATTTACCAGTGGGTCACTGAAAAAATGACAAAAAAAGTCATATTCAGTGTAGCCCACTGAGGAAATCTGGATTTCTGATTGGCCTACAAAATCAGGAATCACGGGCTCATATCGCTCTGGGCTACACCAGACTAGTTCACCGGCTGGGTGCTCCGGTGGATTTAACTGGTGGGCCGGGAAACCAGTATGAACCCCAGAGCTGCTCGTACTAGGCTGGGCCACAGGGTCCCTAACAAGGCGGTCCCCTTGCTCCACCTGGCGGCGCCTCCGCCGCCTTGGGGGCTCATCATCATCGCTAGATGATGAGGAGGACGCGGACGACAACAGGAATGTGGGGTCATCCTCGTCCTCACTGGGACTCTCGGAGTCAGAGGCAAGCTGGGCATATGCCTCCTCGGCCGAGAACGTCCGGCGGGCTATAGGGGCGTGCGTGTCTGCGCGTGTATGTGCGTGTGTAGAAATCTTTATTTGGTGTGCGTGTGTGTGGGGCACGGGTGTTCACGAACTCACCCTAAAACTAACCGAATTTTTTTTTTTAAATAACTAAAAAATGGGCAAAAAATGGAAACAAAAAAATTCAGTTGATCAGTGGTGGGGTGTGCGATGCGCTAACAGTGGCCGGACAGTCAGCGTACACAAAAAATAAATAAAAAAAATCCTGCACCCTAAAAAAGTTGGCGGGTGCCAGGGGGGGGGGGGGCAAGCGCCAGCACCCCTGGGGGGGTCTAGGGTCACACAGCTGTGGAGTTAGGGTCATGCAATAAAAGTTAACAAAACTAACTTTCCCTTTAGTTTCCCTGCCTAACTCAAACTTTCCCTATGCTTTCCCTAAGTACCTCATGGGGGGTGCTGGGGCACAGATGGGTTGATGCTGGCAGCGATCCAAGAGACTGGTGCAGGCAGTTCCTCTCTCCTCCGGCTCCGGAACACAAAAGGAGGAGGAGAGGAGCGCCTGCATCATTTGAAATTCGCGCCGTCCCGCCCACCAACCAATCAGAAGTGATCCTGAGAGGTGATGTCACCATCACCTCTCAGGATCGCTGGATGGTGACTGGTGGGGTGAAATCACACCACCGTCACCATCCTGTTCCGGGTTATCGGGTCTTCAGAGACCCGAATAACCCAGAAACGCAGAAAACCGCAGGTCTGAATTGACCTGCGGTTTTCTGCGATCGCATACATGGGGGGGGGTCACAGGACCCCCCGGCGCATTTGCCGCAGGTGCCTGCTCAATGATTTGAGCAGGCACGGGGTTCCGATCGCCGCCCGCCACGCGGTGGTGATCGAAAATACACAGGGAGTACAGGTACGCCCTGTGTCCTTAAGTACCAGGACATAAGGGCGTACCTGTACGCCCTATGTCCGGAAGAGGTTAAAGTGGTTGGCTCACTTCAGCAAAAGGCTTTTGTCATGTAGACAAAGTTAATACAAGTCTGCATGTTTGTCCAACATCTCAGACCGAAGCAGCATGTGGCTTTGTTGTATATCCACTGACCCATGGTATGGACTATGGAGAACACAGCATGCATCCACGATTCACTGACGTGTGAAAGAGGCCATAGGCATTTCATTTACATATTGAATTACACGACTAAATTATTAAAGGTATAGCTGATACACTTTCTTTTTTTCTTTTTTGATTGTGTACTTTATTTTTTACTTGCATTCATCAAGAGAGATCACTGTTTATTTCCAAGTGGAATAATTGAAATCAGCTTGTTATAAGGGTATCGTAACTGTCAACCTTGAAAGAAATGGACATGTGGTTCAAAAAACTATATGCAGGAATTCTTTTTATCTTTCTTATTTATGCTTTTTATCACTGTGAATCTTTATTTTGACCATTAAAATATAAAATCATAGAAATATTGCATTGATTTTAAAGCACCAGCTGTTCATAACCTTTAATACAAGCTTTATACTCAAATCCAGATGGGGAAATATGTCGATGGAATATAAGGTATATTCCCTAAAAAAGTTTTTCACTCCCCACCTTCCCATAGTCCTAACTTTTTTATTTTTCACATAGCCTTATGAGGGCATATTTTTTGAGGAACAAGTTGTACTTTCTAATGGCACCATTTACGTTACATACCATGTAGTAGGAAGCTGAAAAGAAATTCCAAATGGGGTAGAATTGGGAAAAAACGCAATTCTGATAAAGGTTTTTTTTTTTTTTTTTTTTTACACTGTACACTGTGCAGTAAAATTGACCTGTTATCTTTATTCTCCAGGTCAGTACAGTTACAACAATACTACACTTATATAATTTTTCTTGCATTTTAATATTGATTTTTTTTTTAAACCTTTGAGGAAATAAAAAAAATGTTGGGCTGAGCACCACTGTTAGCAGTTAATGTTGTATATATCTCCACCAAGTACTCTGGTGACGTGTTCTCCAAAATAAAGGGACTTACATCGTCAGTGCAGTGCCACTCCATCTATTCTACAACACCCATTAACTAGCCAGTTTTCCTTTGCAACAATTTTGATAAGTATCCCATTAGTCTCTATTAGTGATGAGTGAGCATGCTGGGCCGAATACCTGTTCAGCTCGAGCATCGCTATGCTCGGCAGATTCGAGTGCTCGGCTGAATAATTTGGTTGCTCAACAGGGTGAATGGTTCATAAAAAAAGGTTAGAAATTGATGAAAACCCCATCAAAATGGTTTAGCAACAGCATTAAGAAAATAGCTGGATGCATCTTAGACTCCTATTAAGTGCAACATACAATAGAGAACCACACAAAGGCTATATGCCAAAAGACAGGTATATACAAGCCACCCATCTATCCATGAGACAGATAACAGCCAGCATACCTTACAATGGCAGCCTTGTGCACTATGAAACTTTTTGTCGCCCTAATGATATTGATCTAGGTGTGCAGGTCCACCCAAGCCATCCAACAGATGCCAAATAACTTTGAGGTTTACTGGTTCTCAGTCAGATGAGAGCTGGTTTGGAATATATCAAAGTGCGCAAGGCTGCCATTGTAAGGTATGCTGACTGTCATCTGTCTTATGGATAGATTGGGCAAAAACCTGGCTTTTGGCATATAGCCTTTGTGTGGTTGTCTATTGTATGTCGTACATAATAGGAGTCTAAGATGCATCCAGCTATCCTCTTAATGCTGTTTCCAAACCATTTTGATGGTGTTCCCATCAATTTCTAACCTTTTTTATTAACCAGACACCCTCTTCTCTTCCGAGCAGGGGGTTCCTGGTTGTCTCCCTTTGACTTCCATTATACTCAGGTGCTCGGCCGAGCACAAGAATATAGCAATGTGTTCAGGCCGAACACCCGAATACTTTGGTGCTCGCTCATCACTAGTCTCTATTTCACTGAAAACAAATACAAGTAGTAGAAATATATATTTTTTCTTTTCTTTTGTTGTGCGTCTTTACTTACGGAAAGTTAGATCCAAACAAAGTTGAAGCATTTTCCTGGATAATTTAATTCATTTTAATTCCATAATAAACATAAGTATATTGAGAAATAACTTATTTCTAGGGAATGAAATGTAAAACAAAGCATTTGTTCCTACTACGTTTTATAGAAATGCATTTTATGTCTTTCATCTTCTTTAGATTAAATTGTGTTGTATTCTATTATAATTCGTAATTTAGATATTACATCAGCTTTACTGCAAATTCAAAGTTGTTTCATATGTTCTTATACAGTATGTAGCAATGGAAAAAATGAGTTTGCTTCACAAAAAATGATAATTAATTTGTAGGTGGTTACATTTGTCACACTGTGTTATTCACACGTAAAGTACTTGACTACAGTAGAATATCTGAAGGAGTAGTAGAGCGTCAGTAAAATACATTTATATGGAAAAATAATATATACTTTTTGAATATCATTTATTACTCATTTATTCATTGTTTGCAAGATCTTTTCCTATCATTTGATAGGAGCCTTAGTAGTTTGCTTCCAGGGGATAAAGATCCGTTTTGTGTTGATGATCACACTGTAACTGTACTCAGTCCATCACCATAAGCTAACAGGTGCTAAAGGCTATAGAATCCTTGGCATATGTTTGTGCACTGTATGTATTATGTGGAATAAACATTTCTGCTATTGGTTTTCTTTAAATAGAACCTGTCATGTTAAAGATGGTGTTTGAGCTGCTGGCAGCGTGTTATAGAGCAGGAGGAGCAGACCAGACTGATATAAAGTTTTATGGGAATAAATTCAGTCAAATTTGTTATATATATATTTATATACATGCTCATTCTGGGCTTTGAAGTCAGAGAGGCAGTCCTATCAGTGACTGACAGCTATCTCTGTATACACAGTCATAGAGGGAAGGCTGTCAATCACTGATAGGACTGCCTCCTTGACTTCAAAGCCCAAAATAAGTAGGAATATTAATGAATGAAACACAAGCTTAAATGGTGACAGGCGTCGTGAAAAGTATTTGAATAATTGATTGGAAAAAGTTATCACTTTCTAGCCCATGTGTACTCAAAAAAAGTATGTGTCAAGTCATTAACGAGGTGAAATTAGGGGATCCTGAATTGGTTATTGAAATTTAAGAAGATATTGACATTGAAGAAGGTCTTTAAGCTATATTCTGGTGAGAATTCAGCACCTCAGACACTTCTGACAATATTATACTATATCTGGGCATTGTGGGTGTTCAAATGTTCAAATTAAGTACATTAGATACTACAGCATATACTTATATGTAGAAGAGAGCAAAACATGAATTGGCTGTTCTGACCAACACCACAGTATATGTTTCTTTTGCATATTTACAACCAGTATATGGCTAAAAGCAGTGCTAAACTATCTGGTGATCTAAATAACACACATCAAACATCAGATTTTATCCCCTACTTATATCTTCTCAATAGGAAGGTATCATTGAATCATAATTTAGTATAATCCTATGCAACTTGGAAAGCTTTAAGCAATTTCTAAAAACTGTGGTGATAGTATAGTTTGTTATGCATCTGTGGCCACATCCAACAGCTTCTTCCAACAGTGAGATTCAGACCTTCTTATACTGTTCAGGAACATCTGCGAGAGAAGAGTAGACAGAGCAGACAAGGACAGATTAATCAGATAGAAAGTGATATAAATCAAAAGAGAAGGATGAATGAATTGGACAGCAATAGATCAGACAACATAAGGTATAGATGAGAAATGATAGTACGAGCGGGTAAGGCACCAGTAGAACACAAGCTGAGCCTAATCTCGATTAGTTAGCTTGACAAACACACAGAGAAAGGGAAAGAGAGAAAGAGATAGATTCAATTAATTTAACAAGACATTATAGACGTTCCTATGTATCAGTTTATTGAAATAATATTATCATAAGGAATGGTCTTCTGAAAGCATCCAGAGGGAAAGTGCAAGTAATTAGAAAGTCTTTGCAGCCTTTAGCCACTCCTAAGGGATCGAGGGTCTTACTGTATGTAGATTTATTATTGTGTTCACTGCATAATATTACTAAAATCATAGTCTCCCTCTACTGGCGGCTAAAGATGGCCAAGATTTTATTACTTAACTTTATGTCTACACAGATGAGGTATCAGGAAAACAGGTGCACACTGTGTTCACATAATTAATAAAATTAGCTTATTTCAGTACTTTCAAGAATTTGGCAAAGTTTGTGCCACAATTCTGCCACATTTCATCTAGCAAGTCAGCCTTGACTGTGTACTTAATAATCAGTGTACGCCATGCTTCAATATTGGTTGCTATATGAACTTGCTTGTGTAAACAAAAAGAGCCCAAACCAAAGACTACAGTACTTTTAAAGGGGATGTCCCAGGAAACACAGTTATCCCACTGAATGGGATACCCAACCACTGGGGCCGCCATCAATAATGAAAACAGGGACTCTGTGTTCCAGTTTAAATGGACCTGGGTTGCACATATCCACTGCCTCAATACTCAAGCCTGAATTTCTGAATATAGCTCTATACTTGGCTATCTCTGACAGTCCCATAGAGAATGAACACAAGTGTTATCTGCCTCTCAATTCATATGTAGTAATGATGTTGTAATCTCAGGAGTCCCCAATGGTCAGACCCTTGCCTAATCTAATCTGATCTAATCTGTACATAGGGAATAAGTGTCTTTCCTGAGACAATCGCTTTAAGAAGCCACCCTTAACATTAAATAATTCACAAATGTTTGACATCCAGTTAACTGATCTTTACATGCTTTAATCCACAAATAGGAATTATAGGAATTAATTATAATGTAGAAATAAAGGTAATAAAGCAGTAAACAAATAAAGCATAAGTTACTCAAATACAGTATGACCATATTTCAAAAACAAATGTAATAAATTAACCGTGACAAGTGTTGGGGAAAGATGCCATTGCAGTTAAAGGATACTAATCTTTTGGAACATATAGAAAGACGTGAGTCAGCACTTTCATGGTATTTAGTGGACTAACGAGAAGACATAAGTTCTCATTCAGTTCTGCAATGGTATCAGCTTCTTTTAATACATATTTTCTTAAAGCCTTTCTGTCTAAATAATAAAGCTTCCATAAGCTCAACAAAAAAAAAAAGCTCCTGCTCTAACAGTCGGCACGATCCTGCTCCAACAGTCATCACAGCCAGGCAGAAAAAAACAGGGAGGAGAAGACGCCTATTGAGAAAGCCTGGCATCTCCTCCTCCCTGTTCCGATGCTCAGTATTAGCATACTGAGCAGGTGAAATCCGGCAGGGCACAGCGGGGCATAGGAGGCATATTTTAAAAAAAATCAAGCAGGGTGGCAGCATCAGCGAGGGTACCCCACAAGTACAGGTATATATCTCCCTTAATAAAATTACATGAAAGGTCCTCTTTAAGCGCTAAAAATGACCTGTTACCATAATTTTCAGGGTCAGTATAATTGCAACTACATTTGTAGAGTTTTTCTTGTGTTTTCATAATATAACAACTTTGTAAAAATTTATTTGCCCTATTCTGACCCAAATAACTTTTTTTTACATTTACATATATGGGGCTATACAGGGCTGTGTACAGGCTCATTTTTTGCAGGATGATTTGTTGCTTTTTACTGATACAATTTTTACGTGTGTATGACATTTTGATCACTTTTTATTACATTTTTGGGGAGATGAAGGGATAAAAAAAAGGTAATTTTTCCCCCCGATTACAGTATTAAAATACATTTATATTTTATTAGTTTGGGCATTTTGTGATATGGTAATGCTGGTAACCTCTATTTTTTTATGTTTATTTATATTTATTATGGGGGTAATTAGAATTTGTATAATTGTTTATATTTTCTAAATTTTATTTAACTTTTTTGAACCTCCCAGGAGACTTGAAAATTGCGATAATCTGATCACTTCCAACATTGTCTGGAATAGTCTTTGGATTCTTCAGAGCACTCGAGGCTGCCAAAGCACCTGAACAGCTGCCTTAATCTTAGCATGGCGGAGCCATTCGGGCACTGAGAACATAGCACTCTAGGGGTTTCAATGCTCAGATGTCATGGTCACAGTCGACAATGGAGTCTGAGGAGTTAAAAGTCTGAGATCAGCATTATCGCTGACTATGGACTTCTCCTCTGGGTTTCTGCTGTGTAAAATAGCAGAAACCCAGTAACTATGGTCGATATTCAGCTTCTGAGTGGGCGCTATCTTTAAAGTCCTGTCTTCCACTGTATGTACAGTGGGATGCGAAAGTTTGGGCAATCTTGTTAATCGTCATGATTTTCCTGTATAAATCGTTGGTTGTTACGATAAAAAATGTCAGTTAAATATATCATATAGGAGACACACACAGTGATATTTTAGAAGTGAAATGAAGTTTATTGGATTTACAGAAAGTGTGCTATAATTGTTTAAACCAAATTAGGGAGTAGTGGCTGCAGTGGTCACAAGCCATATACTGGAACATACCCGCTGCATTTTGTAAACAATCAGCGGCAGGAGAAATGGACCAGTCCAGAAGGGAATGGCATGAAGAAACGGGTGAGTATATGAGGATATTTATTATTATAAGCTATTACAAAACTTGTCCAATATTTTTAATTACCTTGGACAATTCCATTAATGATGTACTCGTTAATGAATTTTTTGTCTAATTCTAAATCGTATACAGTAATACAGAAACATATAAATATAATATGTAGATCTGTACATTACTTACCAGACACTTTTTTCTGTTCATTTTCACAGGGGCTGATGTAATCAATTTTGATGGCAACACTGTGTTATCCTATCAGTTCAAGGATAGGAAGATGGCAACTGAAAAAGATGTCATCTCCCTAAAATTCAAAAGCACTGCAAGTGAAGGAGTTCTCTTTCATGGTGAAGGACAACAAGGAGACTATATCACGCTAGAACTGAAGAGAGCAAAACTGGTTTTACAATTAAACCTAGGTAATTATTTTATAACAAATTTTCTTTAAATATATTTAATATCTATTGCGTTAACTTTGTCTTATTTCAGCCACTGCATATATGTAAACAAAAACCCAGGTAATTACAGACAAAAAACTATACCTCAATGTGGAATTTTTCTGCAGTCTTTCATTTAGTAAATATGGTAACACTAGCGTTTTCAGAAAAATGATTGTGTTGTGAAAAATTGCAATGTTTTGATTAGAATGACTTGATTATCAGTTTTTTCAACACTTTAAGGGTCCATTCACACGTCTGTAAGTGTTTGGGGATCCGCAAATTGTGGGTCCGCAAAACACGGACACCTGCAATGTGCGATCCGCAATTTGTGCACCGCACATCGCAGACACTATAAAAGAAAATGCCTTTTCTGGTCTGCAATTGCAGACAAGAATAGGATATGTTCTATTTTTTTCAGGAACAGAATTGCGGATCCCAAAAAAACGGATCCGGAAAAAACTGATGCGGATCCCAAAAATGCGGATACGGATCCCGGAAATGTGGATTCACATCTGTTCCAGCCCTATTGGAAGTGAATGGGTCCGCAAATTGCGGAACAAATGCGGACCCAAATTACAGACGTGTGAATGGACCCTAAGAGGGAGTTCACATCATTGTTATTTTTCCAATCTTCTGATCCATCAGAACAGAAAAATAAAGAAAAGAATGGATCCCATAAAAAACTGAGTATTGTGCATCAGTAATGCACATTTGGCATTGGTTTGAGATCTGTTATTTTAGATGGAAAAAAAAAGTATTGCATGCAGGATTTTTTTCTCTCTAAAAAATGGTTCTCAGACGGAAATAGCTCAAACAAATGCCAAATGTGCATAACTGATGCACAGGATATTTTTTTTTAGAAGGATTCATTTATCCTTAACTTTTGTGTTCTTCTAATAGATCAGAAGAATGGAAAAATAACAATGATATGAATTCCCCCTTACTATCGGAAATGAATTTTAATCTAACTTTTTTTAAGACAATCGATTCTACCCAAATTTTGTAAAAGTTTGAGGTTGATCTGAATAAGAATTTTTGTTCATTCAATTAGGGCAAATGTTGGAGTGAAGAAGGGGAAAGAGGAAAAAAAATCTACCATTGTTAAGCTACAGTACCATTGTGTAACATCTCCTCTTCTTTTAACCCTTTTACTACCAAGCCACTTTTCATCTTAAATCCAAGGCCAATTTTTGCAAATCTGACATGTGTCAGTTTATGTGGTAATAACTTTGGAATGCTTTTACTTATCCAAGCGATTCTGAGATTGTTTTCTCCTAACACATGATAGTGGTAAATTTGAGTTGATATATTTCACCTATATTTATAAAATAATCCAAAATGTACCCAAATTTTGGAAAAATTCACAATTTTCTAAATTTGAATTTCTCTACTTTTAAGACAGATAGCAATACCCCATAAAATAGGTATCAATCAACATTCACCATATGTCCATATGTATGCTTTATGTTAGCATAATTTTGTAAATGTCATTTTATTTTTATAGGACGTTACAAGGCTTCGAATTTTCCCCAAAATTTCCAAAACCATTTTTTTAAGCACCAATTTAGTTATAAAGTGATTTTGAGTGGCTCATATAATGGAAATCACCCATAAATGACCCAATTTTAGAAACTACACCCCTCAAAATTATTCAAAACTGATGTTTCAAACTTTGTTAACCCTTGAGGTGTTCCACAAGAATTAAAGGAAAATAGAGGTGACATTTCAAAATTTAACTTTTTTGATAGATTTTTTATGTTAATAATTTTTTTCTTGCAACACAGCAAGGGTTAATGGCAAAATAAACCTCAATATGCATTACTCTGATTCTGCAGTTTATAGAAATACCCCATATGTGGCGGTAAACTGCTCTATGGCCATGTGCCAGTGGTCAGAAGGAAAGCAGCGCCATATAGATTTTGGAGGCAGATTTTGCTAGAATGGTTTTTAGGCACCATTTTGTATTCTAAGAAACCCTGATGTACCACTACAGTGGAAACCCTCGCAAAAGTGACCCCATTTTGGAAACTACACCCCTTATATATATTAGAGGGGGGTAGTGAGCACTTTGACCCCTTAAGTGTTTTACGGAATTAGGAAGCACTTGACAGTGAAAATGAAAAGTTTTGATTAGGGGGTAACAGGAGAAAAAGCATACCATAATTTGCTACCCATTTTCTCCTGAATAGGTCAACACCCTTTATGTAGTGGAAAAACTGCTGTATGGCCACATGGCAAGATTTAGAACAGAAGGAGCGCCATAAGGCTTTTGCAGCGCAAATTTTGATGGATTGGTTTATACAGTAGGTGCCATTGGTTTTCATTTTTTTTGTGATTATCTTATGTGGAAGCACATTTTTTGCGGGATGAGGTGATGTTTTTATTGGTACAATTTTTGGGTATATGAGACTTTGATTGCTTGGTATTACACTTTTTGTGAGGCAAGGTGACCAAAAAATGGCTGTTTTGGCATAGTTAAAATTGTATTTTTTTTTTTACAGCATTCATGTGATATTTTATAAATCAGATTGTTAAGGTGATACCCAATGTGTCTATTGTTTTTTTATTTTAGTTTTTTAGTTTTACACAATGAAAGCCTTTTTGAACAGAATAAAATCTTGCCTTTGTGTTGCCATTTTTTAAGAGCGATATTTGCAGATTTTTTGGGTGATTCTCTTAGATAGTGGCTCTTTTTTTGCAGGGTTTGATTGGTACCATTTTGTGGTACACAAGACTTTTTTATCGCTTGGTATTACACTTTTTGTAATGCAAGGTGTCCAGAAAATTGATTTTTTGGCACTTTTATTTTTACGGTGGATCATGTGATATTTTTATAGAGCCAGTCGATACAGACTCGGCAATACCTAATATGTTTTTTTCCCTATTTTTTATATATATATATTTTTTACTTTATTTTGGTAAAAGGATGCTTTTTTAACTTGAAAAGTTATTTTTTTTTTACTTTATTTTGTTGTCCCACTCTGGGACTTCAACTTTTGTGGGTCTGATCCCCTTTACAATGCATTACAATACTTCTGTTTTGTAATGCATTGGCTATAAATTTTCTACCAGTGTAATAGACTTACAGCCTTCCTGCCAGTGAGATCCAGGGGGCTGGATTTCACAGGCTAACATGGATGGGAGCCATGATGTCTAGGGAAGGCATCGGGCTGCCATCCAAGCCATCAGATCCCCATCATAACAACGTGGGGACCCGATGGGTGCTCCCTCCCTGCATGGACATTGCTTGTGCCGCGGTAAGAGGTGACTGCGGCACATCTAGGGTTAATACACCGACACCGGTGACCGATGCTGGTGCATATAGCAGGGGTCTGGCTGTCAGTCACTGCCAGACCCCTGCAGCTGATCTGCGCGCCATAGTACTACGGGGCTGTTATTTAAGCCAGAGCAGGGAACGGGTTAATGATGGTCTGTAAATGTATTGGAAGTAAGGGGACCAATTGCTGGAGTTTTAGGAGAGAAATGTTGTCCCATTTCTTGACCAATATAGTATTCTAACTGTTCAATAGTCCTGGGTCTTCTTTGTCAGATTTTTTGTCTCTTGATATACCAAAAGTTTTCTGTTGGTGAAATGTCTGAACTTCAGGCAGGCCAGTTCATCACTCTGACTCTTCTGCACAGTTATGCTGTTGGGATTGATACAGTATGCGGTTTAGCATTCTCTGGTGAAATATGCAAGGCCTAATGGCCATAGATATCTAGATGGGAGCATATGTTGTTCTAATACCTCCTTATACTGTTCAGCATTGACAGTACATATCCAGATATCAAATCCCCCTATGCCTTAGGCATCAATGCAACCCCACACCATCAGAGATGCAGGGTTTAAACTGTGCTCTCATAACAACCTGGATAGTTCTTCTCCTTTTTATTATTCTGAACATTGCATTCATGGTTTCCAAAAAGAATTTCAAAATTTGATTATCTGATCACATAATAGTTTTCCATTTTGCCTCTGTCCATTTTAAATGAGCCTTGGCCCAAAAAAGACAGTGGCAGTGTTTCTGGATCACTTTGAAAATGGCTTCTTCTTTGTAATACATAGCTTTAACTTACATGTGTCGATTGCACAACGAACTGTGTTCATAGAAAATTATTTCTAAAATGTTCCTGTGCTCATGTAGTAATTTCCAATACAGAATTATGACTGTTTAAATGCGTTGGTGCCTCAAGGCATGAGGTTCCATTGATCAAACAGTTTTTTGCACATAGTTAAACCTGTCATCATCTTTGCTTCTGAGAAACCCTGCCTCTCTAACATGCTCTGTTTATACTTCATCATGTAATTTAGTAGAAAATTGCTCATCCAGCTGTTCTTTATTAGTACCACTAACTTTTCCAGCCTTTTATTGCCCCGTCCCAACTTTTTGAGATGCATTGGTGCCACCAAGTTATAAATGAGTTTTTTTTGTTCATGAAATAGTAAAATGTAGTGTTGATCGACCATACTTGCAGGATAAAACTTACCAGGAAAGATTAAAGGAACTTAACATGTATAGCTTGGAAGAAAGACGAGACAGAGGGGATATGATAGAAACTTTTAAATACATAAAGGGAATCAACAAGGTAAAAGAGGAAAGAATATTTAAAAGAAGAAAAACTACCACAAGAGGACACAGTTTTAAATTAGAGGGGCAAAGGTTTAAAAGTAATATAAGGAAGTATTACTTTACTGAGAGAGTAGTGGATGCATGGAATAGCCTTCCTGCAGAAGTGGTAGCTGCAAATACAGTGAAGGAGTTTAAGCATGCATGGGATAGGCATAAGGCTATCCTTCATATAAGATAGGGCCAGGAGCTATTCATAGTATTCAGTATATTGTGCAGACTAGATGGGCCAAATGGTTCTTATCTGCCGACACATTCTATGTCTATGTCTATACTTGGCCGAATAGCAGTTCGGCTCGAGCATCTTGATGCTTGGCACATGGCGGTATTTGGCTGAATACCGCATGTGCTCGAGCGCAATGCTCGAGTCTCCTCCCCGCACGTTTATTGGCTTCTACTCAGCCAATAAACTTGCAGGTAAGTACTGCCCTCACTGTAATGCTGTAGCCATGTTTGTTACTGGCATTACAGTGATTGGCTGGCCAGAACGCGTCATTGGGTGCTATATAGCACCCGATGACGTGTGTTCGGCTCAGTCTTAGTTAGGGAGAGCTGTGCTGAGGAAGGGACAGACAGTGTAGGGAGCGATATAGGAATATGTTTATTAGAAAAACTTTTCAGAGACCAAAAAGTCCCTTTAAGGACTATTGTTGTGTGTGGCAGCAGCAATATATAGTTTTGGCGCAACCTACGCTAAATTGCTAAAACTTTACAGACTCAAAAGTCCTTTTAAGGACTATTGTTGTGTGTGGCAGTGGCAATATCTATTTTTAGCGCAAACTTAGCTAAATAGCTAAGGATTTACAGACCCAAAAGTCTGTTAAAGGACTGTTGTGTGTGGCAGCAATATCAATTTTTAGCGCATTCTGCGCTAAATAGCGTGCAATAGTTAGGCCGCTGCAAACAGCGACTTTAGCTGCGCCACATCTCCAGTGTAAAGTGTGCGCATCCAAAAAATATCTGACATCCAGTGTACTTTTTCCATAGACGGTGTCCTCTGCGGACAGTGACATTAGCTGCGCCATAGCTCCAGGGCAAAGTGTGTGCATCAAAAAAATATCTGTGACATCCAGTGTACTTTCACCATAAACAGTGTCTGTTGCAGACAGTGACATTAGCTGTGCCACATCTCCAGTGTGAAGTGTGCGCATCCAAAAAATATCTGTGACATTTAGTGTACTTTTTCCGTAAACGGTGTCTTCTGCGGACAGTGACATTAGCTGCGCCAAATCTCCTGTGTAAAGTGTGCGCATACAATAAATATTTGTGACATCCAGTGTAAGGTCGTTAACCACTACACTATACAGCTACATGTTAACCTGCACAGAAATATAAAATAAGTCTTCTTCTAAATAGTGTGGGGGTTTAGCTCTTCTCCGGGGGTCATTCTCACAGGTTACTTTACCAGACACGTATATAATGTCCAAACATTGCATTTATTGTGCAACACCGGCAACAACAAAATGACAAAACAATAAACACTCGCCCGTCCAGGCTCTAACTAAACACAAAGTTTCCTGACTCACCTAGGTCAGAGTTCACACCCTGTGAACTCGTGCGGCTTTGTCAGCCAATGTCCCACAGCCTCCTGGCTGTACAGAGCACAGTACGCCCACTGTCTCCAGTTCAGTATTTCTTGTGGGGGATTGGGGCTCAGTAGTCTGCCTGACTATGGCCCTGCGACCCTCCCAGGCGTCGCTGCGTCCCCCAACTCCAGGCTATCGCCCAGCTTTGTGGTCCCTCAGCCTTGCCCAGCTGAGACCACACAGACAGAGCCTCCAGGCCTCTGTCCACAGGTACCACACTTCCCCCTTTCTGACATTCTGGGAGGTGCTTTGTGCCAGGCTGATTACCTCCAGCTTCTCTCATCTGTGGTGGAACAGGGGTGTGGACCGAACTATCCACCCCTTCCTTGCCTCTAACCTGAGTGAGACCTGTCACTGTCTCACAATAGGAATAGTCACTACATCAGAAACTTCTATGAGGTTTTTTCTGACACACTTTATCATTCAGATTTATGGCTGAGTGGATAAGGTCCTTGTCTCTAATGTACAAGGGGTTGTGAGTTTAAATCCTGGAAGAATCTTTTCAGAAATAGATGCTAAATTACATTTATATACACTGACTCGAGCATCGTGCTCAAGCACACATGGTTTTCAGCCAAAGTCAGTGATGTGCGGAGCGTAGCGATGCTCGAGCCGAACTGGTGTTTGGCCGAACATGCTCGCTGAACACTATCTTTGAGATTTGCAAATAATTGCATTTATTTTTTTATTTATTTTTTAATTTATATTTACACAGTGTCCCAACTTTTTGGGAATTGGGGTTTATACATATACATATAAAATTCTGGGCTTTATAAATTCAGTGGATGGTTTTACTCTCTGTATGCAGAAACTGAACATTGTCAGTCACTTAGTAGAACTCCCCTCTAATCTCCTAAACCCAGAATTAGTAGGATTTAACTAAATAAATTACAATTCTGTAACATGCTGCCCACAGATTGGACTACATTTTCAACTTGACAGGTTTCCATTAATTTCTGTCTTTGTCAGCTATGTCATTGGATTTTTTTCCATTCTAAAGTATTGAAAGTATTCCTATTTAACTTAAATCATGAGCTGGGATCTAACTAAATGTTAATTTCTATCTGACATGTCAACTTATATTTTCCATTTCATTCTCCAACTATCTATTCTTATAATAAAAAAGCTAGTGACACATCATTTCCTAGACATCTGTGATAATATGGTCATTTAATTCTATTTACCTTTGCAGTAAAAAAAATCTTAGGAATCATGTTGTAGAAATGTACAAAAATATTTTCATTTCAATCCTATTGTAGTAATATACAAAAGAATTCACAGCCCTATTGATATCTCAATACACTTTAACACTTGACATTTTTTAATTTGATTGATTCAGTTGTATTTATGTAACAAAGAATTACATTTTTTTCCATTTCATATTACATATAACATTTGTCACTTGTAAAAATATAATACAATATAATACTTTCTCATTATTCATGATTATTTATTGATTATTTCTTTTTTCTTTTTTTTTCATTTCTGGAATTTCATTTATAGACCCGTTTCAACATTTATTCAATATACTTTTTATATAAGCAAACTTAAAGCTTTTCTGATTTGCTTTGGATGAATCGTGCAAAAACGTCTCCCTGCTCCATTTTAATATAAATGTATGTTGGCAAAACCACAAAGGCGGAAGAAGAAGGATGGGTACATGACACTGGGAGGAAGTGGAGGGAGGGCTTGCTGCCATGATGATGTTACAGACAGCATCATAGAACGTCATTCTTGCCACCTGAAAAAAATGATCTGCTGTGCCCTGTCTGCCAAAACACAACTGCAGACATAAGCTACTAATATAATGTGAAAGGAACAGTTTAGGAATATTATAGGGAGAAAATAGGAGAAATAGTTTGATCTGGAAAAGACAGTGAGGGAGTGAGTGACCGGTGTACAGGCTACTGTCAGCTCAAGTTGTGTGAACAAATTTTGCATTACAGATTCCTGCAAAAACTGCCATTTTCACTTCTTAGGCTTCAATGGGGCCGCAAAAGATGCGGACAGCACTCCGTGTGCTCCGTTCTGTGGCCCCGCAAAAAAAATATAGCATGTCCTATTCTTGTTCTTTTTGCGGACAAGAATAGGTATTTCTACAATGGGCTGCCCGTTCCGTTCCGCAAATTGCGGAAGGCACACAGGCGGCTTCCGTTTTTTGTGGATTCGCAGTGTGCGGGCGGCAAAAAATGGAACGGTCGTGTGCATGAGGCCTTATTGAAAGTATTAGAGCATCAGACTGTCTAGTTCAAATATGTTTCAGTGAAAAAAAATTCATTAATATATATTTGTTTTAGTGAAGGGCCAGTATTACTGCATCAGATCCTGTAGTTCAGAGAAATTTCACTGCACAAATTGCATTATTATTATTTCAATTTTTCAATACCACTGTGCAGTGTGTTTGTGGAGGGGAAGGGATCCGGGGCATTTAAATTTACTGAATAAATACATTTAATTGTGTTAGTACTGTCAAATAAAGTGTGTACCAAACATGTGACTTTTCATGTAAAGATCATATAATAAAATGTCTAGAATACAGGAGAGTACAAAATAAAAACCTATGCCTTGTCTTCCCAGAATCAGAATGTGGGTAGTAGCAGCAGGAGCAGCACCAGCCATCCAATCAGTAGTTATAGTAGGCCATAGTTTTCTTGCTTTTAAAAGGCACAAAATTATTATTGAAGACAAAGAGAATGAGATTGGGTACTGGATGTATCACTCCTCCTCTCAGTCATAGCAGGATGATATGGAGGTCACCTCTGAGCCTGACATCGTAGCTTGGAGGGAATCATAGCATTCCTTCTGTTCCTTTTCTTTGCAACCCCCTTAGTTTAAATTGCATCCTCTCTGTCTTAACTGACCCCTTTTAGTGGGGCACCATTGTTTTACCTAAGAAGAGGCAACAAAAGCCCACTAAACTCTATGAACGATACTCAAGGTTGGCACACCAAATTAAAATAAGCTGTGACCGTTCAAATACAAACATAGGTATCAAGATCTATTGCAGCACATGAAGCAGTATCACTAGATCCTTTGGGAAAATGCAACTGGTCAGCATTCCGCATCAGTCTGTCCTCCTTCTCCTTGTCTTTTTTTTTATTAAAGCCAGCTCACATCCCCAAGTACAGTGTGCTTGTCATCAACATCAGTCACTACTTCTCCTGCTCAGACTCCTCCTTGTCCTCCTCTCCATTATGAGACATCCATAACAGAACATGGGGCCATGAGAAAACTATGCATTCTCGACCAGCAATTAGATTGTGCGCAAGCTCAACATTCAACTGGCCAAGTTTCTAGTGGTACAGTTGCTGACATACCACTTAGTTATGGTAATGGTGGCACAGTTCTGCGCCTTCACCAAAATGTAATTCTGCTATATAATATTTATACTTCTGTACAGCTGTCCATTTTTTTTTTCAAAACAATTGTTTAATACTTCAATTCTCACTGTGCAGCAAGGTGCAAACCATCATATACACCTGCAGTAGCTGTCATGGTCAAAAACAGTACATGTCTTTTGCTGCCTACTGGATCCATGTTTTTTGCGACAAGGCTGCACCAAAGCAAGTGGGACAGGTCCTATTAATACCTCTTTATTTGTGTTGGTATTGTTCTTACACCAGCCACTTATCTGCCTACTCCATGTCCTCCTCCATGAACATTCAACCATCCCCAACAGAAGCAGGGCAGAGCTTTTCTCCCAATCCCTCTCTCTCCTATCATATGTGTAAAGTAAAGAGTTGTTGTTCAGTGTGAGAGCTGATCGGCCTGGGTAAGAGTAGCCACACAGCCAGAGCTAACATCCCGCTGGCTGTCTCTCTGTCAGAATCAACTGGGCAAAGTGGATAGTTGGAAAGGCAGGAACATTGTGGGTTAAATAACACATGTCCCTTGCATGGTACATGTGATAAATGTAGTCTTATAATGCATCTTGCTAGCCACCCTGCTTGCTGGGACCCACAAGAAAGCGGGAGGAAGTGTAGGATGAGTATGATGAGGTGCCTCTGGAGGAGGAGGAGGAAGAGCTGGTGGTGGTAGAGCTCGAGGTTGCTGCTGATGATAACGACACGAGCAATGATGACCAATCATCTCAGTAAGGGACGAAGTTGGAGTCCTCAGGCACACTAGATAGAATGGCAAGCTCTATGCTTGCTTGCTCATGTAATGACAGGCACAGATGTATCATTAACATGAAGCAATGTGATAATTACTGGATAGCCATGCTTTCCAGGGGACCAAATTATTTTAATTACCAGGAAACACAGCTTTTGGCGAGCAGCCATCTACCACCCCCATGTCTGAGGTCTTTCCTCCTACCAAAAACAGCAGAAGCCACAGAAGTAGCCAGTTTAGTATCATCAACATGATATAACGAAAATCAGCAAACTGAGATATACCAGCTCAATACCTGGGTTCAGTCTTACCTTGGCACTGGCCTTTCTCTGTAGCATACTGTGTTCCCTGACCCCAAGGACTTCTGTGCAGGCACACTGGAACAGTGGCCAAAACTAGCCCAGTATGCTGTCCATGTTCTCTTTTGCCCAGCTTCCAGTTTCGTTGTGACAATCAAATGGATAAAGTTGTCCTCCTCCAGTGTAGAAAATATAACTTTTGGCAAAGTGAATGAAGGATAGACCTGTGAGGATTTTCAGACTCCTCTGGCTGAGGCTGATTAACAGCGCTTCCCTTGCTGATGGTGTCCCATCATGCTGCTGCTATTCTCTGCCTTCCTACCATCATGTACTGTAGGACTGCTACCGCCATCATGTCATTGCCACTTTGTGTCTGCCATCATTTACCATACCGTATGACTGCTACTGCCGCTATCACGTCCTTGCCACTGTCTGCCTGCCTACCACCAAGTTCTGTATTATATGGCTGCTGCTGCTGCCGCTGCTGCCGCCACTGCAGCTGCTACTCCCTGCTGCTAATCCCCTACTGTTACTTTCATTAGCCCTAGTGCCACTACCATTACTGCTACATAGCCATCACTACTACTAATATTAATACTACTCCTATTACATACATCTACTGCTTTGTATTTTCCATGCTCTTGTGCTGCGGACAATACTATTGCGGTCATATGTTACTATTACCCTATACTTTCCACATCAACATTGTACTGCTGCCTAATTTAAAGGGAAAATTTCTAGGCTCATTCAGAACAAGCCACTCTCTTCTGACAAGTAACACATGCATTTACCAATAGCCATATATGTCAGTGTCACTTTGACATAATTTGTTATTGCTGTCAATGCATTCAAGAGCTTACAAGGAAAGGGGGAGAGAAACAGCAATTAATTGTAAAAAAAAAAATAAAAATAACAAAAAGAGTCCTAGAAGGCTAGAGGGTGTAATATACAATTTTTCAGTGAGATTGGAGTAACTTTGATACATGATGAATTGATTTGAGTCCAAACCAAACTCTCCCAATTGAACACAAAGCGAATCTCAAGAATTTCAATCATCTCTAATGCTGATATTACATTTCCGTAACAATATTTTACTTTATGCATGGTATGTACTTTTCAGTCAGTCAGTAAATTATCTTGTTTCTTCATATATTAGGAAGTAACCAGTATGGAAACATTTATGGCCATACAACCGTTACTACAGGAAGTCTTCTAGATGACCATCATTGGCACTCAGTTATAATAGACCGCCATAAAAAGCATATTAACCTTACCCTGGACAACCATGTACAGCATTTTAAAACAAATGGAGAATTTGTTAAATTAGACCTGGATTTTGAGGTAAGAGGCACAATTTTTGCATTGTAAATTGGGTGTAAGGGATTAAATTCAAGAAATCAAATTTATGTTAAAAAATGATACTAATTTAGAAGACAGTATTCCTTCTATTTCTCCGCCTTATTATATTGTTTGTATTGATTATTTAATATGTGCATAAATTCTTGTTACTGTTGTTTTGTTTTTATAGTCACATACAGTGGCATGCAAAGGTTTAGGCACCCCCTGCCCAAAATTACTGTAACTGTGAACAGTTAGACAACTTGAAGATGAAATGATCTCCAAAAGGCATACAGTTAAAGATGAGTAAAAAAAGGAAAAGAGTACATTGAAAAAGTATAGGAACTCAAGAAGATTTGAACGCTTAGATAACTTTGACCGAGGTCTCAGACCTTAAATTGCCTGTTCGGGTTAAGGCTTGTTCACAATCATCGTTAGGAAAGGCGAGGTGATGCAAATTTCTAAACTTTATAAATTCCCAGACTCTTCTATGTCCAAAAAAAGAGCAGCCTTGGGTTCTTCTAAGCAACTCCCAAACACTCTGAAAAAGAAAATTGTTGAGGCCCACAAAGGAGAAGAAGGCTATAAGACAGCAAAGTGTTTTCAGGTTGGCATTTACTCAGTTGGAAATGTAATAAAGAAATGTCAGTTAACACAAGTAGAGGTAAAATGAAGGTCTGGAAGACCAAGAGAAAGCTGCTCATAGGATCAATAGAGAGGCAAATGAGAACCCCCATTTGATTGCAAAAGAGCTTCAGGAAGATTAAACAGACACTGGAGTTGTGGAATAGTGTTGATTGCAAATATTCTAATCGCAAATTTTTATTGCGACTATCGTCACTTCGAGAATTAGTGAAGATGTAGAACATAGTTGTCGGAATATTTATGCTGTCTCCGATTGACAGTCTATATGATTTATGTGAATAAATTAAAATCGGTAATAAAGGAGATTCTAACTTATTATCATAAATATCAAGCTAAAACAAGCTCGTGATCTGCGTTGAATTGAAGACAAAACCCAGTTACAGACAAAATATATATGTAATTTATTAATACAATTTATAGTGCAAAATAATATATATAATAAAATTGGCGGTAATAAAATTCACTCAATGATATGCAAAATAGTGGTAAAGACAAAAATAATTGAGAACATATATATATATATATATATACACAATTATGCCTTCTTATAATAATACCCCTCACTTATTTTAAAAGTCAATTTAATACTTGATTTCTCTCAGCCGACAAATGTCCGATTAAACCCAAATCTGGTTTATCTTTTATCTATATAAATATATATATATTATCAACCATACTGGTCTAGAACTGAATTCAGTTCCTTGGAGATAATACCGTGTTTTCACTAGTATATTTTTAATCTCCCTGTATTGGATTAATTTTCAGGATGATGCTGCAGGTACACCCCAATCTTATTCCAAAACAGATACTATACACAAAGTATGGTTAATTGAATATATCTATAGATATGTATTATATTAATTAATTATCCTATAAAATATAGGTAAGGTTATACTATACCAAAATGTCAGCTAGCAGAAATCAGTTTCAATGGTTCTAAGATGGCTGCCTCCAATGACTGGCAAGATGGTCAAGATGATGTTCAGAGAGAGAGCTCGATCGATCCTTCTGTCAGCCCATACCATCTTTTTATCCTCTCTTAGAAAGGGCTTGGCCAAGTTTTATCATTAACTAGTGACCTCACTTTATAATTAATAGAACCTCCCTCTAGGGAAAAATATACCCTAGATCTTTGTTACCCTAACACTAGATGGCACTAGTATTCCATACAAAAATCAAAGCATTAATTTATTTCTCTTTTTCATATACTAGCAATAAAATTTAATCTAAGGTTTCAGACGAAACCTTGAGAAGATCTTTAAGAGACAATGAGTTTTATACTTGGTCAACTAACTTGTGTATCCTTAAGTCTTTTGACCAAACTTGATTAAATCAAGATAAATAGGGCTATCTCAATTTATTGTTCGTGGAGGAGACAGGGTTTGTTCATGATCACCTGTGTCCACATTTTTCCATTCCAGGAAATAAATAATTAATTTGTGTGTTCCATTGAGACAGATTCTAAACATGACAGAGGAGTTTATACCTCATTTCTAATCTTACAATTGAATATATCTATGAGGACTATACTCTTATATATATATACTATATATTCAGCACACCTATTAAAATTGATTATATAAAATCAATCTACTCTTATATTGATTAATATAAAAACCCCAAAGAAAGATTAGAGTCTTTCTATTCACTAAAATCATCAGAATTCAAATACATTGTCTTATCTAGGCCATGACATCTCATTAGACCTTGGGACATCTCCTTCTCACAAAACAGACTTAGGTAAACACTTTGGTATATATCGTAAACCTTAGGTTAGCAATTTCAGAGTAAAGGAAAAAAAAATCACTCTGTCTTTTAATAAGACAAAATGGTTGTCCCTTAGGCTCATGTCCATACACTTATATAGGCCTTATAATTATGGACTTTATTCATACCCAATAGTTCTGACAAATCCCCCCCCTTCTTCCCACGTTAGTCAAGGATCCCCTTAAGACCTAACTGGGAGAAGGTCGGAAGAATTTTCATGTTCATCAATATTGTATCTGAGTCTTTTATCGCATCATAACGTCAATCCTGGAAAAGTATATTATCACAGAGATTCTGTGTCCAATGGTTTTAGCATGTGAGAAAAATGCAAAACTTGGCACCAATCATGCCATTATTGCTGTGACTTTGTTCTCATGCATAATGTACCAATTTGGTTCCTTTCCCAAGCTAAAATGGTGATATCCGGTATCTTCATCCAATGAATGTCCTTGGATCCAGTTTCGCAAAGATTCTTGAAATATAATCTTCTTAGCCATCATTCACAATTCTGGGACATCTGAAACACGACTGTAGATTCGGGTTGATGATTAGTTCCGTCTTTAATTGGACCTCTTGAATCAACACCATCTGCACGATATCTGTATCTTTGTTGTCATCATCATCGCCAGGAATCACGTCTGGTTCCGCCCGTCCTTTTTCTATAAAGGAAAATGAAAGTATGAATACAATATATATATATATATATATATATATATAATTTTTTTTTTTTTTTTTTTTGAGATATACAGTTTCCCTAGCGTTGCTATGTAAAATGCTTTATATGGAAACCCCAGAATTGGAACATCTGTGAACTGAGAGAAATCAGATTAACGCATCCTTATTCATTCTCTTATTCAGCGTCATCTTCTATGATTCTCAGTTCTGATCTTGGATGACATACTCGCAATTGATTTACATGGACCCATTTCTCGATGAAACCATCTTTGGTATTAATTTTCACCTTATAAACTACAGGTGATATTTTATCAATTACATCATACGGACCTTTCCATGATGGGAGAAATTTTCTTTCTTTTACCCGATCCCGGGCAAAGTTATAGAGATACACTCTATCTCCTACCTCATATTCCTTTTTGGTCGTTTTCAAGTCATAATAAGTTTTGTTACTTACGGCGGCTTTCTCAAGATTCTTCTGCGCGAAAGCAAACGCGTGTTGAAGATACTTACGAAGGTCCTCCACATACTGATGTGTCGTGGCTGCATTGATCAGGTTATGATCTGATGTGCGATACAACAGATGTTGAGGAAGTACCATTCTTCTTCCTGTCATCAGCTCAAAAGGTGACATCTGGGTAGCCGTACTTGGAGTAGCTCTAATGGCCATGAGTACTAATGGTAACCTTATATCCCAGTCTTTACCCGACTCCTTAACATATTTCTTAAGGATGTTGACAATAGACTGGTTATAGCGCTCAACGGATCCGCTAGATGTTGGACGATAAGCAATGTGTAATTTTCTCTTCACACCCAACATCTTCCACATCTTCGCCATTACCTCACTTACAAAGTGTGATCCACGATCTGAATCAATCCTTAACGGTAACCCAAATCTGGAAAATACATGGTTAATCAACAAAAATGCACAGGTCTCGGCTGTGTTATTGCGGGCCGGTAGACACTCTACCCATTTTGTAAACACACAAGTGACGGTTAACATGTATTTATTTCCTCGGGATGACCGGGTAACAGGACCAATAAAATCGATTTGGATGTCAGACCATGGTAATGAAAAACCTTTCTTCTGAAGTGGAGCACGATGTTTAGGACCTTGCGGTTGAAATTGCGCACATACCAAACAACCTTGACAATAACTTTGGACATCCTTTAACATATGAGGCCAGTAGGCATAATCACGTAGTGACTCATATGTAATCTTTTCTCCACGATGACCAGCTGTAGGTGCATCATGGGCATGCTGTAACATTAAACCTCTAAATGTAGTAGGAACTACCCACTGCTGAATACCATTTTTAGAGGTTCTCATTAATAACCCATCCTGAATACTAAATTGGGATTTGGATTTCATAAGTAATCGGAGGTCTTCTTTTTGGGTATAATTATCCTCCGATATGGGATTATTATTAGGATCCTCAATATGTTTATAGAAGATTCCCAATATAAGATCTTCCTTCTGGCTTTTAATCAGATCCTCACTAGAAGATTCTTGGCTCCACTGAACTATACTATTTTCAGTTTGGGCCTTAGTTTGTTGTCTAGTGATAGCGTCAATGGGAATCATCTCTAGTAAATGATCTATATTCACATGATCACCACTTATGGCTCCTTGTTTAGCTAGTTTATCAGCTAGGTCATTACCCTCTTTATCTTTATTTTGGGTTTTGGAATGACCTTTAGTCTTTTTCCAATAAATGGTTAGATCATTATGTCGGACTAGCTCATCTATGGCACAAAACAACTTGGCGTGTTTCACTGGTTTGTTATTGGACCGTAACATATGACTCCTCTTCCATGTGGGCATATATTCTACAAAACTGTTCCGCACATAATTTGAATCGGTAACTATGACGAATTCCTTTATATTGTGCTCTATAGCAATTTTAACGGTTTGGTAGACAGCTGCTAATTCGGCTACCTGGCTACTCTTAGCACCAATACTATAACCTATTGAAATACTCGGGCACCCATCTATCCACGTAATTCCAATTCCTGCCACTAGTTTTCTTTCATCCCCTACAATGGCATGGTAAGCACAACCATCTATGTACGCACAGGGGAGTAGAGAGCAATAGTCGTCTTCATACACTTTGTAAGGGGAAGATTTTTGTTCCTCTAGAAAATCATCTATCAGTTCTTCCGTTTGAGAATTAGCAGCGCAATTATGCAATTCAGCAAGTCCTTGGGCTACTGGACACTTTTTATTTTGCTTATACTGAACTTCCAACGGCCATCCTTGTAAAGACAAGGTCCAAGCAGTGATCCTGCTGTTAGACAAGTTACCATCCCTAATTTTATCACTCTGTAGATATTGTAGGGGTTGATGGGCCGTTTCAACAATGATTTTCTCACCCTGTACAAAACTTCTAAAGTTTTGAAGCGCCCAGACTGTGGCTAGTAAAGCTTTTTCACAGTTGCTAAACTTTATTTCTACTGGTGACAGTGATTTACTTGCATAAGCTATAACTTTATGCAATTTATCTTGTTTTTGGCATAAGACAGCACTAATACTAAGATTTGTAAAACCAGTTTCCAGATAAAAGGGTTTACCCCCCTCGGGATAAGCTAGACATGGGGCTTGGGTGAGTCTCCTTTTAAGCTCAGACATAGCTTGTTCCTGATCCTCCCCCCATGTCCAGGGTACACCTTTCTTTAACAATGTCAGCAATGGTTTACTAATCTCAGCATAGTTATCAATGAATTTACGGGAGTAATTCATCATACCCAGAAATGATCTTAATTCACTAATGTTGGTAGGCATTTTAGATTTCATAACAGCCTCCACCTTTTTCTTCTGGGGATTCAGGCCTTCACAGGTAACCTCATGTCCAAGGAAATTTACCTTAGTTCGACACCACTGGGCTTTCTGTAAAGAAATTTTCACACCTGCCTCTTTCAACTGATTCAGTACATGCCTAATTTCTTGAATATGCTGGTCAAATGAAGTACTTTTCATCAAAATGTCATCTACATAAGTTAAATTTCCTCTTTCTGTGGCATCAGGCATAGCCTTATGTAAAAATACAGCAAATTCATGACCTGAATTTATGTACCCAAACGGTAGTCTAGTCCAGGCAAACTGTTCTTTACCAAAAGTAAAGGCTAATTTGTATTGATCTTCAGGGCTTACTTTGATGGTCCAATATCCCTGAGCGCAATCTAAGGTGGTAAAGATCCTAGCGCCTTGCATTTGTACCAAGCATTGGTCTATATACGGCACGGGCCACCCGGACATATATACACGTTTATTTAGCTGACGAAGATCAGCACATAAACGCCATTGACCATTCGGTTTAAGAATTCCAAGAATAGGATTGTTATAAGAACTGTGCACTGGTCTTATAATACCTCTCTCCTTGAGATTTTGGATTATTTCCGCTAGCGAGTCGTAACAAGCTAGTGGAAGACGATATTGCTTGATATAAACGGGAGGTGCCTCAGGATCAGTCTGGATCCTGGCCATGTGTATGTCAGTCAGACCACAATCAAAGGAATCTTTAGCAAAGATATCCTTGAATTCTAAGAGAACTTCCTTTAGTTGTTGTCGCTCTGGGTCATTGGAGCATCCATCAGCTAATGAAATTTGTTGCTGGACCATTTCCATAAACCCTGGAAAAACTTCTGGTTGACCTATTTCATAGGTTTCCTCCAACCTGTCAGTGAGGTCATGATTTGACTTACCTGCTTTTTCAGCAAACTCATGATATTCCTGGGCTTCCTGCTCATTGATTGTATGATCAAAGGTAAGAGAGGATTCCTCTACCTTACAGGTACCTTCTTCAAGATTAAAAGGATATACTGAACTAATGGTGAACAATCCTTCAGGAGAAGAATAAAATGTTTGTTCAACCAATTGTTCTTCTGTTAGATACGATTCAGGTATTAGGCCAATAATTATATTCTGAAACCCAAAAGTATAATAATCTGAATCTAATGCCATACCAATGATAGTGTCTTTAGACAAATGCACTTCATTTGGCATACCATTATTCACAATTATTTGGGTTTTAAAGGTTTGTAAATTCACCATAGGGGTATGATTTACTGAAATACCTAATTGTTGCATTCTGTTTGATAGGCATATCAATGCATCACCATTCTTTAATTTTTGGCCTTTTGACACCTGAATGGGTAACAGGAAATTATTAGTACCTGGAGGGATGATTATATCTCGTGGCACTAATACACTGACTGCATAGGGCAGTATCTGGGATGACTTGTGTGCTTCATGTTCATCCATAAAACCTTCAGGATTCCCTTTTAATCTTGTCCACAATGTGGAATTCACTATATCCACATGGATAGCAAAACGATGTAAAATATCGTTGCCAATGTACATAGGATATCTGGGTTCATCAAGCACCAGGAATAAATGAGTAGCCGATTTTCCTGCAATAGAAATGGTTAATATACATTTTGCAATTATATTATGATCATCAGAATCATTATCTAAGTCATGTATCCAATTATCTTGTGGATTTGGATATCGAATCACTTTAGAATTGGCCACTTGATTTAGTAGATCCCTACTAATATAACTGTTTTCATGGCGCAAATCCAATTTAGCCCTCTTAGTTCTTCCTAAGTC
This sequence comes from Bufo gargarizans, assembly GCF_014858855.1. Taxonomy (NCBI): domain Eukaryota; kingdom Metazoa; phylum Chordata; class Amphibia; order Anura; family Bufonidae; genus Bufo; species Bufo gargarizans. The sequence continues at coordinate 184,491,404 of NC_058084.1, forward strand.
ATTCACCTGTACTGGGAAGAACATCTCATCATCCACCTTTTCCATTCCCACTAGGAATTGTTCGTGACCATTAAACCCAATAGGGTCAGTAGTTTCTGGGTGTAGGTGGATTGTAAGAACATCCCCTTCCAAACAGACATCTTTTACTCGTTCAGGAGACACACATATGGTGTTATCTTCCTGTTCACCTATAGTGGAATTTGGAGTGATTTGCAGGAAAGAGACATCAGGGACTTGGCTATTTCGGAAATGTACCTCAATGGAATCAGGCCTTTCCTCTATCACATGGCAGTTACGCCTATTGTGATAGGATTGTGATTGTTCATAATTAATGGGCATCCTCACTTGAGACCATATCACCTTATTAATAAAATCAATAATTGGACTTAATCTTTTCAGGAAATCGATGCCAATAATTAATCTATCAATGGGCATATCCACGATCAATGTAGGATGGCTAATTACTTTGTTTCCTACTTTAAAATCCAGCCAAGCTTTACCTAAAACCTTGAGGGCATTGCCTGAGACACTTACCAGGTTAGCATTAAAACTTTTTAACTTATACCTGTTAGAAGATACATCCTGCAATTGTTGGAAGTATTTTACAGATAATAAAGTTGCTTGGCTACCTGTATCTATCAAGGCTATTGGCGAGAAATTATCAAATAATTCAACTTTCATATAATATCTATTATCTATTTCCTGTATGGAACAAAGATATTTGGCATGATTATTGAAATGGTTTTCCTGCTCAGCAGTTAGACTTGTCCTCAACTCCTCCTCCTTCCTTTTATGAGCAGGATCGCATGTCTTCTTCTGTGCAGCTGAAGACTTTGTGTGCTGTAAGACAGAACAAACAGGTTTCCCCTCCCCCTTGCCATGTGGCTTTGTAAGGGTTAAATTCCTTTTAAAGGGAAAGACAATTATATTAGATTGCTCCACTTTACATACATTTAAGTCATCAACCTCTGCAACATTTGACATACTTACCTGCTTCTCCCCCTTTATATTTGGGGAGGATTCTCTACAGGAGGGGTTACCCCTAAAAAAGGATTTTTAGGGTTAGCAGTGATTGTTTTAGACAATTCCTCCATCCGCTGCATCAACATACCAAACTGATCTTGGATTTGATCCATTCGATCATATAGGTTACTTCTCTTTCTCCCATAACCTTTGGGAGATTGATTTTGGTACCGATATGATTGTGATCTCCCAGAACCATCTGACTCAGAACCACTTTGAGCCCTTTCTGGCCTACGTTGATATCCCCTATAATAATTATTCTGATATCTTTGAAAAGGAGGGAACCGTCTATTTCTAAACTCCTTCTGGTGGTTTGGGTTCTTTTCAGCAACATTTGGACCCTTATTCCCATCTGGCCTAGGCTGAATTTTATTTGGTTCGGAAGGTCTAGGAGTTTTTAACACATCAGCATAACTTCTTTTAGGGCTTTCAAATTTTCCCTGATCTCTTTTTATGTGAGTTTCTGCTATTTCCTCACTCGCTTTTTTAAATTTTCTATCAGGAGACTCATCACAATTTTGTATTGCAGCGTACAGAGTTATACTCTCAGTGAGTAACCAATCCAGAGTCTTTCTGGGATGGTAATCCCTGGCCAAAATAAATTTTATTTTATTGGGCAAAGCGTCATAAAATAACTGGATAAATTCACTACCTTCAAAATTGGGATCTTTTTCAGATAAACTATAGGCATTTTTGAGGACTGACAAAAATTCCCTGGGACTTTGATTATGTCTACATTTCAGGGTAAATAAGGCCCTCCTTGCAGCAGTAGTGGACTTATAGGGACCAAATTCAGTTTTTATTTCTGCGACCACATCTGACCAAGAATCCCTACCCATATCTCTAAGGGAATTAAAGAAATACCGGTGTTTTGGTTCGAAAACCCAGGTAATAAATTCAAGTTTCTGTATGTCCTTTTCTAAATGTAAAGTTTTCATGGCCTCCTCATATATTTCCAAATGACTTATTATGGAGGGTGAACCCTTTTTTGCAAATTGACCCACAGTTTCCTTGAGAAATTTGATCACTTTAGTAGTGTCTATCATGGGTTGATAAGATCTCTGTACTGAACTTTTAGAGGACCTAGGAGGTGAAATCGGTCTTAATTTAGGAAGAGAATGTTCTCTCAGAGCCAATAATTCTTCTCCATTAAAGGGGTTGTCATATTTACTTTCTGCATCTAATTCCCCCCTGGAATATTTTACCTGCACTCTATTAGAATCCTTAGGCTGTCTGAATTGAAGAGGGTCAAGATCCCGGTTATCTAACTCTGTTTGTAAATTTCTATTGTCCTTATACAACTTTTTACATTCCTCATCTAGATCCACCATAGACAATTGACATTTAGACAATTCATTAGTAGCCTGACTTAATTTCCATTCCAGAGTCCTAATAACTTCTTGCTGTTGACTGTCTCTGTCATTATATTCTGATAATTTAGCAGACCATTGTGCTAATTCACCAGAAACCATGGCCGCCTTATTTTCCATTTCAGATAAATCTTTTTGAAATTTATCAATTTCATATGCCTGTTCAACATTTTTATATTTTGCTTTTTCTAATTGCTTTGCTATTTCAATAACTAAATATACAAATTCAGGCCAAGATTGAAGGATTAATGAATCCTTATCTTTCTTATGTTTAGCTTGGGAAATGTGACAGAGATAATCAGCAAATCGGGATTTATCAGACCAGATATCATCTGCATATTCTACAGCTCTCTTTTCCAATTCAAACCTCCAATCCTTTAACTCTCTCTTAATATCCAACCTGTCATGCATATGACCCAACACAATATATTCAATTAATTCTTGAGTCTTTCTATCATGCATATCAGTCTTTACCACTGCAGCAGCAGCCTGCATGCCTTGGCTAGCCTCGCCATTGTTATCAGACATTTTTTTACTTGTTGCACTACAAGTACCACAATAACTTTATCAAATATATATTTTGCACCCCAAAATTTTGTTTCTATTACAAGCAGATCTCGGTAGGGACCTCCAATTTAATGTCGGAATATTTATGCTGTCTCCGATTGACAGTCTATATGATTTATGTGAATAAATTAAAATCGGTAATAAAGGAGATTCTAACTTATTATCATAAATATCAAGCTAAAACAAGCTCGTGATCTGCGTTGAATTGAAGACAAAACCCAGTTACAGACAAAATATATATGTAATTTATTAATACAATTTATAGTGCAAAATAATATATATAATAAAATTGGCGGTAATAAAATTCACTCAATGATATGCAAAATAGTGGTAAAGACAAAAATAATTGAGAACATATATATATATATATATACACAATTATGCCTTCTTATAATAATACCCCTCACTTATTTTAAAAGTCAATTTAATACTTGATTTCTCTCAGCCGACAAATGTCCGATTAAACCCAAATCTGGTTTATCTTTTATCTATATAAATATATATATATTATCAACCATACTGGTCTAGAACTGAATTCAGTTCCTTGGAGATAATACCGTGTTTTCACTAGTATATTTTTAATCTCCCTGTATTGGATTAATTTTCAGGATGATGCTGCAGGTACACCCCAATCTTATTCCAAAACAGATACTATACACAAAGTATGGTTAATTGAATATATCTATAGATATGTATTATATTAATTAATTATCCTATAAAATATAGGTAAGGTTATACTATACCAAAATGTCAGCTAGCAGAAATCAGTTTCAATGGTTCTAAGATGGCTGCCTCCAATGACTGGCAAGATGGTCAAGATGATGTTCAGAGAGAGAGCTCGATCGATCCTTCTGTCAGCCCATACCATCTTTTTATCCTCTCTTAGAAAGGGCTTGGCCAAGTTTTATCATTAACTAGTGACCTCACTTTATAATTAATAGAACCTCCCTCTAGGGAAAAATATACCCTAGATCTTTGTTACCCTAACACTAGATGGCACTAGTATTCCATACAAAAATCAAAGCATTAATTTATTTCTCTTTTTCATATACTAGCAATAAAATTTAATCTAAGGTTTCAGACGAAACCTTGAGAAGATCTTTAAGAGACAATGAGTTTTATACTTGGTCAACTAACTTGTGTATCCTTAAGTCTTTTGACCAAACTTGATTAAATCAAGATAAATAGGGCTATCTCAATTTATTGTTCGTGGAGGAGACAGGGTTTGTTCATGATCACCTGTGTCCACATTTTTCCATTCCAGGAAATAAATAATTAATTTGTGTGTTCCATTGAGACAGATTCTAAACATGACAGAGGAGTTTATACCTCATTTCTAATCTTACAATTGAATATATCTATGAGGACTATACTCTTATATATATATACTATATATTCAGCACACCTATTAAAATTGATTATATAAAATCAATCTACTCTTATATTGATTAATATAAAAACCCCAAAGAAAGATTAGAGTCTTTCTATTCACTAAAATCATCAGAATTCAAATACATTGTCTTATCTAGGCCATGACATCTCATTAGACCTTGGGACATCTCCTTCTCACAAAACAGACTTAGGTAAACACTTTGGTATATATCGTAAACCTTAGGTTAGCAATTTCAGAGTAAAGGAAAAAAAAATCACTCTGTCTTTTAATAAGACAAAATGGTTGTCCCTTAGGCTCATGTCCATACACTTATATAGGCCTTATAATTATGGACTTTATTCATACCCAATAGTTCTGACATAGTGCTATATATTCTTAATCGCAAATATTCTAGATTTTATTTTCATCAGTAACCTCCCTTCTTGCTTGTGGGCCAATCGGAAGGCCTAGCAACCAATAGGAAAGTTGCCTACCCTTTTAATATATAAGAAACTTCCCAGCAGCCATTTTCTGCAGTTTTTTTGCAGTTCTGATAGAGAGAGGAGTGACATTGCTGTGCTCTGTGCTTTTATCTGGATCCTATTCCATATCCATTTACATTAGATAGTTAGCTCAGATATATAATACAGATAGTGGGAGATAGTCAGTGTAGGTCAGATAGTGATATAGTGTAGCTGATAGGTTCCAGTGTAGGGTGTTAGGTAGTGTGATAGGAATTACTGTTTCTCTGCTGTCCATACATACACTACGTGCAGAATTATTAGGCAAATGAGTATTTTGACCACATCATCCTCTTTATGCATGTTGTCTTACTCCAAGCTGTATAGGCTCGAAAGCCTACTACCAATTAAGCATATTAGGTGATGTGCATCTCTGTAATGAGAAGGGGTGTGGTCTAATGACATCAACACCCTATATCAGGTGTGCATAATTATTAGGCAACTTCCTTTCCTTTGGCAAAATGGGTCAAAAGAAGGACTTGACAGGCTCAGAAAAGTCAAAAATAGTGAGATATCTTGCAGAGGGATGCAGCACTCTTAAAATTGCAAAGCTTCTGAAGCGTGATCATCGAACAATCAAGCGTTTCATTCAAAATAGTCAACAGGGTCGCAAGAAGCGTGTGGAAAAACCAATGCGCAAAATAACTGCCCATGAACTGAGAAAAGTCAAGCGTGCAGCTGCCAAGATGCCACTTGCCACCAGTTTGGCCATATTTCAGAGCTGCAACATCACTGGAGTGCCCAAAAGCACAAGGTGTGCAATACTCAGAGACATGGCCAAGGTAAGAAAGGCTGAAAGACGACCACCACTGAACAAGACACACAAGCTGAAATGTCAAGACTGGGCCAAGAAATATCTCAAGACTGATTTTTCTAAGGTTTTATGGACTGATGAAATGAGAGTGAGTCATGATGGGCCAGATGGCTGGATTGGTAAAGGGCAGAGAGCTCCAGTCTGACTCAGACGCCAGCAAGGTGGAGGTGGAGTACTGGTTTGGGCTGGTATCATCAAAGATGAGCTTGTGGGGCCTTTTTGGGTTGAGGATGGAGTCAAGCTCAACTCCCAGTCCTACTGCCAGTTTCTGGAAGATACCTTCTTCAAGCAGTGGTACAGGAAGAAGTCTGCAAGGTAAGAAAAACATGATTTTCATGCAGGACAATGCTCCATCACACGCGTCCAAGTACTCCACAACGTGGCTGGCAAGAAAGGGTATAAAAGAAGAAAATCTAATGACATGGCCTCCTTGTTCACCTGATCTGAACCCCATTGAGAACCTGTGGTCCATCATCAAATGTGAGATTTACAAGGAGGGAAAACAGTACACCTCTCTGAACAGTGTCTGGGAGGCTGTGGTTGCTGCTGCACGCAATGTTGATGGTGAACAGATCAAAACACTGACAGAATCCATGGATAGCAGGCTTTTGAGTGTCCTTGCAAAGAAAGGTGGCTATATTGGTCACTGATTTGTTTTTGTTTTGTTTTTGAATGTCAGAAATGTATATTTGTGAATGTTGAGATGTTATATTGGTTTCACTGGTAAAAATAAATAATTGAAATGGGTATATATTTGTTTTTTGTTAAGTTGCCTAATAATTATGTACAGTAATAGTCACCTGCACACACAGATATCCCCCTAAAATAGCTAAAACTAAAAACAAACTAAAAACTACTTCCAAAAATATTCAGCTTTGATATTAATGAGTTTTTTGGGTTCATTGAGAACATGGTTGTTGTTCAATAATAAAATTAATCCTCAAAAATACAACTTGCCTAATAATTCTGCACTCCCTGTATATGCTACAGACATAGTGCTGTGATGTCCCAACAATACTTAGTGTACCAATCAGTAATATCTACTCAGACCTGATAAAATGTGAAGTTGCATGTATTGAGCAAAAAATATGCGCATCATTAGTGCCTATTTGAAAAATCGTTAAAATAATGACTGGAGATCACGAATTCTAGAATTTGCTAATTTATTGTGAATATTATGTGAAAAATTCACAAAATATTGTGAGAACTAATATTGCAGGACAAATGACGAGGCAGCACTTCCAGCTTTCAGTGGCAGGGTGAAGACCCCAAAACAACTTTAATCCAGCAACGTTTCGGCCTACTCAATGAAGCCTTTATCAAGCTAATATTGCCTATGCCGCTCATCACTGTGGAACATTGTTACTGTTCAGCGACACCTGCATAAATATGGTCTTCATGGAAGAGTCATCAAAAGAAAACATCTTCTGTGTCCTTACTACAAAATTCAGTGTCAGAAGTTAGCAAAAGAACATCTAAACAAGCCTGATGCATTTTGGAAACAAGTCCTGTGGACCAATAAGGTTAAAATAGAACTGTTTGGCTACAATGAGCAGAGGTACAGTTGGAGAAAAAGGGCACAAAATTTCATAAACAAACACTTTTCCAACCATTAAGAATGAGGGTTGATCAATCATGCTTTGGGGTTGTGTTACAGCCAATTACACGGGAAACATTTCACAGGTAGAGGGAAGAAAGGAGTCAATGAAATTCCAGCCAATTCTGGAAGTAAAAATAACACCAACTGTAAAAAAGGCTGAAGTTGAAAAGAGGATGTCTTCCACAAGTGGATATTGATCCTAAAGATACCTAAACATCCACAATAGACTACCTCAAAAGGGGCAAGCTTAAGATGTTACCATGGCCCTCACAATCCCCTGATATGAACAGAAAAATCTATGGATAGACTTCAAAAGAGCAATGCATGCAAGATGTCCTGGGAATCTCACAGAACTGGAAGACTTACAAGAATGAATAGATGAAAATCTCCCAAACAAGAATTGAAAGACTTTTGGCTGGCTACAAAAAGCATTTATAAGCTGTTATACTTGCCAAAGGGGGTGCTGCTAGGTACTAACTATGCAGGGTGCCCAAAGTTTTGCTTCGGGCCTTCTACCTTTTTTTGTTACTTTGAAAATATAAAAGATTTAAAAAAAAAAACGTTGTCTCTTAAAATACAAAGGGATTGTGTCCTCTTAACCTTTATGCCTTTTTATCTATAACTTCCTTAAGTGTTCACAATAACAGTCATTTTGATCAGGGGTGCCCAAGCTTCTGCATACCATTGTAAGTAGTATAACACATCTTTTGTATGTGGATTTAACCTTTGGTTAAAATATGCAAAACTGTCATATATTTTGTGTTAATTGCAGTCAACTGAGAAGGGAAATAGGAATGATGAGTTGGCTATGGTAATTCTACATTTTAATATCATGGAGCTATCTTAGACAAGCCTTCAAGGAATTGTCCAAGATAAAAATTTTTTAAAAAAAATCTGTTAATCCTAACAATTGCTTAAAGTAAAAAAAAAAATTTTTATACTCACCCCCTTCTCTGGTAAGCCATTCCACTGCTTGTTTACAAACTCCAGTGAGGACTCCAGTGAGGACTTGCGTGCCAGTATACAACACATGACTGCTGCTGCCAGTGACTGCCTTCTACAGTCTATCACTGAGGTCACATGCTGTACAACTTCATGTCACTGTGCTCGTGACAGGGTCAGTGATGTGCCCAGTAACGTACAGACATATGGAATGTCACCCTTGCAGCCAATCACTGTCCTCAGCGGTAGACCACTGTGGACATTGATTGGTTGCAGCGGTCACATGCCATATACTGGCACATACCTGCAACAGTTTGTAAGCAAGCAGTGGCAGGAGGACCGGACAAAGGCCGAAAAACGGTACTGGTAAAATGGGTGAACATTATTTTTTATATATTAATCAATTGTGCAGCTTGTCTTTTAATTATCTTGGGCGACCCCTTTAAAGGTACTTTACTATAATGTTAGGATCCACTGCAGGGTTACACTGTGCAAAATGTGCATACTAATAAATAAGTTCACAGTAGGCCAGTTCATTATTACTTGCAGGTGAACATATTTCTCATTAACAAATAAATAATATTGTTGTGGGAATTCCATTCCAGCTCACTTTTGGAGGCATGCCTTTGTCTGGAAAGCCAAGCTCAAGCAACAGAAGAAATTTCAAGGGCTGTATGGAAAGCATTAAGTATAATTCACTTAATATCACTGACCTTGCCAGGAGGAAGAAGATGAATTCCTATAATGTGGTATGTTAGGAACATACGTCCTTGCCCTTAGTATGTACAGTATGATGAACTATGTAGTTGTTTACCTATTAGACATGGACATAAGTTAGCTATCTTGGCTATATAAGGAACATATACAGTATATAAGGATCAGTATACTCTGCTGCTGTATACTGAGCATTGATTTTAACTAGAAGCTAGAAATTGCAGTGTGGTGACATTTGTTTTTTGTTTTTGTGTTTTCTATAGTGAACTCTATTTTTTTATTGCATTTTCTTTATTACCGGTTTCTACAGTCTTCTGACATGCATAGCAGGACTAAACTTGGTGTGCTACAACCCAACAGCCCATGCAGTTACACAGCCCCCAGCAATTACATGATCAATAGGTCAGGAGCAGGAAGCAGCAATGCCACTTCCTGATCTGTATACACAGCTCTTATTGTACACTGTGTATGCAGCAAGGGAGAAGGGAGGGTAAAAACAGATCTACCTTCTCAGTGGGGAGACAGTTTTTAATGGCAACCAGATTCCAGCTCCTAAAGGTCCATGATCTCCACATAATCAGAAGTATCTTTGCAAAGATAAATGTTGATAATCTGGATGTTTGAAGTTGGAACTAGTTACAGGGTAAAAATATAAATAAATCATGTTTTATTGTTTCTGGTAGGAATCTACAGGGAATTATGGTGCATGAAATGTAAAGGCAGATAATATTATGTACAGGTTCAGACTACCAAATTATTCAGAACTAGCTTTTCTTTCCATTTTTTTTATACACAAAAAGTTTGTCAAAATTGGAATAAGTGACAGAGACCATCTTCATTTAGGTCTTGATAAGATTCCTTTTCTGATGTCAGTGGCAATTTTGCTTTGAGCTAAATGCCTGATAAAACCTGAAGCACACTAGTTGCTACATATAGGGTATAACCATATCACATATTTGTTGTAGAAATGTATGAATCTTTACATCCATTTTGCAACATGACCCGGCTTCGCACGGGTATACTGCCACTCTTTTATTTAATGTTTTTGCGGTTAAAAGATATCCACAGTGTTCCCCATAAATGTGACCTCTACAGCACACCTCCCCATTAACAGCGACCTCCAAAGCAGACCACCCCCTTAACTTTGACCTCCACAGAACCCTGCCTCCTTAACCTCCATAGTGCCCTTTACACTGAACTACACAGTTGCCTACCCCTTAAAAGTGACCTTCAAAGTCACCTACCCCCTTAACAGTCACCCCAAAATGACCTGTCCCCTTAAAAGTACCCTTTACAGCACCACACCATCTTAACAATGACCTGAAAAGTGACCCGTCCACTTAACAGTGACCTCCCTGCCACCAGCCCCCTTAACAGTGACCTCTACAGCACCTTGCACCTTAACATTGACCTCCATAGTACCCCACCACCTTAACTGTGACCCCCCCACTGCACCACCCTCCCTTAATATAAGACCTCCACAGCACCCTGTATCCTTAATATGAGACCTCCACAGTACCCTGCCCACTTAAAATGTTACAACCAGATCACAATGTTCCTTAACAGTGACCTCTACACCACCACGCTCTCCTAATAGTGAACTATAACAATAAAGAAAAATGGCTGAGTTGTTATGGAAACCTGGTGTAACTGTGTATGCCAAGACCTGCAAGCTGAAGAACCTGCGAGCTGCTATTAGATAATAAGGGTCATTTGACTGAGCGATTGGCAGTTAGAATGTGAGTGAAGCTGCAAGCTCCTATTAGCTAATACATTTCTGTTTTTGGGGGGGTATCTCAGGAAAAGTCCTAGGGATCTGAAACGCGGTCTAAAGACTTCCCGGACACCTGATGTAGCTATGTGCCAAATTTGGTGCAGATCAATTCAGTTGTTTGGCCATGCATAAAGAACAGACAGACAACAGAAAGACAGAAATAAATGTTATATTATACAAGCAGAAGGACCCGGCTTTGCATAGGTATATTTCATCAATTTCATTTAATGTTTCTGTGTGTTGTTAAAAGATAATGACAATATCCCCCATAACAGTGACCTCTACAGCACCCTACCCCTTTAACAGTGAACTCCACAGTTCCCCACCCCGTAACATTGACCCCCCCCCCCGACAGTGCCCCACCACTTTAAAATTGGACCTCCACAGCAGCCCATCCCCTTAACTTTGACCTTCACAGCAGCCCACCCCTTTAACAGTGAGTTTCACAGCACCCTACTCCCTTGACAGTGACCTCTTCAGGGGCCCACCCCCCTAACAATGACCTTCACAGTACCCTGCTGCCTTAACAATGACCTCACAGTACCCTAAAGCCTTAACAGTGACCTCCACAGCAATTGCCCCTTTAATAGTGGCCCCTGCCCCCTTAACAGTGACCTCCACAGTGTCTGCCTCTTTGACACTGACCTCCACAGTGCCCACCCCTTTAACAGTGACCTCCACAGCACCTGCCCCTTTAACAGTGACCTCCACAGTGCCCACCCTTTTAACAGTGACCTCCACAGTACCCACCACTTTAACAGTGACTTCCACAGTGCCCGCCCCTTTAACAGTCACCTCCATAGTGCCCACCCCTTTAAAAGTGATCTTCACAGTGCCTGCCCCATTAACAGTGACCTCCAAGTCGCAAAATATCCACCCAAGATGGATGCATGTAGCAGCGCAGTTGTGCCCTATGTGTCATCCTGTAGCCCTAGCCTAAAGCCGACCTACAGCAGTGAAGAAAAATGGCTGGGTTGTTATGGAAACCTGGAGTAAAACTGTGTGCATGGCAGTTGGGATTTGAAGAGAAGGACTTACAGACGTGGACAAAATTGTTGGTACCCTTTGGTCAATGAAAGAAAAAGTCACAATGGTCACAGAAATAACTTTAATCTGACAAAAGTAATAATAAATTAAAATTCTATAAATGTTAACCAATGAAAGTCAGACATTGTTTTTCAACCATGCTTCAACAGAATTATGTAAAAAAATAAACTCATGAAACAGGCATGGACAAAAATGATGGTACCCCTAACTTAATATTTTGTTGCGCAACCTTTTGAGGCAATCACTGCAATCAAACGCTTCCTGTAACTGTCAATGAGACATCTGCACCTCTCAGCAGGTATTTTGGCCCACTCCTCATGAGCAAACTGCTCCAGTTGTGTCCGGTTTGAAGGGTGCCTTTTCCAGACTGCATGTTTCAGCTCCTTCCAAAGATGCTCAATAGGATTGAGGTCAGGGCTCATAGAAGGCCACTTTAGAATAGTCCAATTTTTTCCTCTTAGCCATTCTTGGGTGTTTTTAGCGGTGTGTTTTGGGTCATTGTCCTGTTGCAAGACCCATGACCTGCGACTGAGACCAAGCTTTCTGACACTGGCTAGTACATTTCTCTCTAGAATTCCTTGATAGTCTTGAGATTTCATTGTACCCTGCACAGATTCAAGACACCCTGTGCCAGACGCAGCAAAGCAGCCCCAGAACATAACAGAGCCTCCTCCATGTTTCACAGTAGGGACAGTGTTCTTTTCTTGATATGCTTCATTTTTTCGTCTGTGAACATACAGCTGATGTGCCTTGGCAAAAACTTCGATTTTTGTCTCATCTGTCCACAGGACATTCTCCCAGAAGCTTTGTGGCTTGTCAACATGTAGTTTGGCATATTCCAGTCTTGCTTTTTTATGATTCGTTTTCAACAATGGTGTCCTCCTTGGTCGTCTCCCATGTAGTCCACTTTGGCTCAAACAACGACGGATGGTGCGATCTGACACTGATGTTCCTTGAGCATGAAGTTCACCTTGAATCTCTTTAGAAGTCTTTCTAGGCTCTTTTGTTACCATTCGGATTATCCGTCTCTTAGATTTGTCATCAATTTTCCTCCTGCGGCCACGTCCAGGGAGGTTGGCTACAGTCCCATGGATCTTAAACTTATGAATAATATGTGCAACTGTACTCACAGGAACATCTAGTTGCTTGGAGATGGTCTTATAGCCTTTACCTTTAACATGCTTGTCTATAATTTTCTTTCTGATCTCTTGAGACAGCTCTTTCCTTTGCTTCCTCTGGTCCATGTCGAGTGTGGTACACACCATATCACCAAACAACACAGTGATTACCTGGAGCCATATATATAGGCCCAATGGCTGATTACAAGGTTGTAGACACCTGTGATGCTAATTAGTGGACACACCTTGAATTAACATGTCCCTTTGGTCACATTATGTTCTGTGTTTTCTAGGGGTACCATCATTTTTGTCCATGCCTGTTTCATGAGTTTATTTTTTTACATAATTCTGTTGAAGCATGGTTGAAAAACAATGTCTGACTTTCATTGGTTAACATTTATAGAATTTTAATTTATTATTACTTTTGTCAGATTAAAGTTATTTCTGTGACCATTGTGACTTTTTCTTTCATTGACCAAAGGGTACCAACAATTTTGTCCACGTCTGTATAGGCTTGTATTGGCTAATGAAGGTAATTTTTTGGGAATATTTGAGGAACGGTACGTCCTAGGGAGCTGAGACATGGTCTAAAACCTTCCCGGACACATGATGTACCCATGTGCCAAATTTGGTGAAGATTGGTTCAGTCGTTTGGTCAGACAGACAGATGTCCAGACAGACAGACAGAAACTCATATATATATATATATATATATATATATATACACGAGATATATTGTGGGGAATTGCTCTGGTAGTTAGAATAAGCGGGCACAGTACAGAGGCAAATTACAAGTTCGCAATTCAAACTTCAGTGTTTATTCACACAAAAACAAAACGTCACTTTTGCAGTGTTGGTGATACTTAAAACCCAATGGCAAGTTAATATAACAAAAGTCACCTTGGTGGCAGTTCTGCCTCAGAAAGTTCAAATACAGGCTTTAGACTGCCTGTTCCCCTGACACATGGGTCTCTGCTCTCCAGCCCAGCACAGGCCTCAGATCCCAGCACACAGAACTCCTGAGCTACACGTCAGACGGAAGTAATTCTTCCCACCTGGCAGTGCTGGCTGGCCGGCCTGGAACATGGGGAGAAGTCACCCACCCAGCACTTTGACTATTCCCAGTAAGAGCCATCACGGATCAGATATTATAGCCATGCTAAGTACCAAGGTGTCAAACAGCAACTGCTGCTGACACATGAAAACTGGCTCTTACTCCACAGAGGCCAGAATGATTCCTTGTACCTTCTTAATATATATATATATATATATATATATATATATATATACACAGTACAGACCAAAAGTTTGGACACACCTTCTCATTCAAAGAGTTTTCTTTATTTTCATGACTATGAAAATTGTAGATTCAAACTAAAGGTATTAAAACTATGAATTAACACATGTGGAATTATATACATAACAAAAAAAATTGTGAAACAACTGAAAATATGTCATATTCTAGGTTCTTCAAAGTAGCCGCCTTTTGCTTTGATTACTGCTTTGCACACTCTTGGCATTCTCTTGATGAGCTTCAAGAGGTAGTCACCTGAAATGGTCTTCCAACAGTTTTGAAGGAGTTCCCAGAGATGCTTAGCACTTATTGGCCCTTTTGCCTTCACTCTGCGGTCGAGCTCACCCCAAATCATCTCGATTGGGTTCAGGTCCGGTGACTGTGGAGGCCAGGTCATCTGGCGCAGCACCCCATCACTCTCCTTCATGGTCAAATAGCCCTTACACAGCCTGGAGGTGTGTTTGGGGGTCATTGTCCTGTTGAAAAATAAATGATGGTGAAACTAAATGCAAACCGGATGGAATAGCATGCTGCTGCAAGATGCTGTGGTAGCCATGCTGGTTCAGTATGCCTTCAATTTTGAATAAATCCCCAACAGTGTCACCAGCAAAGCACCCCCACATCATCACACCTCATCCTCCATGCTTCACGGTGGGAACCAGGCATGTAGAGTCCATCCGTTCACCTTTTCTGCATTGCACAAAGACACAGTGGTTGGAACCAAAGATCTCAAATTTTGACTCATCAGACCAAAGCACAGATTTCCACTGGTCTAATGTCCATTCCTTGTGTTCTTTAGCCTAAACAAGTCTCTTCTGCTTGTTGCCTGTCCTTAGCAGTGGTTTTCTAGCATATTTTTTTTACCATGAAGGCCTGATTCACACAGTCTCCTCTTAACAGTTGTTCTAGAGATGTGTCTGCTGCTAAAATCTGTGTGGCATTGACCTGGTCTCTAATCTGAGCTGCTGTTAACATGCGATTTCTGAGGCTGGTGACTCGTATGAACTTTTCCTCCGCAGCAGAGGTGACTCTTGGTCTTCCTTTTCTGGAGCGGTCCGCATGTGAGCCAGTTTCTTTGTAGCGCTTGATGGTTTTTGTGACTGCACTTGGGGACACTTTAAAGTTTTCCTAATTTTTCGGACTAACTGACCTTCATTTCTTAAAGTAATGATGGCCACTCATTTTTCTTTACTTAGCTGCTTTTTTCTTGCCATAATACAAATTCTAACAGTCTATTCAGTAGGACTATCAGCTGTGTATCCACCTGACTTCTCCACAACGCAACTGATGGTCCCAACCCCATTTATAAGACAAGAAATTCCACTTATTAAACCTGACAGGGCATACCTGTGAAGTGAAAACCATTTCAGGTGACTACCTCTTGAAGCTCATCAAGAGAATGCCAAGAGTGTGCAAAGCAGTAATCAAAGCAAAAGGTGGCTACTTTGAAGAACCTAGAATATGACATATTTTCAGTTGTTTCACACTTTTTTGTTATGTATATAATTCCACATGTGTTAATTCATAGTTTTGATGCCTTCGGTGTGAATCTACAATTTTCATAGTCATGAAAATAAAGAAAATTCTTTGAATGAGAGGGTGTGTCCAAACTTTTGGTCTGTACTGAATATATATATATATATATATATATAAATACATTGATCCCTCAAGATACAATGGCTTCATGATATAATATTTTCAACATACAATGGTCTTTTCTCACCCATCGTAAGTTGAAACCAGAGTCAACATACAATGTCTCAGACTCAGTATAAAAATAAGACGGGATGTCCAGCTTTCCAAAAAAGACGTTGTTCTTTATTCCAAAATAGCACATGATAAAAAGCAATCCAACACGGCAAGCAGGTCTACATGTTTCGGATGCTCTAATACTGATCCTTATTCATGACACATTAGTTGCTGAATGGCTACATACTTAAATAGCTGAACTTCCTAGCACTCGCAGATGGTTTGGATTAGCAGGAGTGGACACACAAATTGGGTTCCGCCTACTATCCAAATGCCATGTGAGTATAAAGGCAAAGATACATATAGAAATAAAAAGTTGGATATGTCAAAAAACACATACATCTGAGCAAAGATCAGTAATGCAGGATTAAATCATGTTTGCGATTTAACCCTGCTGTGACCCGGGATCCCATACAAAAAATCCAGTAGGATTCCCTGTTAAGGAGCTTTCTCTTATAGTCACCACCTCTAGCAGGAGGATTAACCCTTTCTAGGGCCTGTACCTGAAAACCTGCGGTATCTCCCTGATGATAGACCGCAAAATGTAGACTGGCCGCTGAAACATTTCTTTCTTTGGTATGTGGGATGTCTGAAAGGTGTTGAATATAGACATATTACAAAATATGTCTATATTCAATGATTTAATAGCAGAAGAATTCAAAAATCATATAAAAAGACAACTTATTGGACTTAATGAATAATGACATAATGTTTTATTTTTGCATGTCCATACATGTATACTATCACTTTTACAATCTATTTTTAATAAATCTATATATTTTTTAATTTCCAGGACAATTTAAGTTTTACCTGTGCTGAATCGCATGCCGTTCCTGTCTTTTTCAATGCTACAAGCTACCTGGAAGTTCATGGACGAGAAGAGGAAGATGTGTTGTCCCTCAGCTTTTACTTCCGAACTTGGAATACAAATGGTCTCCTGCTTTTCACTATTTTTTCAGATGAAATTGGAAGCATTGAAATAGACCTAACAGAAGGCAAAGTTTTTGTGCACATAAACATTACAAAGTTAAAAAAAAATCGTATTGATATTTCTTCTGGTAAGTAGTTATGATTCACATTAAACACTGCTTTCTAAATTCTAGATACATACTGTATGAAATCCTTGCTATGACTTTGAGATTCATGGCTCATAAGGGTTTAACATTTCCCCTGGATAGTCTTCTTTCTACTAAGGACTATGCAAATGAAACAAATCTTTTACATGGATCACTTGCTTCATAATCATTTAGGCAACATTTCATCGAAAGTGAATCCTATATCTGTAGGCTACAAGATAATTTACAAAGAGATTCTTCAATGCAAAGATAAGAGAGGAGTGAATTTCCTAAAATGTATTTCTGGTATGATTCGCCCAAATCGGCCAAGAAATTTGATTATGCTATCGTGATTTTCTTTGAGACACTCTGTCTCCTAGTTGTCTTTATCAGCTTGTATCCCTTTGATCATGTGTGTAGGTATGTACAATGCATTTGGAAAATCTTCAGGCCATTTCACATTTTTCACATTTTGTTATGTTGCAGTCTTGTGCTAAATAAAAAAAAAAAAAAGTTTTCCCAATCATTCTGCACTCAATACCACATAATGAGTAATTGAAATAGAATTTTAGAAATGGCTGATAATTTATTAAAAAGGAAATGATAGATTCAGGCCCTGTGCCACAACACCTACAATTTTGCTCTGGGAGCACCCTTTCCTCTTGTTCATCTTTAAGATGTTTCTATAACATGATTGAGGCAGAGATCTTGGGAAGGGTACAAAAAATGTCTACTGCTCTGAAAGTTCGCAAGAGTACATTAGCCTCCATAATTCTTAAATGGAAGAAGTTTGCAACAAATATGACTCTTCCTGGAGCTGGCCACCCCTCCAATATAAGTAATTAGGGTAAAAGGATCTTGGTAAGAGATCATTAACCCAATGATCACTCTGGCAAAGCTCTAAAAAATATGTGTGAAGATGGGAGAAACTTCCCGTCATTGAACCCCTCAGATGCCACGTTCATTGCAGGCATCATATTAAAACATTTTAGTGTTAACTAACAAAAGATCATACTATTTGATGGCGAAGAGGCCTCTGCGACCATCTTGCTTGGAGATCCAGCGCAAAATCTCATCACGTACATCACTGCTCACAACATTTCGCATGGGATCTTCAAGCAAGATGGCTTTTTACAGGAATTTCAGGGAAAATCGATTTGTTTCCATGAAGAGATTTGGCTTTGCAGCAAATCCAATTTTCCTGAAATGTGGGTCTAAGTCCACTTCGCGAACTTCGATTCACTCAACACGAATGATAGCATCATAGTCAAGGAGACGGAGGCTGTAATCTCTGTTAATGGTGCTTCAACAAACACAGGAGTAAAAGGTCTGAATACTTATGTCAATGCCATATTATTTTGTTTTTCCTTTTCAATACATTAGAAAAGCTGAACATTCAGTTTTCACTTTGTCATTATGTTATTATGGGATATTGAGTGCTGAATGATAGGGAAAAACTAATATATATATATATTTTTATTTTATTTTAGCACAAGGCCACAATATAACAAAATGTGAAAAAAGTTAAATAGTTTAAAGACTTTCTAATGCATTGTATCATACAAAGTAACATAGTTTGTAAGGCCGAAAAAAGACATCTGCCCATCCAGTTCAGCCTGTTATCCTGCAAGTTGATCCAGAGGAAGGCAAAAGAAACCCTGTGAGGCAGAAGCCAATTTTCCTCAATTAAGGGGAAATAAAAATTCCTTCCCGACTCCAATCAGCCAATCAGAATAACTCCCTGGATCAACGGATCATAAATTAAAATTCATATCATATTGTATTTTTTAAGCAAGTGAAAAAAATGAAAAGTTAAAAAGAAATGATAGTTTTAGCATTGTGTATTGTTTCCTGAATGGTACAGAACAGTTGTTTGCTGAATGCAATATTTCATATTAAATATATTCAAATGAGTTAACTCAGAACAGAGCTGTCTCAAGAGAACTACAAAGTTTTGTTGTGCAAATTAGAAAGGTAGCTTTGCAGTAATATTTTACTCAGATGACAAAATTTTATGGGCCTTTAGCTCTTTTTCCTGCAATTTCCTTTTTTTCACAAATCAAAAATTGAATTATTTTGCCTTGAGCTTATTTTCCTCCTCTTAGTTAACATTTCATTGTTAATCCTGAGGCTCAAGGCCCCCATCTTTCTATATGTCCTGTCAGCTGCAAGGTATTAGAATTGTGAGATACGGATATCTTTTTGTCACATAAATCTGCATCCGATAAATCTATCTGCTGCCACAAGGCAGCTTTGAGCCCTTGGGAAACTTTTGTGAGTGTCATATTGTCATAAGGAAATCAGTTCATATATATATCATACCGTAGGTGAAGGTAAATTTCCATAAGAGTAAAATTAATATTTAATAAAAATACAGAATTCTAGAGTAGAACGTGTTTAATTACACTATTTTATTATGTGTTTCCTATCAGGTTGGGGGTGCTACATTAAACTGTATTTCTGTATGCAGCTCTAATGAGTACAAAAAAAAAATATGCAAATCATTTTGCAGAAGTTTTACATGCAATTTTTTTATTTTCCAAAATATAACAATACACGGTACATATTGAGTATTCAGAGCGTCTAACATGACACAGCAGATAATAAAGAGGTCATACAATCTGGATGTACACAAGGCAATGAAAATGTTATTCCACACAGCATTTCCGTAATCTGTATATATGTATATATTACTATATCCTGATGAGGTCGACCATCGTTAGCCAAACTCTACGTATTTAGAAAGAGTTTTACACGGTCTAAAGGATTGAAAAATTATCTGTTTATTGCATCCCACCAATAGACCGGACTATAATAGGAATATCAGTTTGCCTTCATAAGGCATTGGGAACATGATCTAGGACAAGATCTCCCTCTTTCCAAATTACCAGACATACTTCTATCTCCACATATTGCATCCCGATGTGTCCGCATGCAAGAAAACGGATACAAACTCCTGACTAGATGATATAAAACTCCAGACACAACCTGCCTCTTTTCTGTCTCAGCCTCTGATAGATGTTGGAGATGCCTAAGCAATAGAGGATCCTTCTTCCATATCTGGTGGGAATGTCCTACTATAATAAATTGGTGGAAGGAAATATTCCGACTAAGCAACCAGATATGCCGTACCTCAGTGCCAATATCACCCCTCAAATCCCTACTCAACATATATGATGCAAATGACCCACAATCCCCCCCCCCTTTCTGTTTAGACAACTACTTATCGCAGCACGCCTATTGGTCCCGAAACACTGGCTATCCACTACTGGAACAATGGAAGCAGAAAGTAGACCAATTGTATTGCTTTTAAGAACTATCTTCATGGGAAGCCAGAAACCACCAGAATTTTTTTAACCAGTGGCAACTAACATGCAATTTTTGAGCCAAAGTCAAAAGTGGGTTCCAAAGGAATGGAAAATATTAAGACATTTGGCTAAAATAAAGCTGCATCAAAAACTACAATAGCACATGTTACTTTCATCACTAACACAATAGGACGATAATACTTTAGAGAATATGGTTATGATTGGAATTTCTTCCTTAACAAGAGGGGACAGTGCCATAATACACTTGCATAGGACTTCCATCCTCTACCACTTAGCATTCTGTAACACAGTCAGTAGAACACATGCTCAACTCAAGTTTTCCTCTTATCCTTGAAATGCATTAATACATTGGAAATCTGGTGCTACCATTCCCCCTGTGTCCACTGGCACTAGAAGCACTGATTGGACAATGCTAGACTGTGCAGAGACTTATGTCCAATTGGTAGCACCCAGTTTTCATTTCATTCATAAATATCTAGGAGGAAAAACAGAGAAACATCACAATGCAGAGTTTTAAAGGGCATCTGTCTTTAGATTTGTATCTATGAAAATGTCTGTTCTGTTGTATGTACGCTTGGTAGCTGAAGGCATCTATGTTGGTCCCATGTTCATATGTGCCTGCATTGCTGAGAAAAATGATGTTGTAATATATGCAAATGAGCCTCTAGGAGCAACAGGGGTGTTGCCTTTATACCTAGAGGCTCCTTGCTCCTCCTGCTTTCTCTGTCAGACCCTCCCTTTCTTTCCATGCAGGGACCTGGCCCTGTTAATCATGAAGGAGATGCTGGCAGAAGAAGCAGGAACAAGGGTTCAAAGAGCAGCTTGGTCCTACTTTTTCTGCACTTAACTGCTTATTTTTCTTACAGAAAAGAACACAAAATGGGCAAATCACCATTTTTTGTCACTTTACCTTCTAAAAAAATTGAATAAAAGGTGATCAAAATGTCACACACACTTCAACATGATATCACTGAAAGTATAGACTGACTGCAAAAAAAAAGAGCACTCACACAGTTCCATACACATACCTACAAAAATGTTTTTTATATTTTTTCAGTATTAAAATGCAAGAAAAATCATACAATTGTGGTTATGTTATAGTCATACACATCCAGAAAATTATTTACTGTGGTGGAATTCCTTTTTTTTTTTTTCCAATTCCATCCCATTTGGAATTTTGTTTACAGCTCTCCACTATACCATATGTAATATTAAATGGCACCATTAGAAATTACAACTTACCCTCATATGACTATGTGAATGGAAAAATAAAAAAGTTATGGCTCTGGGAAGGCAGTGAGTAAAAAATAAAAATGAAAAAATGAAAAATTGCAGGGTCCTCTAAAAGTTAAACATTTCTATTTACCTACTGATACCACTAAAGGGTGCTCCATTCAGATTGATTAAGTTAAAAGAGAGCCGTCTTTAGTAAGCTCCTCTTAGTGGTGGCAAACAGAATGTTATCATTTCAGTCACCACTAGAGGGGGTCGCATACAGATTTATTATTGAGTTCAAAGGGAGATGTCTTAAGCAAGCTCCCCCCTATCTGCTTTTTACTATTGATGTAAATCAATATCAGTTCGGCGGGAATCTAATAGCCGGCACCACCGATGATCAGCTGTTTGAAGAGAAGGCAGCGCTCGTATGAGGATGCCATAGCAGTTATTACACTGCTCACCGCTGTAGTTGCTGTGCAGTTAAACAAAGTAGATTAAGCAGCGCTCGATCCCCGACAATCTGATATTGATGACCTATTCTGAAAATAGGTCATCAATAGTAAAAAGCAGACAACCCCTATAGGGCAGCCAGAATTTTATAATTTCATTCTATGGCTCTATGAAGCAAATCATAGTATTTGGAGCTTTGTGTCAGAAACATAAAGTTCCATCCCCTAAAAAGTTATATTATAAAATGAATTTGTGCAGAATATTAGAATGAAATTAAAATGATGTTCATTATTCCATTTACAATTTAAATGTAGTGTATCTAATGGCTGGTAAAATTATTATAATAAGACCCATCATAGTTTTGTTGCAGTAAAATAGGTATATACAAAGGCTGAGAGGGCTAAATATGGGACAGTAATTTTTCTTTTCATCATGTCTCTTCTTCGGACCAGGTAAAACCATTCCACACTCTTTGTGCTAAGAAAATCTCTCAGTATATCAATTTTGAACATTGCTGTTCTTGGCCTGCACTATGTTATCATTGCAATATGCAATTACTGAATTACTGTCCCACGGCTAGAAGCATTCCTATTTACTGTCTTCTTCTATTCTTAACGCCCTGTTTGGATGTTTCAGCTACTTTGCTAAGTGCATAGGTCTTTGAAAAGGTATATACACAAATATGTGTATGTCTTTGTAAAGGCTGCATTATTGGCAGCAAACAGGGACAAAGACATTCAAGTAATCATGCTGTACGTCTCGCAGTATTTGTACAATCACTGTAGAATGTATAGAATCGACAATGTAGAGGTTCTTAACTCTTTGTTATAAAACTGGAACAAAAGGCAGCATACTTTCCATTCCCCAAACAATTTTATGTAGTTAACATAGTTTCCTAAATACATTTGAGTCATATATACAGCAGAGGCAGAGGTGAAGGAAAGCAAACTCCAGTCATCAACCCAATAAAGTATGAATTTGCATACCTCTAGGTGTATTTATATTTAGCATGAATATGGTAGGCTAATTTTCCATTTAATTAATCTTTCAAGCTATTTGCCTATCGGTAGAAGTAAATGTTTTAGCTTGCACTTCTGAAAGGATTCATTATAAAAGTTCAGAAATTGACAAATATTATTGTACCTGACCCTTTAGATGCCTTATGATAACCTAACCACTATGATATCACAATCTGAGATATCATTTGGGATTTTTTAAATTCACTAATTGGTTGTGCCTGCTCTGCCTTTTACTTCTGTTTTTATGAAATTCCACATTGTTGTCACGAGGGTGTCACAACCTATCGCTGACCCTGTTGTGCCTGGGGTCAGAAGGTCTCAGCGGGTGGCCACTCGCTCGGTTTCAAGAGATCGCTCCATGACCTAGTGGTGAGAATGAATTCCGGTCCAGGTTTTCCTGCTTAGATTTGCGATCCTTTTTGTCCCATTTAGGAATCTGTAGCTTTTCCTTTCAGCTGTTCTCTGTCAGCCACTCCCAGCTACTATGTATTCTCCCTTTCTGCTTCTCTTGTTGTCAGATATAGATCTTATTTCCAGATATTCTATTCTGACCTCTGGTGGAGTCGGAGTTGCTGTGGAGCTGTTGGAACTGATGCTGTCGGATCTCCGGTTCTCTCCTGTTTGGTGAGGACTAGTGCTCCCACCGCCCTACTCACTACCTAGGGCTTATTTCAGGGTAAGCCAGGGACAAGGCAAATGATTGGTGTATGGGTTAGCAGCCCGTCTAGGGACATCAGGGCAGCCAGGTGCCAGTGCTAGGTGAGTTAGGGGTCACCACTCCTCCCTCTCCCTAGTGAAATGGTTCTCCCCTTTCCTCCCTTCTGCGCCACATGTCTGTTACCTGCCATATCTGATGTGATAATTGTATTGTCACTGTTTTGGACATAAGTTCCGGATTCTTGGACACTGTATTAGATTCATTCACTTTAAAGTGTTAATATAATGGATGAAAGGCACTTGTTTCTC
Source organism: Bufo gargarizans (assembly GCF_014858855.1). Taxonomy (NCBI): domain Eukaryota; kingdom Metazoa; phylum Chordata; class Amphibia; order Anura; family Bufonidae; genus Bufo; species Bufo gargarizans. The sequence continues at coordinate 184,515,346 of NC_058084.1, forward strand.
CATTCATGTTCAGTTCAAGACAGATTACTTAAGCGAATGAAAATTTGTAAGGAAATAGATACATTTTAGGGAAAAACTTAAACATTAAACCCCAGAGGTTATTTGCATCTGCATTTTCTATAGCTAATATGTTTGTTTAATTGTAATTTTTTATACTAATGGTTACACATCAAATTCTTGCCTAATAATTCTGATTTGAATAAATATCTTAAATTAATATGCTTTAAAATAGAGGGGTGGGGGAATTATCAAATCTTCCAATCAGGAATTTTTTCTTCAAAAAGTTACAAAATAGGGCTTTCCCAACTTTTTGAGGTTACTTTCAAAACATTTTTGTGACTTTTTGCATTTTTATGCCACTCAATCTAGTTTCGAAAAGTGGATATGATTATTTATGTTAATAATTCACTTCAGCTTTATACCTGGTAAAGTCTCAGAGCTACTCCATTAGGTGGGTGGGGTGCAGAAAACTGGAGTAGCATTTCTAAATAAAGGAGTTAGGTTTAAAGATGAGCCAAACTTTACAAACCAACCGTGACATTTGATAAATTTGGCCGCAAAGTACAATGCAGTATGTTATGTAAACAATAGGCCATTTTCTGGTGGTGCATTGTTCTCAAGTTTACAAATAAAAATGTAAGCGAGAATATACAGTAAGGTAACACAAACTAAGGCCTAGTTCACACGAACGTTTTTTTTGCGGGTGTACGGGCCGTTTTTTTGTGGTCCGTATACGGTCCGTATACGGAACCATTGATTTCAATGGTTCCGCAAAAAAAACGGAATGTGTTCCGTATGCCTTCCGTTTCAGTTTTTCAGTTTTTCCGTTCCGTTGAAAGATAGAGCTTGTCCTATATTTGGCCGTAAATCACGGGTCGTGGCTCCATTCAAGTCAATGGATCCGCAAAAAAAACGGAACACATACGGAAATGCATCCGTATGTCTTCCGTTCCGTTTTTTCTGAACCATCTATTGAAAATGTTATGGCCAGCCCAATTTTTCCTATGTAATTACTGTAAACTGTACATGGCATACGGAAAAACGGAACGGAACAACGGAACGGAAACGGAAACACAACGGAACTCAAAAACGGAACAACGGATCCGTGAAAAACGGACCGCAAAAAACTATAAAAGCCATACGTTCGTGTGAACTAGGCCTAAGGAAGATGAAACCTTCAAGGCAGCATATATAGAAAAATGTTATCTTTATAGATTTCACTATAAGTGACTTTTTCTATTTAATCCAGTATGAGAATTCCAGAAACCTCCTTCTTCTTGCATGCAGTCATTAAATTTGAAAGGCATCTATTGCATAGCACTTTTCTATGTTTGTATTGTGATAAAATATAGCCGAAAGAGTTTACGCTGAAGTGGAAAGAGAAAGTTTGAAGTATAAGTAGAAAATAAATGATTCTTCTAATACAGTATCATCACTTGTACTTGCGGATGCAGTTTTAATGATACAGAGTCCTGATTAAATTACAAGCTCTTCAGTTTGTGATCGGAATAAGTCTGGCAATGTTCAGTAATGACTTTTCCAAATTGCATTATTTCTCTTAAGAGAAGACAGAGCTCTGGATTATGTGTTTATTCATGTTACTAAAATACAACCGGTGGTTTAGTACCAAACCAAGAGTATTGCTCTCATGCTAATTGACTTTTTTATGACCTAGCTTAATCTATGATCTGAGACTAATTTTGTGTGTTGTCCTTGGGAGGACTGTATGACAAAAAGGAATAAATTCACATTTGCATTGCTTGAACAAATAAATTATTGAGAGACTGTTCCTCATAGATACGAAGAGGATACAATGATAAGGAATGATCTATGCATACATAGATCATACAGATTATTTATTTATTTATTTATTTTAATGCTTGTATACTGTTGGGTCAAAATATTATGTAGTATTGTGCAGAGATTGTCTCCATTTACACAAATCCCTTTGATACATGAAATGCCAGAGAACTTATGTATAGAGTACTTGGATTCTCCCATGTGCATAGAGCTAAATATCCATGCATTAAAGTGTGCACAGTGTCTATTCATTGGTAGCACAGACTTGGCTTGGAGTCATGTCTTTCTGAAATACTCAATTATACTGGTTAATGGGCAACTGGATCAATTTGGCAAAGGTCAAGCTCAGGAAACATATGTTATAGAAAGGTTACACAAAACCAGAGAAGTTCCCCATGATATATTACTCAATTTGGCTTTACAACGAAAACCTTCTGCTTACAACCTGTAAAAGGTGAATCGGTAAAATCAATATTTCAATTTCCTAGCATGTATTCTTTCCAACATTTTATTAGAAGACATTATGTAAATAATGAATAGCAAGATGAAAGTATTTTTAGCAAGATAAAATATTGTAGCATTTTTATAATGCCTGAGGGAGAAAGATATATTACCAAGGGATACACAAGTCTAAATTGTGCCATTTAATCTATAACATTCTTTTATGGTCATTAATGTCACATCTAACATCTATCAGCTATTAACAACTGATTTATAGACACGTATTATTTGTGTTTTCAATCTTTGGAGGTCTTTTGGGCAGACCCATCCACAGGGGTTAGACATCTTTCTTACATCTTGTGACCCACTGACATGATTCAAGGGGGCTCTGGTTTCAGCACTGTGACCTGTGATTTACTTCAGCAGCCGTCAAACCGGATGTTGATATACCGGGAACATAGTGGCCAGGGCAAGTCAGAACCCTATTGAAAGAGTGATTGGCTAAACTTTGCAAAAACGTTTGATACATCACAATGACATAACCCCTTAGGGACACATGACGTACCGGTACGGCATGTTTCCCGAGTCCTTAAGGACCCATGACGTACCGGTACGTCATGAGTTTAAAATAAGATTGCGGCACCCCGGGGGTTAATCTGTACTCATTAATCTGAAATCATTCAGCCGGCATCCTGTCACAATGTCGGGGGGGGGGGGGTCTCTGACCGTGGGGATCAAACTTTAAAATGCCCGAAATAAAGTTTTATTAACCCCCCCTGCACCCCTGAATGATATTATGTGGGCGGGTAGTGCAGGGGGGGTATCGCAGGCGGTGCGAGAGGCGATCCCCCGCCTGCCTCCCCTTGAATAATCGTTGGTGGACAGTGGTTATACCAGGGTGTCAGCACATTGCTGACACCCTGGTATAAACGGCTGACATCGGTGATGCGATGTCAGCCGTTTAACCCTTTCCATACAGCGGTCCGTACGGACCGCTGTATGGAAAAGGTTAACAGCTCAGGGAGCACCCTCCCTCTCCCATCGGGGGGCTGCTGTGCCTTTGCAGCCCCCCGATGGAGAGGGAGAGAGCCCCCAGACAGCCCCGTCCTTACCCTTCCCCGTCTGCGCAGTTGTGGCTACAACTGAGCAGACGGGGAAGGTTCCCATGGCAACAGGACGCCTTCTCAGGCATCCTGCTGTCCATGGTGCTGAACAGATCTGTGCTAAAGGCATAGATCTGTTCAGACAAAGTGTAAGTAAAATACAGTACAGTACCCTATATAGTGCATTGTACTGTATTATACAGACATCAGACCCACTGGATCTTCAAGAACCAAGTGGGTCTGGGTAAAAAAAAATATTAAAAAAAGGGAAAAAAGTAAAGATAAAAAAACACATTTATCACTGAATACCAAAAAATAAATAAATATATACTCTACATATTAGGTATCGCCGCCTCCGTAACGACCTGATCTATAAAACGGTCATGTTACTTTCCGCGCACGGTGAACGCCATAAAAATAAAAAAATAAAAATTAAGAGGAAATTGAAATTTTGCCCACCTTACTTCCCAAAAAAGGTAATACAAAAGGTAATACAACTGATCAAAAAAGTCGCATGTACGCCAAAATAGTACCAATCAAACCGTCATCTCATCCCGCAAAAATCATACCCTACCCAAGATAATCGCCCAAAAACTGAAAAAAACTATGGCTCTTAGACTATGGAAACACAAAAACATGATGTAAAACTAAAATAAATTAAAAAAAAGTATACATATTAGGTATCAACGTGTCCGTATTGACCGGCTCTATAAAAATATCACATGACCTAACCCCTCAGGTGACCACAGTAAAAAACAAAACAAAACAAAAAAAAGGTGTAAAAAAAGCCCTTTTTTATCATCTTACGTCACAAAAAGTGTAATAGCAAGCGATAAAAAAGTCATATGCACCCTAAAATAGTGACAATCAAACCGTCATCTCATCCCGCAAAAGAATGAGACCATACTAAGGATAATCGCCTAAAAAACTGAAAAAACTATGGCTCTTAGACTATGGAGACACTAAAACCTTTTCTTTTAAAAATGAAATCATTGTGTAAAACTTACATAAATAAAAAAAATTGTATACATATTAGGTATCGCCACGTCCGTGACAACCTGCTCTATAAAATTACCACATGATCTAACTTGTCAGATGACTGTTGTAAATAGCAAAAAAAAAATCGTGCCAAAAAAGCTATTTCTTGTTACCTTGGCGCTCAAAAAGTGTAATATAGAGCAACCAAAAATCATATGTACCCTAAACTAGTACCAAAAAAACTGCCACCCTATCCCGTAGTTTCTAAAATGGGGTCACTTTTTGGGAGTTTCTACTCTCGAGGTGCATCAGGGGGGCTTCAAATGGGACATTATGTCAAAAAAAACAGTCCAGCAAAATCTGCCTTCCAAAAACCGAATGGCATTCCTTTCCTTCTGCGCCCTGCCGTGTGCCCGTACAGCATTTTACGACCACATATGGGGTGTTTCTGTAAACTACAGAATCAGGGCCATAAATAATGAGTTTTATTTGGCTGTTAACCCTTGCTTTGTAACTGGAAAAAAATATTAAAATGGAAAATCTGCCAAAAAAGTGAAATTTTGAAATTGTATCTCTATTTTCCATTAAATCTTGTGCAACACCTAAAGGGTTAAAAACATTTGTAAAATCAGTTTTGAATACCTTGAGGGGTATAGTTTCTCAGATTGGGGTCACTTTTATGGAGTTTCTACTTTAGGGGTGCATCAGGGGGGCTTCAATTGGGACATGGTGTCAAAAAACCAGTCCAGCAAAATCTGGCTTCCAAAAACCATACGGCGCACCTTTCCCTCTACTCCCCGCTGTGTGGCCGTAGAGTAGTTTACGGCCACATATGGGGTGTTTCTGTAAACGGCAGAGTCAGGGCAATAAAGATACAGTCTTGTTTGGCTGTTAACCCTTGATTTGTTAGTGGAAAAAATGGGTTAAATTGGAAAATTTCATCCCCATTTGCCAATAACTCTTGTGCAACACCTAAAGGGTTAACGAAGTTTGTAAAATCAGTTTTGAATACCTCGAGGGGTGTAGTTTATAGAATGTTTATAGACTGTAGAATTTTTGTAAATTTCAGAAAAATTTCAAGATTCTAAACTTCTAAGCCTTGTAACATTCCCAAAAAAATAAAATATCATTCCCAAAATAATTCAAACATGAAGTAGACATATGGGGAATGTAAAGTCATCACAATTTTTGGGGGTAGTACTATGTATTACAGAAGTAGAGAAACTGAAAGTTTGAAATTTGAAAATTTTTCCACATTTTTGATAAATTTGGTATTTTTTTATATTAAGTACAATATGTGACAAAAAAACTATCTCAGAATGGCCTGGATAAGTCAAAGTGTTTTAAAGTTATCAGCACTTAAAGGGACACTGGTCAGATTTGCAAAAAATGGCCAAGTCCTTAAGGTGAAATCGGGCCGAGTCATTAAGGGATTAAAGATCTTGATCATGGGGGTTCAAGTGATGAGACTAGGTACTGCCGGATAATGTGCTGAGCAGGGACACTAAGAACTGTTCAGTGTCCCTGCTGCTGATAAGGTAGTCTTGCTATACGCAAACCACTACCTACAAACAGATATGTAGCCTTGCCACATGCATGTTGCTACTCTTTAAAAGACAGAGCAGGGACTTTGACTTCCCCCTAATCATTTTATCCCTGTGTCACCTGAGGAGTCTGGGGCTTTTAATAATTGGATGAAATGCACTGGGACACTTTTTTTTTTGTTCTTTTTTGTTTGCGCTTTTTTTCTGGCACTTTTATATGGCACTTTATGCTCTACAGACAGTGTGAAAATATGTAAGATTAGGGCTGTCTAGGGCCTTGATAATAGGGTAAGGTTCGGGATGGGGGCACTCTTTTCAGGGCGTTTAGGAGGTCATTAGGGCGTACTAGTTTGGTGAGGGTAAATTAGGGTAAGCATCCATAGGACAGAGCCACTGCTTATCGAACCGGGCCTCGATCCATACCAACCCTGTGCAGAACCATAGGACTGGTAAGATTTACCTACTAATTTTCATATACCAGTTCATATGGAAATCCTCCTTATTATTGACTCTCTTTCCTAAAAAGGAGGATAGTGATTGTGAATTGTGTTTTTGTATTTTTTTTGCTTGGAATTGGGGTTCTTGCTCTAGGGGATCCATTTCTGTTTATCCAAGTTTTAACTAGACTAATATTAAAAGTAAGATTTTATATTTTGGTACTGCCCCCTTCAAACATTAGTCATTACTATTGCAGTAGAGTGTGGGAGGTGCCAAAACAACAACCCCCCTCACATGAGCATATTTTTCAGTTATTCTAATATTCTAAGTGATGACACCCCACCAATTTCTAAAACATGGGGTTAGAAGTGTTCATCTGAGTGCTGTCTCTTTTACTGCTGAATATGAGCCATAGAAAGTAGAAAGTCTATGAGGCCATCTTTAGTTCCACCTTCAGTAGAGAGAAAAGCTGAATGCTTCTAACTTCTCAATTGGCAGATGTCTCTTTGATTGGACTCTCACTAATTATAGCATATCAAAATATTTACTCTCTGTTACTCTTTAAAGTAGTTGTTACCCAGGTGTCTCTGACTTTAGGAGTCTTAAAAACACAAATGGTTGTTTTATATGTTAACCATGGCTACTACGTGAAGCTTTTCAACTAACTATATTATTACTTCAAAGCTTCTAAAATAATAAACAATTATGCAACTTTGCAAATAATTTTGATTAAAAATGTTAACATATTATAGTTCTATAGCTATGGAGACTTCTTTGCTTTCATGGTTACGGATTATAAACAAACTATGTGTGTAGTCTAATCTGGTCAGCCATATCTTACTGTCTTTCATCTGCCCTCACTTCTGTTGTCTATAGGCTAGCATGTATGAACTGTGATGTACTGATACCACAAGATTCTCACAGTTGCATCTATTTATTTAAGGGTTTGTCCTTCTTGGAAATGCTCTTTGCATACACCCTATTAAAGCATATTAAATGTCCACAGTTGGGATATCCCATGCAGATGGCTCTTTTTTACACAGATGTTAATTTATTCAAATAGGTGCTATACTTTTTTCCCTAAGAATAATAACGGATCTGTTTTGTGGCTTTTACTTATGAATGAGCTGTCTTGGTTAGACCAGTCCTTAACCCCTTAAGGACCGGGCTCATTTTCACCTTAAGGACCAGGCCATTTTTTGCAAATCTGACCAGTGTCACTTTAAGTGGTGATAACTTTAAAACGCTTTGACTTATCCAGGCCATTCTGAGATTGTTTTTTCGTCACATATTGTACTTCATGATACTAGTAAAAAAAAGTCAAAAAAATTAATTTTTTTGCATAATAAAATACCTAATTTACCAAAAATTTGGAAAAATTAGCAAATTTCAAAGTTTCAGTTTCTCTACTTCTGTAATACATAGTAATACCCCAAAAAATTGTGATGACTTAACATTCCCCATATGTCTACTTCATGTTTGAATTATTTTGGGAATGATATTTTATTTTTTGGGGATGTTACAAGGCTTAGAAGTTTAGAAGCAAATCTTGAAATTTTTCAGAAATTTACAAAAACCCAATTTTTAGGGACCACTACAGCTCTGAAGTCACTTTGCGAGGCTTACATAATAGAAACCGCCCAAAAATGACCCCATTCTATAAACTACACCCCTCAAGGTATTCAAAACTGATTTTACAAACTCCGTTAACCCTTTAGGTGTTGCACAAGAGTTATTGGCAAATGGGGATGAAATTTGAGAATTTCATTTTTTTGCCTAATTTTCCATTTTAACCCATTTTTTCCACTAACAAAGCAAGGGTTAACAGCCAAACAAGACTGTATCTTTATTGCCCTGACTCTGCTGTTTACAGAAACACCCCATATGTGGCCATAAACTACTGTACGGCCACACAGCGGGGCGTAGAGTGAAAGGTGCGCCGTATGGTTTTTGGAAGCCAGATTTTGCTGGACAGTTTTTTTGACACCATGTCCCATTTGAAGCCCCCTGATGCACCCCTAGAGTAGAAACTCCATAAAAGTGACCCCATCTAAGAAACTACACCCCTCAAGGTATTCAAAACTGATTTTACAAACTCCGTTAACCCTTTAGGTGTTGCACAAGAGTTATTGGCAAATGGGGATGAAATTTGAGAATTTCATTTTTTTGCCTAATTTTCCATTTTAACCCATTTTTTCCACTAACAAAGCAAGGGTTAACAGCCAAACAAGACTGTATCTTTATTGCCCTGACTCTACTGTTTACAGAAACACCCCATATGTGGCCATAAACTACTGTACGGCCACACAGCGGGGCGTAGAGTGAAAGGTGCGCCGTATGGTTTTTGGAAGCCAGATTGTGCTGGACAGTTTTTTTGACACCATGTCCCATTTGAAGCCCCCCTGATGCACCCCTAGAGTAGAAACTCCATAAAAGTGACCCCATCTAAGAAACTACACCCCTCAAGGTATTCAAAACTGATTTTACAAACTTTGTTAACCCTTTAGGAGTTGCACAAGATTCAATGGAAAATAAAGATATAATTTCAAAATTTCACTTTTTTGGCAGATTTTCCATTTTAATATTTTTTTCCCAGTAACAAAGCAAGGGTTAACAGCCAAACAAAACTCATTATTTATGGCCCTGATTCTGTAGTTTACAGAAACACCCCATATGTGGTCGTAAACTACTGTACGGGCACACGGCAGGGCGCAGAAGGAAAGGAATGCCATACGGTTTTTGGAAGGCAGATTTTGCTGGACTGGTTTTTTGACACCATGTCCCATTTGGAGCCCCCCTGATGCCCCCCTAGAGTAGAAACTCCATAAAAGTGACCCCATCTAAGAAACTACACCCCTCAAGGTATTCAAAACTGATTTTACAAACTTTGTTAACCCTTTAGGTGTTGCACAAGATTCAATGGAAAATAGAGATACAATTTCAAAATTTCACTTTTTTGGCAGATTTTCCATTTTAATATTTTTTTTCCTGTAACAAAGCAAGGGTTAACAGCCAAACAAAACTCATTATTTATGGCCCTGATTCTGTAGTTTACAGAAACACCCCATATGTGGTCCTAAACTACTGTACGGGCACACGGCAGGGTGCAGAAGAAAAGGAATGCCATACGGTTTTTGGAAGGCAGATTTTGCTGGACTGGTTTTTTGACACCATGTCCCATTTGAAGCCCCCCTGATGCACCCCTAGAGTAGAAACTCCAAAAAAAGTGACCCCATTTTAGAAAGTACGGAATAGGGTGGCAGTATTGTTGGTACTAGTTTAGGGTACATATGATTTTTGGTTGCTCTATATTACACTTTTTGTGCGGCAAGGTAACAAGAAATAGCTTTTTTGGCATGTTTTTTTTTTTTGTTATTTACAACATTCATCTGACAGGTTAGATCACGTGGTAATTTTATAGAGCAGGTTGTCACGGACGCGGCGATACCTAATATGTATACAATTTTTTTTATTTATGTAAGTTTTATACAATAACTTCATTTTGAAAACCAAAAAATTGTTTAGTGTCTCCATAGTCTAAGAGCCATAGTTTTTTCAGTTTTTGGGTGATTATCTTGAGTAGGGTCTAATTTTTTGCGGGGTGAGATGACAGTTTGATTGGCACTATTTTGGGGTGCATATGACTTTTTGATCGCTTGCTATTACACTTTTTGTGACGTAAGATGGCAAAAAATTGCTTTTTTTACACAGTTTTTTTTTTTTTTTTTTTACGGTGGTCACCTGAGGGGTTAGGTCATGTGATATTTATATAGAGCCGGTCGATACGGACGCGGCGATACCTAATATGTATACTTTATTTTTATTTATGTACATTTTACACAATGATTTTATTTTTGAAACCAAAAAAAATCATGTTTTAGTGTTTCCATAGTCTAAGAGCCATAGTTTTTTCAGTTTTTGGGCGATTATCTTGAGTAGGGTCTCATTTTTTGCGGGATGAGATGACGGTTTGATTGGTACTATTTTGGCGTACATGCGACTTTTTTGATCACTTTTATTACCTTTTTTGGGAAGTAAGGTGGGCAAAATTTCAATTTTCTCATAGTTTTTATTTTTTTATTTTTATGGCGTTCACTGTGCGGGGAAAGTAACATGACCATTTTATAGATCAGGTCGTTACGGACGCGGCGATACCTAATATGTGTAGTGTATTTTATTTTTTTAATTTTTATTCAGTGATAAATGTTTTTTTTTTTTTATCTTAACTTTTTTCACTTTTTATTTGATTTTTTTGACCCAGACCCACTTGGTTCTTGAAGATCCAGTGGGTCTGATGTCTGTAAAATACAGAACAGAACCTATATAGGTTTCTGCACTGTATTTTACTTACACTGAACAGGTCTATGCTTTCAGCACAGATCTGTTCAGCACCATGGACAGCAGGACGCCTGATCAGGCGTCCTGTTGCCATGGGAACCTTCCCCGTCTGCTCAGTTATGGTCAGAACTTCGCAGACGGGGAAGGGTAAGGACGGGGTTCTGGGGGGGCTGTCTGGGGGCTCTCTCCTTCTCCCATCGGGGGGCTGCAAAGGCACAGCAGCCCCCCGATCGGAGAGGGAGGGAGCTCCCTCTTACTGTTAACCTTTTCCATACAGCGGTCCGTACGGACCGCTGTATGGAAAGGGTTAAACGGCTGACATCGCATCAACGATGTCAGCCGTTTATACCAGGGTGCCAGCAATGTACTGGCACCCTGGTATACCCACTGTACACCAACGATTATGCAATGGGAGGCGGGCGGGGGATCGCGATCCCGCCTGCCGCACCGCCCGCCTCCCGCAACGCCCCCACTGCATGCGACACCCCCCCTGCACCACCCGCCGCCATCAAATCGTGCAGGGGTGCAGGGGGGGGTTAACAATATTGATTTCGGGCACTCTGAAGTTTCTGATCCCCGCGGTCAGGGACCGCGGGGATCAGAAACGGGAAAAAGCGCAGCAAACCGCAGGTCTGAATTGACCTGCGGTTTTCTGCGATCGCCGATACGGGGGGGTCAAATGACCCCCCCCTGCGTTGTTACGGGATGCCGGCTGAATGATTTCAGCCGAAATCCCGTTCCGATTAACCCCAGCGGCGCCGGAATTAAGATTTTAAGTTAGGACGTACCGGTACGCCCTTGGTCCTTAAGGACTCGGGAAATAGGGCGTACCGGTACGCCCTATGTCCTTAAGGGGTTAAAGTAAAATTATTTTATCTTAAATGCATATTGGTGCCCACAAGGGGTTTCTACAAGGAATATCTACCTACTTTCTTAGTCAGTGGGTATAAGAGGTAAACAATTATCTTACACACACAGCCTTTTATGTATGCATCAAGATGCATTTTCTATATATTTCGGGTTGAGCGAATCGGGTTGGGATTACAGTTTAAAAGTTAATAACATGGGCCCCGTCTTACTTTAATGCTTGTGGAGCTCGCCTGTAGCAGCGAGGTTTTGTTGACTACAAAATAAATCAATAGAAGAAGTGACGTGCGTTTCGGCACATGCAAGTGCCTTTATCAAAACAATGTGAGCAGCACAGTTTCCTTGGGGCAGCCGATTTGCTCCTCTTTTGGGTTATAGTAAAGCTGTTAAGTGACGTGGCTGACACTCTTTGTAATATGAAACCAGTGAGATGAGTATCTATCCGAATATACAGTTGCAAGAAAAAGTATGTGAACCCTTTGGAATGATATTGATTTCTGCACAAATTGGTCATAAAATGTGATCTGATCTTCATCTAAGTCACAACAATAGAAAATCACAGTCTGCTTAAACTAATAACATAAAAAGAATTAAATGTTACCATGTTTTTATTGAACACACCATGTAAACATTCACAGTGCAGGTGGAAAAAGTATGTGAACCCTTGGATTTAATACTTGGTTGAACCTCCTTTGGCAGCAATAACTTCAACCAAACGTTTCCTGTAGCTGCAGATCAGATGTGCACAACGGTCAGGAGTAGTTCTTAACCATTCCTCTTTACAGAACCATTTCAGTTCAGCAATATTCTTGGGATGTCTGGTGTGAATCGCTTTCTCGAGGTCATGACACAGCATCTCAATCAGGTTGAGGTCAGGACTCTGACTGGGCCACTACAGAAGGCGTATTTTCTTCTGTTTAAGCCATATTGTTGTTGATTTACTTGTATGCTTTGGGTCGTTGTCCTATTGCAACATCCATCTTATGTTGAGCTCCAGCTGGTGGACAGATGGCCTTAAGTTCTCCTGCAAAATGTCTTGATAAACTTGGGAATTAATTTTTCCTTTGATGATAGCAATCCGTCCAGACCCTAACACAGCAAAGCAGCCCCAAACCATGATGCCCCCCCCCCCACCATACTTTACAGTTGGGATGAGGTTTTGATGTTGGTTTGCTGTGCTTATTTTTCTCCACACATAGTGTTGTGTGTTTCTTCCAAACAACTCAACTTTGGTTTCATCTGTCCACAGAATATTTTGCCAGTACTGCTGTGGAACATACAGGTTCTCTTGTGCAAACTGTAAACATGTAGTAATGTTTTTTTTGGACAGCAGCGGCTTCCTCTGTTGTATCCTCCTATGAAATCCATTCTTGTTTAGTGTTTTATGTATCCTAGATTCGCTAACAGAGATGTTAGTATATGCCAAGTCTTTAGCTGACACTCTAGGATTCTTCTTCGCCTCATTGAGCAGTCTGCGCTGCGCTCTTGCAGTCATATTTACAGGACGGCCACTCCTAGGGAGAGTAGCAGCAGTGCTGAACTTTCTCCATTTATAGACAATTTGTATTACCGTGGACTGATGAACAGCAAGGCTTTTGGAGATAATTTTATAACCCTTTCCAGCTTTATGTAAGTCAACAATTCTTAATCATAGGCCTTCTGAGAGCTCTTTTGTGCGAGGAATCATTCACATCAGGCAATGCTTCTTGTGAAAACCAACACTTCCAATCTTATCTTATTGATTGGACTCCAGTTGACTGACACCTCACTCCAATTAGCTCTTTAAGATGTCATTAGTCTAGGGGTTCACATACTTTCTCCACCTGCACTGTGAATGTTCACATGGTGTGTTCAATAAAAACATGTAATTATTTGTGTGTTATTAGTTTAAGCAGACTGTGATTGTCTATTGTTGTGACTTGATCAATGAAGATCAGATCACATTTTATGACCAATTTGTGCAGAAATACATATTATTCCAAAGGGTTCACATACATTTTCTTGCAACTGTATATCTCAATGCCCCTCAATGGGGTGCTTTTAACTCATTAGGGCTGCAAGGTAATGGTATAGTGTGACCCCCTGTTTTGTTGTATGTCACACAGCCCTGTTTGAGCGAGTTATGATCCTAGTTGTACTTGAGCCTAAAATGGCTACTGTTAACAGTGAGTGTGCTGCTCCTTCTCGCTGGTCTGTGCAGCTGACACCACTTGACTATTCAGCAGGGAGGTGAGCTGGTGTATTATAGAATAGGTGTCCCCCCACTGCCCTGACCCTTCTGTGGGCTTACTGTGCTGTCCTGACGAGCGGGGATGCCTTAGAGAGCCGGAGACTGGCAGGCAGCGTGCAGAAGATCAGCGCAGGAGCAATAGCACGTAATAAGGTGGCACGCTGGGCAGTGAGAAGCCATCAGAACTGCCGGATCCCTGCTCAGAACCTGATGATTTCCACAGGTAGAAGGGCCGTGGATCCACACTTCAGGAGACCCCCTCTCCTGTGCTTTTAATCAGGTGTGGTATGCTGTGGGCCGCTTTAGAGCATCTCAGGGTGGGAGAGCTAGGAATCAGCAGCCATCTTCTTCAGCAACTAGGCTTCGCTGAAGACCTATCGCAAGATTTGCAACTCGGCAGCCTGAAAGTCACTTGAGTTGGCGGGGAAGCAGATATAACCTGGCTTGGTTTGAATCGCCCCCATATTTTCATTGAGGCAAGTACTGATTGGATGTGATATAATATTGCCCTCCTTGCTTGCACCAATAACAACCCAAATAGTGGAAGTTTATTAATTTAACTTACTTGTACATATTTATCACTGTCAGCATTCATGAGGCAGTTATTGTAATTTAATTCACATTCCTCCTTCTACTCTCACCAGCTACAGCTCAAACTTTTGAGAGACTAATAAATTTAGCGGTCTACACGATCTTTATCCGTGTGAATTCAGAGCTTCCTTTTCCGTTTTTACACACTAATACCAGGACATAGGAAATAACCCGGGTAGAACCCACCAGCGACATTATTTTAATTAAAGCTATTCATAACGACATTGGCTCTTGGCGGCGGCGCAAGTATTCCATCTTTGATTGATTTGTTTTTAAAATAATTGATTCACTCAACCCTAATCATAATGTTTCATTTCAATTTGCATTACTTTATAAAAGTTCACATTTCCAGTATTTATTTTATTATTTAGCATGCAGCTAGTGTCTAACTCTCGAAGTTAATACTGTGCTTTGTAGACAGCTATCCTTTGTTCTGATTTTTATTTTATTTTTTTATAGATGGTTGTTAGTGTAGTTCATGATTTAATATAGGGGTTCATAGCCTAATACATAATATAATGTTATGGATTACACAAACTATCTGTGATATATTGCGTACTACACTGTTAAAACCCATTGTAGCAAGTGACTGAACTCACATCTGTATATTTTGTCTCTTCTGCCCTTTTTAGCTTCAATAATAGTTATGGAAAAATTGTATAATTAATTATTAATTTATAATTGAGCATTTATAATGGAAAATTCATTCACTGCTATAATAAAGGAAGGATAAAAGTGAGTTGTTCACAATGTTGCCAAAACTTTTCTCTTGGCAGCATACAAATTCGCTCCAGTTTTTATAGGTAATAGGATATTTTATATTGCGGCATAAGTCACAATTTTCCTTCTTGCAATGCAGTTTTTACAGATGCAGTATACTAAAGTGTACCATAAAAGCACAGGTTTTGACATTTTTAATTGCCGACCCCTATATGCCAAATGTTGCAATAGCTCTAAGGGGTCCATTAAACTGGAGAGTTATCTTTGTTATAAAGGTAACAGCTAACGAGCATATTTGTTTCTGATTTCAATCCTCTAAGTTCTACATTTTATGCTCTACATTCTACCACTTCAGTTTACAATATGTTTAATATAACGTGAGTGATTTATAAGGTGTGAATTATAAACAGCAAGCTATGAAGTCAAGTTTAAATTGCAATTTTGTAGCATAAATTAAAGCACAAAATATTACATAAGCCGTAAGGGTTCGATGATGCATACTATCATTACTTAACATGTATAACAACAGAGGCATAACCCTGGGTTAAACATTGAGGTTGTTTCTTAAGGATGCATCTGTACGAAGTATGTTAGAATAGCATTTTTTACTTGAAGTCAACGTAGTAAGTCACAAGAAAACTCTAACAAAACCAGATAAAATACTATTTACTTTAAATGGAACGTGTCAGGTGATTTATGTTTTGTATGTACTCTATGATATAGAGATTTATATTATTTATAACAGGACTCCTAGAAGCCACAGTGAGAGTCCTGATTATCCTGCCCCCACACAGAGTGATTGACAACCTTCTCTAAAGACACACTGATACAGAAAGAGCTCTCAATCACTGCATGTGGGTGGAGTGTGTAGGACTCTCGCTGCTTATCCTAGGAGTCCTGTCAAGATTTTTTCTGCTTTTTGCTTAGAGAGTGTTTCCCAAATCACATAACCTGTATATCACTGAATTCAGCTCCTCTCTATGTCTGCATCATATCCTGCCCTCAGATATGGCAACAGAAATTGCTTGATAAGTTCACTTTAATCTGGTAAAAACGCACCAAAATACTGTAAGAATGATGAATCATGTGGTGAAGTGCTTGCTTTTTATCTAGAAACAGCACCATTCCTGTTTGTTTGTCTGGTTTTGTAGCTTAGCTCCATTAAGGAAAAAGGAGCAGTGTATAGTCTAAAGGAGAAGTGTAAAGCCATGTAGAACTTCTGTTTTTCTCAACAACTGCTCTGAAATGCCTAGAGGCCCTCATGTATGGCAGAAGTGTTGGGTCTCTTCAAAACCACCACTTCCAGTCACTAATGTCACTGCAGATGACGTTTTTCCATTGCAACAGGGCCTCTTACAAATGCATAAACCTGGTCTTAACTATAGTTCTGAACCATATCTAAGTTTAGGGATTCATTTTAGATAAATACAAATGTTTCTTTTATCACCTTATAAACATTTATTTCTTGGTGTTCAAGATTACATTGTTTTTGTTTTTGATACAATTTTCTCTAATTTTGAAAAGATTGTTCATACAATCGAGCATATAAATATTACAACACAGAGCAGAATGCTAGTTTATACTATATTGGAAAGGTTTTCAATTTTCCAATATATTTTCTGAATCCATTCTTCACAGTTTCCAAGATCTCTGCTCAGTGCCATACAATAGGAACCTCTATTATTCATGTACAGTGATTAAAAGGATAACCTGGTCAAGTGATTCAGGTACATGACTGACTATAATTACAGTTCAGTTATCAGAACTGTTACTATTCTGTAATGAGTCTTGCATCTTTGACCATCTAATTACCAGGATACATTTTTATCCCTTAGAAGAAAATAATTACAAACTAATATTGAGCAGACACCTTGAAAATAATGACTAAATTATACACAGGAGATTGCATATATTGTATATTTTGCAACATACAAAATAATTAGCTGAAACCAGAAAAATAAAAAAATACAGAATCTAAGAAGCAATCCTAAAAGGGTTTTCATTTAACAGTAACTGCCCACTTTCTTTTGACAGTGTACAGTGCAGGTGCTGAATCTACAGACATATACTGTACTTTGGCATCGCTGTAGAGAAGCAGAGAGAGTGTCAGAGGGTGCATTTAGTCTACGAACGAGGTAGAATTAACAGTTCTGGTTCTTATTGCAGACGCCTGCTCTAAATAATCTACAGTCAAGGTGAGAGGAAACTCTGATCCCAGCTCATAAAAGCTGTTTCCTTCTTTGATCAGGTCACTTTTTTTCCAGCAACCCAGTTAAACACTGAGGAGCTCGCTTCTGGAGTCAGCCATGAAGATCTAAAAATGACCCCAGGGCTGTCTGTAAAGTAATCTCTAACCCTATGTATTAGCATACAGGAGTATGCTTAAATATTATAAGCATAAAGTGAAGTTATATAAACTTAAATGGTAACAGTGTGAAACAAAAACACTATAGAAAAAAAGTAGAATTTGTCTTTCCTTTTATGCATATTTAAAAAGGATAAAATTAAATAATAATTTATATGTACCTGAGCACTAATGAAAAAAAATGCAATTTATACTGCATAAAACATATTTGTGGTCGAGGCTACGGATGTTGAGAGGACGAATGGTGGCTGCGTGGCCATGGTGACCTGGCATAACTGGCCTGAGGTGTGCCTGAAGCCATGTCCGAGGGTAGGCCTATAAGGGGGCCTACCCGGGTGAAACTTAAGGAGAAGGGAGGGAAGAGGGTGGGGCACCGCAAGAGCCCGCAATGAGAGGGGGGAGGCTTGGAGGATTTATAAGCCTCCACCCCTCCCACAATTACAGGCTGTGAACAGCCTTAATATTTGTGGTCGAGGCTACGGATGTTGAGAGGACGAATGGTGGCTGCGTGGCCATGGTGACCTGGCATAACTGGCCTGAGGTGTGCCTGAAGCCATGTCCGAGGGTAGGCCTATAAGGGGGCAAAAGAGACGGTTAGGAAGAATTGATGTTTATTGAAATTACAACACGAGGTTACAGAAAGCGTCGGAGATTTCTTTGTGCGGATTGGGAATGTAACGGGTGAAGCAGGAGGACTTCCAGCGGCCCATTTTCCGGATGATGTGGCACGGGACGTTGTGTTTTGATGCTGCTGAAGCGGCACCTATGCGGAAGGAGTGACCCGATATGGTTTTGGGATCGTGGCCCAACCCCGTGGCCAGGATGCGAATATGATGGATGAACCGGGCCGTGGTGAGAAATGTGCCTTTGAACGGTAGGAGTGGTTCGTTCTTGGAGGAATGTGCCAGCAGGGCCAATAGCTTGTTGAGAGTCTGGACCGGGCACCACTTATTGAAGGTTTGGAAGAATTTGATTTGGACGGGCGGCCCGGATTGCGATGTTTTGGTGGATGGTAGGTTTAGTACGAGGTGATCTGGGTGACGAATTAACTGGCTTTTGGTTAAACCTTTGGTTTTGGATGACCCTATGGTGAATTCTCCCGGGCGCAAGAAGCCATAAAAACTCAGATACATTGCGGCTTTAATGACCGTGGAAGGAAGAAGGCCAAAAGGAAAACCGTCTAATGAATCTGAGAGCTTTCTGAACAGCTCCCCAGACACGGGTTGCCTGCTGGGCGTGCTGCTCCGGCTGTTCCTGAGGATGCCCCTAAGGGTGGCCTTGACTACTGGGGACGTGAAGGCTGACTTGCTACCTGGGTCTCTCAGCATGGAGTGGTGCTGAACCCCTGACAAATACAGTTTAATGGAGTTGTAGGATAGCTTGAGGTGCGTGTGACAATATGCGAGAAAGGCTATTAAATATGTGGACTTATCTGTGTTGGTTCTAGGATGGAGATGGGAAAATTGTTTATAGATGTTCCAACCGGTCCTGTAGTTCCTGGTCGTGTTGGCGGAAAGAGAGCTGAGCATGAGGGACTTTGCAGTGGAAATGAAATGTCCTAATCCATTCGAAGGGTGTGGTAATCCGGAGGCAACAGACTCGTTGGTTCCGCCTCTGGCATGATCTGGAAGAAATGATCAAGGTTAAAACGGGACAATGCATCAGCGGCGGTGTTACGAATGCCCGGGATGTGCCTGGCTGAAATGTGGAAATTGTGGCGTAAGGATAGCCATACTAGCCTGCGAACGAAGGACATGATGTGAGGACATTTGGAGCGCCCTTTACTGAGGATATCTACCACTGATTGGTTATCTGTGATGAAAGCAACTGGGGAATCTGCCCATTGATTACCCCAAACCTGAGCAGCCGCCACGATAGGGTAGATCTCCAGTAGAGGAGAAGATCTGAGGAAGTCGGGTAAGGAGGAAATCGCGGCGGGCCATGGTGCGGCGAACCACTGTGTGTTGTAAATGGCCGCAAAACCTCTGGATGCTGCGGCATCTGAAAAGACCATGGGGAAATCGGGACTCCATTGGGGAATAAACAGGGAAACCCCGTTCCAGTGGGTAATGAAGGAACTCCACATGGTCAAGTCAGCCGTTGCCTGGGCATCCAAGAACACCGTGGAGTCCTGCTCAGGAGCTGAAGGTAACAGATCTAGAAGCCCGGACATGAAAGCTTTCCCTTGGGGCATGATCCTTGTGGCGAAGTTTAACATGCC
Source organism: Bufo gargarizans (assembly GCF_014858855.1). NCBI lineage: Eukaryota > Metazoa > Chordata > Amphibia > Anura > Bufonidae > Bufo > Bufo gargarizans. Next base: position 184,534,982 of record NC_058084.1, read on the forward strand.
AAGGAGCGACTGTAGCTCTCGTTTGGTGAGGACGTGGGAGCCCGTGAACTGTGTGATGATTGACCTGATTTTGAGAAGCTTATCGGCTGGTAGTCTGGCTTCCATTTTCTCTGTGTCGAGCACGACACCGAGAAAGGTGACCACCGTGGCGGGTCCCTCTATTTTGGACGGGGCTACCGGAACCTGGAGATCTTTGAGAATGCGCAGGAAGTTACTAAGTTTGCATGGTTTAACACTGGGGGGTTCGATCAGGAGGAAATCATCGAGATAGTGTAGTGCCATTGGACATTTGCAGCGATTGACCAAGATCCAGTGGAGGGCTTGGGCAAACCGGTCAAACAGCCAGGGACTGCTTTTTGAACCAAAAGTTAAACGGGTAGCAAAATAGTAACTGTCCTGCCATTTGATGCCATGGAATTTCCAGAGCTGGGGATCGATGGGTAATAGCTTGAACGCGTCGGCTATGTCTGCTTTAGACAACCAAGCTCCTTTGCCTGCTAACAGAATGAGGGAAATGGCTTCCTGGAGTGAGGAATATTTCATGGAGAATCAGGGAGTTTAGGCTGGGGATGTATGAACCATGAGGCGCGGACAGGTCGTAAATCAATCGTTTTTTATTGGAGAATTTCTTGGTAACGATGCCGACGGGGTTAATCCTCCAGGAGTCGAAAGGAACGTAAGGGAAGGGGCCGATAAGGAAACCCTTCTCTACTTCCGACTGAATGAGGGAATCCACCGCGTCGGCATCCTGAAGTGCGGACAGTAAATTAGGACCCTCCCAGGTGGACTGGGGAAGGGCGATGAGACCCGTGTGGAAGCCCTTGCTGAAACCTGAAAGCAAAAAATCAACCTGATCGGGGCTGTGGTGGTTCTGGAGCAACCTGCCCAGAAGCTCCACGTTGACCCCGCTTAGTCACTTGTGCTTGGCCATTCTTTGTGGGCATACTGAGATGGGGTGAGCCCGGAAGCAGGAGGAACAGACATGTAGGGCCCTGCACTGATTATAGTTACAGGAGGCTAGGTTGTAGTTGTTACAGATTTGGCTGTTGCCTAAGAAAATGATGGGGCGGCCCAATTTATCGGTGTTGCTGTGTCTAACTTGGGTGCCGGAGGGGCCGGGCGTGGGTCTGCTTGGAGCCGCTGGTTGGCCGATGGAGGGACACCAATCGGAGGTGTGGAGGATGGACTGGCAGGAGCTGCAGGCTGGAGCTCTCAAACCGGCGAAGTGCCGGCAGAAAAGCTCCATGTCCAGACACGCCCAATTGGTGACCCGCTGGAACTGAGCCAGCGCTGCGGCGGCTTTGGCTGAGAAGGAGCGGTGGTAGTCGTAGAATGCGGATCCGCCGTATTTGTACCCCAGGTCGGTGACTCTATACATGTACAGGTCCAACTCCTCTCTTCTTTCGGGGTGGGCAGAGCAGACTATATCCCTGAAGAGGCTAAAAGCCAGGACAAACTCGGGAATGGTGAGTTTTTTGTTCAGTCGGGCGTCCCTGGATTTAAGGACAATTGAGATGTTTTCGCACGCGATTGTCTTGTTTTCTACGATGTCGTGGGTGGCTATCAAGATGGCGGCTAAGTTAACGTCTTTGCCCTCCAGGATGTCTTTTTTTATGTTGTCTGTGAGGAAGTGGGCTGGAGCTATCTCGGGGAGGCTGGAAACCCTACCTGGGGAGGTGGACTGAGGTGGGGGAGCAGGAACGGAAGGATGCTCTGGAGGGGTGACTGCCAGGTGCCTGGATTCCACGGCTGACAGTCTATTTTGGACGTCCAGGACCGAAGAGGACAAGTTGTTGAGGGTGGCATGTAACTGAGTCAATGACAGTTGGATGGTAGCCATTGACACGTTCTCCCTGGGTGGGGATGATGAGCCGGACATCAAGAGTCTGAATAATTCCGCCTTTCTGGCGGAGGCCGGGTAAGGTATCCCTCTCTTGTTGAGCTCGGCGATTATTCTAGGGATGGTCCAGTTCCTGAGAGAAGTAACGCTGGCGAGCTCTGAGGCAAGGGTCTCCGGAGTAGACGAAGTCTCCCCCATATTGTCCAGATGAGACATGCTGGAATTGGAAGGATTACAGTTACTGCTGAAGGATTGACCCAGGAATCGTGCGAGTGTTGTGGATTCAGTGATTTGTTGAGAAGACCCGGAAGGGAGGTGAGATGAGCTATGTCACTGCGTGTGCCCGAGGTTTAAGAGATTGACATACCTGATGGTTTTAAGCTCCTGGATTTGAAACCAGTCTTGGGAAAATTCAGTTCCGTAGGAAAGGACCGCGATCGAGCTTTGAAAAAAACGTGACAAGTAAGTGGGTGGCTGAAGGTAGAAGTAGAGTGGAGGGGTGAGGGGTCGAGCCCAGTTGGAGAGGCTTCTCCGAGCGGTGTGGAACAGGACGATCCTGTAACCTGAGACAGAAGAAGGTGCGCGAACCTTCAGGACGTGACTGAGCGAGGCCTGGATCGTGGATTGAAGGACGAACTGACAGGGAGACGGGGATGGATTTAGAAATAGGGCCTGAATGACGGGACGGTGTGAAGTATGGCGGCGAGGCTGATGAGGTGGCAGACGTGGCGCCTGGAGGAGTGGAGGAAGGACCTTTGGACGTGGGGGAGGCCTGGGTGGCGTGCGCGGGCGTGAGACGTGAAGGAGAAGGAGGCCTGAGTAACGTAAACAGGCGAGAAACATGAACGAGACGGAAGCCTGAGTAACGTAAACAGGCGTGAGTTGTAATGAAATGAAGCCTGAGTAACGTGACAGGCGAGAAAACATGTACGAAAAGGAGGCCTGAGTGATATGAACAGGTGTGAAACCATGAACAAAAGGAGTCCTGAGTAAAGTGACAGGTGTGAAAACGTGTACAAAAGGAGACCTGAGAAACTTGACAGGTGTAACGAGTATGAAAAGGAGGCCTGAGTAACGTAAACAGGCGTGAAAATATGTACGAAAAGGAGGCCTGAGTAACGTAAACAGGCGTGAAAATATGTACGAAAAGGAGGCCTGAGTAACGTAAACAGGCGTGAAAACATGTACGGAAAGGAGGCCTGAGTAACGTAAACAGGCGTGAAAACATATACGAAAGGAGGCCTGAATAACGTAAACAGGCGTGAAACATGTACGGAAAGGAGGCCTGAGTAACGTAAACAGGCGTGAAAACATGTACGGAAAGGAGGCCTGAGTAACGTAAACAGGCGTGAAAACATATACGAAAGGAGGCCTGAGTAACGTAAACAGGCGTGGAAATATGTGCGAAAGGAGGCCTGAGTAACGTAAACAGGCGTGGAAACATGTTCGAAAGGAGGCCTGAGTAACGAGGACAGGCGTGGAACGTGGAAAAGGAAGCCTGAATGGAGTAACAGGCGCGAAAGACGTGAATGAAGGGAGTGAGCAGGCGGAAAATGAGTGAAAGGAATGGGAAGGAGGAAGGAACAGAGGAGAGTGAGCCTGTGCGGGACGTAAGACGGAGCGTGAGGATAGGGAAAGACCTGGAATGGACTGGAAGGTGGGGAGACGAGATGGAACGCAGAAGTTCCAGGGGACCTAACAGCTGGACAGGGGTGAGATGAGAATGATATAGTAGCTGAGATGAAGACAGGATGACGTGTAACACGGACTGGAGGGTGACGTGACAAACACGGACAAAGGCCTACGTGACAAACGCTGAATGAGAAGAAAAAACACGTATGATGAGGCTGTGAATCGGAAATGATCGACTTACCGTGGCAGATGGCGAAAAACGACGGGGAAGATGACAGCGAGGGTACCGCCGCTGGGAACCGGAGTCGCTGAAGAACCCGATTACCTGAACGGTTTATGGAAGACAACCAGAAGATGAAATGGTGAACACCAAAAAAAAAACCAATGACGATTTCCCCTCCCCCTTTCCTTCATTGACTTTTTTTTTTTTTTCCCCTCCCCCTCTGGTCTCAGCTTGTGACGCGAGAAAGTGTAACTGGTGCAGATACGGACCTGGAGTGGCGATTTTTCAGGCTTGAGTTTGCTCTTTGTTTTTGTTTTTTTTTTTGCAAGGTTGAAACCCGGAGGCGGTTTGGAGGTCTTGGGACCAGAGACTGGGGTGGAGGAACACAAAAAAGGGAAAAGGAGGTGAGAACCGTACTCCTCTGGCCTCTCCTCCCTCTGCCGGAGAAGGAACTTTGCGTATGCCGGGGCAGGAGGGGGGAGGGAGCCGGAGGTGGAGGGAGGGTGTCACCCGGAGTGCCGGCAGCCGCACCAGGCGTTGTGCAGAGAGCGGGACTGGTCCCACTCGATGCGGGGCGGCCGGCCGAAAAAGGAGCCGGCGGGGCGCCTCTCCTGACGATGGTGGTGGGCGGGAGTCCCGGAGGGTGAGGAGCTGCGATGGTGGCAGCGATGCTGGTGCCTGTGTGGACCTGCAGTCAGGTGGTGGCGCGGAGACTTACCCGGAACCGGAAGTGACGACGCAGGACGGGCGGAAGAACGATAAGCACCGCAAGAGCCCGCAATGAGAGGGGGGAGGCTTGGAGGATTTATAAGCCTCCGCCCCTCCCACAATTACAGGCTGTGAACAGCCTTAATATATATATATAATATAGCCATGTTAATGAAAAAATAAAATACTTGTGGCAGCATTAATACAGTGACACAAAAGCGGGAACAAAAAAGCAGCTAAAAAAGCTGCTTGAAGCCTGGTCATTAAATTTGTTGTCCTACAACTCCTACAATATCTTAAAATAAAAAACATAATATACTCATCCCTTACTTTAGTGCCTTTCTGCTGCCATCTGTACAAATCGTTGGCTACTGTAAAAAAGTTAAATGTCTGAATCCACTGAACACAGGTTTTGGCTACAAGGGTAAAATGCCATATCCAGGCATGTCATAGCTTTCTCGGGCAACCACTTTAAATAGGGAACGTTTCACCACAATATGCAGTGAAAGGTAGCATGCTACAGAGAAGCTGAGCGGAGTGATATACTTTATATAGGTTTACAGAAAAAGATCCAGCAAAAGCATGTAATACACTTAAACTTTTGCTTTTTCAGAACTTAAGACCTCCTCCCTGTACATCTATCAGTGACTGATAGCATTCTATGTATACACACTTATACAGGGAGTGTGGCAATGACAGATAAGATGGCCCATATATAAATTGTCAGAAAAGCAGAGATCTCAATGTACACATGTCATGTTTTATTGAATCTTGTCCCACAAAACTATATATAAATCAGCTGAGCTCCTTCTGCTGTACAGTATATTTTAATGACAGCAGATTGCACTTGATTTTGTCGTGACCGGTTCTCTTTCATTGGTAAAGAGATATCCATGAAGAAAGTGTGTGAAAACTGTATTTTCCTTTGGAAAACAATGACTGAACTTGTTTTTGCACTTTAATATAGAGTATCAGTTATGTTTTATTGCATGGTGATTTTTCAAGCTCTGAAAGGACATTGTCATTATCAAGTCAACTTCTGCTAAAGTGATATTAAATTGCTCTTGCAGGTAAAAGTAGGGACAACAATGATGACATGGTATTTTTCATTGTTATTCCTTCGAAATATGTCATACAGCTGTTTCAAATGTTTTAATAGTAGTAAAAAAATATGACTTGCAGCATTTTTCAGCATGTTCATTGCCTAATTTCATTTCAATGTGTTCATGACAATTTTGGCATATAAACATATATAACAAACATACATATATTATGTACAATTCAATGCAAACATTATAGTTACTACAACCCTTATGTTCATCATGTCAAGTTTTTATACCAAAAAACAAACAACACGTGGTATACAAAACTATAATAATAATAATAATAATAAAAATTTTTATGCATGACAGTCAAGAGATTTTACATACAAGAGATTTTACGTTTGGAGTTTGCAATCTATGCCCTGCATAAGTTATAATAAGTAGAAAACCTTGCGTGATGATCTTTTCATATATATAAGTATTGTTAATAGAGACTATGACTTCTTCAAATGTTGAAAACGATTGACTCTTCCAATAATGGGTCTTGGAAATTATTAACATTTTGCAAACCAAAGGTTTAAGTTTATGTGGGATTCTGTGCATCTCTTAAAGAGTAAAGGTATCTGAAGAGTCAAAGTAATATCACATTTAATTTATTTCAAAATCAAGTGGGATATTTGTACCCGGAAGGTTTTGAAAAGTGGACTGAACCATAGAGTATGATAAAATGTGCCTCTGTTACGACATAAATCATAAAGAACATGGGCCCGCATGGACAGGATACAGGTGTGTAAACTTTTCCAAGACAGACCTTAATCGCTCCTCCAGAATAGGTAACCTCACGCCTTGGTGACCAGTGACCATACCATATCTTGCTGGCTCTATGTATTTGACGTCCGGCGGCAGCGAGGTGCGGTGTTCATAACAATAAAGTAACACATTTTTTAAGGCTGAAACAAGACATCTGTTCATCAAGTTCATCCTGTTATCCTGAAAGTTGATCCAGAAGAAAGAAGGAAAAAAAAAATGTAAAGTAGAAGATTTTTATTGAGGGAAAAAATTGCTTTTTATAGCCAATTAATATATGAAACATGTTACATAAGTAGATAGGCAAGAATCCTTAAAAATATTTAGACTATTTGTTTGAAAAACCCCCAGGATGAGGCATATTCTGCCCTGTAGGTTTTAAAGAGTTTTAATGCTTTTTAATTATCTCTGTGGATAAATCCCAGAGAATTAAGTGATATGAATTGGCAATCTGAAAATTTGGGTAAATGCATTTGATCTAGAAATGATTGAAAATGTTCTACAGCTAAATGTTCTATGGCCAAGGACAAATGGGTTCATGTTACAGAGAAATTAGAGTAGTCCCAAATTAATTAGATATATACCATGTCATCATTGTTGTCCCTACTTTTACCTGCAAGAGCAATTTAATATCACTTTAGCAGAAGTTGACTTGATAATGACAATGTCCTTTCAGAGCTTGAAAAATCACCATGAAATAAAACATAACTGATACTCTATATTAAAGTGCAAAAACAAGTTTCAGTTTTTAGAAGGGTGTAGAAGGAATGGAATAATTCAATCCTAGAGTTGCTGTTATGTACATGTGCATTAAAAGAATAGCATTTTCAGTGTTGTGTTTTGCTTTCCACACATTATACAGTTCCTCACACCAAGGAGCTTGGTTAAAGTGGAAGCAATATATCTGTGGCAGGAAGAGTTGCCCATGTGTGGAACTGTAATAATGTTGATTTCATTAGACCACATATACTTTCAATTTGGAGGAAATATAACCCTTAAAAACATATTTGAAATATAAAGGAATGCATTTGAAGCAATAGATTTCAAAACAGCAATTGCACAAGACTCGTACAACACAGTAGTGAGTAGGTCGGTGGGAGCACTAGTCCTCACCAACTTACACCTAGGGTAACAACAGGGAAAGGACAAGCAACACAAACACAATAAACAATCCCAGAAGGGAGAGAAGAAACAGGAGAGAACAGGAGATCCGACAGCACCAGTTTCACAGAAACTGTTGTCACAAATCTATATCTGACAACAAGGGAAGCAGAAAGGGAGAATATATAGTAGTTGGGAGTGGCTGACAGAGAACAGCTGAAAGGAAAAGCTACAGATTCCTAAATGGGCCAAAAAGGATCGCAAACCTAAGCAAAGGAAAACCTGGACCGGAATCTATTGTCACCACTAGGCCATGGAGTGATCTCTAGAGAAATCAATCCCGTAGCCACCCGCTGCGACCTGCTGACCCAAGGCACAACGGGGTCAGCAACAGATCGTGACACCCTGGTGACAGGTAGTAAAAGGAACATCATGCTGTTTGGTGATGGTTTTATAGCCATTACCTTTAACATATTTGTCTATAATTTTCTCTCTAATCTCCTGAGACAACTCTCTACTATCTTTGGTCTATGTTCAGCGTTGTAGATGCCATGATATCAAACAGTGCAGTGACTATTTTTCTCCCTCTAAATAGGCATAGTGACTGATCACAAGTTTGAAGGCACTTGTGATGCTAATTATATGACACTATGGTGATGGCCATAAATTAAAATTATTTTTTACCTTTTCTAGGGATACCATTCATTTTTTTTATTTTTTTTATTATGCATTCTGTTGAACCACAATTCAAAAGCAATATCTAATTTTCATTGGCTGATCTCCAGTATTTTTATATTTATTATTATTATTGGCAGTTTCACATTATTTCAGTGACCTAAGGGCTTTTCTATCTTTAATGGAAGGATATCCTAACAATTATATATATATATATATATATATATATATACACACACACACACACATTCTGTGGGGGTCATTTATCAAACTGTTGTAAAGTAGAACTGGCTTAGCTGCCCATAGAAACCAATCAGATTCCACCATTTATTTTGGACAGCTACTTTGGAAATGAAAGGTGTATTTTTATAAGTTGCTACGGGCAACTAAGCCAGTTCTACTTTAAAACAGTTTGATAAATGACCCCCTGTTTTTATATAATTATTGAGACAGTGAGATAGTAAAATAATTTTATGTAAGTGCCTTCTACTACAATATAAATGTGTATTTTGTGAAGCAAGTACAATCTTTTATTGGCAGGCATCACCTGACATAGGAAATGCAATCTTGAACCTGACTAAAAATGGCCTGTAGTCAAACAGAGAAGCATTTTCTTTCAATTTATGTAATAGATGTAACTTGCTGCTGATTGGGGCCTTTAGAAAAAGCCATATTCCTCAAAATAAATGGTGCTTAATAAATTGAAAAGCATTGTGCTGTGTTGTGGCTTTATCAGAAGTGCACAATGTAATAAGGGAGATTTGAAAACCTAATCCATTAGAACAGCAGAGAGTGTAGAATAGCAGAGTTTTCTCAGGGAAAACCAAGACTTGTCCTAATAACTAATCATTGCTTGTTTTTGCCTTATTAAAACATTTGTCTTACGTCACAGCCTGCTTAGAATCTGACAGCTTTTAAAATGCCTACTTTTTTTCATCTATAAGATAGGAAGTAGTTACAGTAATAAAACAATGGCTTATTATTAATTGTAGATTATTGTGTATCGTGTACTGTAGTCTATATTAAGTAGAAAGTGGTCTAACAATCCAGCTAGCTAAAGGTTTAAATAAAGTTACTTGAATCTCTAAAAAATCCATATGATTTATAGGGTAGCTAGAGTGCTAAAATTATTTTAATGATACAGGGAAAGCATTTGGTCTATTGGATTTATTTGATATTGAGATTTCAGCATTGAAACCAATGTCCCTGTTTATAGAGTGTGATTGGCAAAAATATTAGCTTGACCTATGATGTGAATAAGGGTTACCAAGTTAACTTCTATGGCTTTATGAAGTAGTCACCTAGACTGAGAGAGATTTTTCCACTAAAGTAGCTCATTTAGTTACTACAGCACTAATGGAAAGAGATTGTTCAGGCCTTGGTCCCTGATTAGCCCCATCATGTTTGATATTGTGTGCAAATAATCCATGAAAGACTCAGCAGTTAATAAAAGCAGTTTTTGTTTTTTTGGAAAATTGAATGGGGAATTCTGGAAAATGTATGAAGAGGGAAACACTACAATCTTTAATCTTCTGTCTTGGAAAGCAAATCCTACACCATAATGGTAGGCTTATTTTGATCCTTGCTCCCCTATTTCTAAATACCTGTTGCTTAAACCTAACTTGTATTCAACAGTTTTAAATACTACACATCAATGTTACCAATATTGACTTTAATGGAAGTACGGGATCCGACATAGAAAGGTGGCAACTAGCAGGATATATTATCACAACATATTTCTTCTAACATAAATTTTAATAATTGTATGTTGAGCTAGATAGGTTTGATATAACTGAGCTGAAATTAGACAAGGAAGAAAGCATTGCCAGGAGACATAGGTCGAAAAATCTGCCACATGTGAACTTACACTAAATCATTGTTACAGATCAATGAGTGTTGATCCACTGTGCCGACTAACTGGTTTGATGTAGGACTAACTATAAGGGCATTTTTCCTATACTCTCCTAATATTTATCCTTTGATCCTGGTACAGCGATCTGGTGTTTGCTACAGGGAAGCTAGAATAATTGTGTACTCTGCACACCTTGGATCCAGTGTGGGTGCCTGTGAGAGTGGTTTAGACAGTATAAGTTAAATCCACGGCACTCCAAGAGTTGATGCAAAAAAAGTAATCTCATTTAATTCTCAATAAACAGAATGCTGTTTAGTATACATCCAGTGCAAATAAATATACATATAGTATTTATGCCATATCAGATAAAGAAATATATCCCGAACGTTTCGGTCTGTGCGACCTTCTTCAGCGGGATCTAAAGAGATATATAACATGCATAGACTGTAATCACACAAATTTCTGAGTATAATAGACATGCTGTATAAATTAAGAAAAAATTGAGCAAAGCAGCGTTACATAATTTTAAGTCCTAATGGTGAATCTAAAGGGATAGGGGGTGAAAAGGTACACAGGGTGAGGGTTAAAAAGCGAAAAGCACAGTGGGCACAGGAGTCAGAGTTACTTATATAGATAGCAGTTTAGAAAGCTGGGTTAGCTTATAAGGAAGTCTTCTCTATGTTGCCATCATTCTATATCGCAGTATAAGGCAAGGAGGTCCTGACATACCTGAAGGCAAGGAGAGTGTAGGCATGCGCTGGATGTGATTCAGGGTGGATCTGGCGCCCTTTTTAATCCGTGTATGGGCGGCGCTCCACGGTGACGTGTGAGCGTCTGTGTGGAGTGAACGCACGCGCCGGAGTGACGTAGTCGAGCAGCGCGCTTGGTGATGACGTTGTTCTGTGGTAGTAGGTATGCCGGAGCGAGTATATCTCCCGTTCGGGAGGAGGAGCGTGCGTCCGGACGTAGTGCGTGCGCTCGCGCATGCGCATATTGACTCTTAGTTGTAGTGTGGGCAACAGAATGGGCAAGGGTAAAACGGGAGTATCGTGAGGGCTAATGAAATTGTGGAGGCGGCTGTATATCACATAGGAGAGTTATAGTCAAGCTGAAATGGATGGTAGCATCTAGATATCTCCATTTTGTGGTGGCTGCTCGGTCATTCAATATAATCGTCAGATAAAAGTTACTATTCTATGGTAATCTTTAGGTATACATTATATGTTCAAAAAACAAAGATCAAAGTTCAGAGATCAAAATTCAAAGAATGTAGATAGCAATACATCATAAGCATATATAAACGTGTCATGGTGGTGCGGTATATAACCATGATTGTATATATGAACAGAGTGCCATACAGGAGGAAATATCAAACAAGATGGTTGCAGTTATGATGCATTAGGGAAAGGAAATATTAGTAATGCGGATACAGGAATGTGGAAATCTGGGAAAAACTGCTAGCATGGGTTGAGATAGGAGGGGGAAGGAAAAGGGGTTAGGGAGGGAGGGGGAGGGGGGAAAGGGGAAAAAAAAGGGAAGGGAGGGACGGGAAAAGGGGTAATGGTCTCACCCATGTTTGCCTAGTCCCCATCAACGATTCTAGAACAAGGAAATAAAATGAAAAATGAGTTATCGTCATGATAATATACGAAAATCACATTCCCTATTGAGACCTTTTGGTTCAAGTGTGTCCAGTTTGTGAATCCAGTATGATTCCCTTTGTTGTAGGAGTGCAATCCTGTTGCCCCCGCGTCTTGGTTGGTGTACATGTTCGATGACCTGGAACCGAAGTTGTGCAATTTGGTGTTTATGTTTTTCAAAGTGTGCCGGTATGGGCAAAAGGAGTTGCTTTGTCCGTATAGTGGATTTATGTTTGCATATACGATCGCGGATGTGTTGGGTGGTTTCACAGACGTAGACGAGTCCGCACGGACACTTGATCATGTAAACGACAAAGGATGAGTCACATGTAAAGTAATCCTTAATATGGAACTGTTTACCTGTGCGTGGATGTGTGATCAAATCACCTTTCAGAATATTCGAGCATTGTCCACAGTGCAGGCATGGGAAGGTTCCATATTTGGGATTTTGCAAAAAACGTTGTTTCGGGATCTTCTGGATCCCGCCGAAGTCCGCTCGGATTAATTTGTCTCTTATATTAGGTCCTCTTTTGTAGCATGTCCGTGGGGGTTTTCGAATTCTTTGACCGATGGGTACGCATTTTGTAGGATCGACCAGTTCTGGCGCACTATACTGTGTATTTTAGGCATGAAGGGATGGTAAGTGGTGACACAGGGAATACGAGGTGTGTCTATCCTTGGTGTTTTGGGTGGTTTTTTATTTAGTTTAATTAGATCAGTTGGGTAACCCCTATTGGTGAATTTTGTACTCATTTCATTCACTCTCAATGAGCGTATTGTGGGGTCTGAGACTATTCGTTCAACTCTGGTGATTTGTGAAGTTGGAATCGCTCTCTTGGTGGTATGGGGATGACAGCTGGAATAGTGGAGTAAGCTGTTCCTATCGGTGGGTTTGGTGTACAAGTCAAATTGGAGTTGATTGTTGATGTCTTTTTGTACTAATGTGTCTAAAAAACTCACCTCTTTGTTGTCAATGTGTATGGTGAAACCAAGTTCAGGATAGATCTCATTAAGATAATTGTAGAATGAGTCTAGATCGATTCTGGGTCCATCCCATATGATGAAGATGTCATCTATAAAGCGTAGCCATACTTTCGCATGATGTTGGTAAAGGGAATGTGTGTATACAAACTTCTTCTCAAAGTCAGTCATGTATGTGTTTGCGTAAGGTGGCGCCATATTGGCCCCCATCGCGGTACCGCGTTTCTGCACATAAAATTGGTCGCCAAATAGAAAGTGGTTTTCATGGAGGACAAGTGACAAAAGTTGTATGCAGAATTCTTGTTCTGTTATGGAGAGTTGTGAATGTGTCGTCAGGAGTGATTTGGTGGCTGCAATGCCTTTCTCATGTGAGATCGAAGTGTATAGGCTGTTCACATCCATGGTAGCAAGTAGAGTGTCTGGTGTCACTGTAATGTTTCGTAGTTTGGTGATGAAGTCATTTGTGTCTAAAATAAATGATTGGGCGGTTTTGGTTAGTGGTGTAAGTATGCGATCAAGGAAGATAGATAAAGGTGATAGAATAGAGTCAGTAGATGCTACAATTGGTCGTCCTGGGGGGTTCTGTAAGTTTTTGTGAATTTTTGGGAGTATGTAGAAGACGGGGGTAATGGGATGTTGTTTAGTGAGGAAGGTTGCCGTATTGTCATCAATCGTATTGATGGATTTATAGTGGTCAAGTACTTTTTGAATTTTGATGGCAATGGCTGTTGTGGGATTTGATTGTAAGGGTTCGTATGTTTGTTTGTCTGAAAGTTGTAACATCACCTCACTAAGGTACATGGACTTATCCATTACCACAATGGCACCGCCTTTGTCTGCTGGTTTATAAATAATTTCTTTATGGGTTTTAAGGGAATTAATTGCCATAATTTCCTCAGGGGACAAATTATTCGTGTGGCGAAATTGGCCTTGGTGGTGCATGTTGAGAGCTTCCTGGATGGATTTCTGTGTGAATGTGATGTACGTCTCGGCAGGGTGGTAGGATCTAGGTGGCATATATGTACTCTTAAGTTTGAGTCCCAGTGTGTGTAATGATAAGGGGTTTTGGGAGGGAGGATTGGTCTTAATCTGTTTTTCAGGATCTGAAAAATGGGCTTTCAGTCTAATGGTTCTGTAGAACCTCTGCATCTCTTGTTCTAGGAGAAAAGTGTTAAGTGGACTGGAGGGGCAGAATGACAGGCCCTTTTGGAGTACTGTTATTTGTGCTGGTGAGAGTGTCACGGAGGAGATATTAATCACTAGGTTATCTATTGTACCTGGGAGCGTGTTTGTATCCGTGTGTCCTCTTCTCTTTCTGCCGCCTCTGCGTGTCTTCTTCTGCCTGGTTTGTATCCGCCCCGTCCACGGCCTAAAAAACGAGGTGGTCTTGCTGATCTGTCACTTTCGGAGCCGGATGTACTTCCTCCTTGGGAGTGGTAGTGTTGTTGATAGCCTCTTGGTGCGACAAAATTGGGATCTCGCCACTTGTAAACTTTGTTTAATCTATAGTCCTCGGCGTCTCTTATGAACTTGTATCTCTTTGTTTCTTCTGTGCGTTTTCTAAATTCTGATGTTAGTTTCGTAGTCTTGTCTTTGATTGATGTCCACTCTTCTGCGGGGAGAGTGGTCTGTAGTTGTTGTTCAGTTGTATGGATTTGTTTGGTTAGTTCAGTGATGGTTTGGTGTGATTTCTCGATTGTAAGGAGTATGAGATCTAGTGAACATTTGTTCAAGATCTGTTCAAATTTGTCGCAGAAGTCGTTGTCTTCTTTAAATAGTGTTGGTCTTAGGTGTGAACGTAGGCCCCTTGGGATGCGGCCACATTTGTGGTATTCTGTGAGGGTGCTGCAATGTAGTTCTAGTGAGGTAAGCCGGCGTTGGTCACGAGAGAGGTCTCTGGTTTTCCACTCCTGTGCTGGAATCTGTAGGAAATCGCTTGGTAACTGTATCTGTGAAATAATATTTGATGAGGTTTCTTCATCGTAGAAGAAGGTGTTGTGGGACATAGGGTGCTAGAGTAGCAGATAGTAGATAATAGAATAATTGTGTACTCTGCACACCTTGGATCCAGTGTGGGTGCCTGTGAGAGTGGTTTAGACAGTATAAGTTAAATCCACGGCACTCCAAGAGTTGATGCAAAAAAAGTAATCTCATTTAATTCTCAATAAACAGAATGCTGTTTAGTATACATCCAGTGCAAATAAATATACATATAGTATTTATGCCATATCAGATAAAGAAATATATCCCGAACGTTTCGGTCTGTGCGACCTTCTTCAGCGGGATCTAAAGAGATATATAACATGCATAGACTGTAATCACACAAATTTCTGAGTATAATAGACATGCTGTATAAATTAAGAAAAAATTGAGCAAAGCAGCGTTACATAATTTTAAGTCCTAATGGTGAATCTAAAGGGATAGGGGGTGAAAAGGTACACAGGGTGAGGGTTAAAAAGCGAAAACCACAGTGGGCACAGGAGTCAGAGTTACTTATATAGATAGCAGTTTAGAAAGCTGGGTTAGCTTATAAGGAAGTCTTCTCTATGTTGCCATCATTCTATATCGCAGTATAAGGCAAGGAGGTCCTGACATACCAGAAGGCAAGGAGAGTGTAGGCATGCGCTGGATGTGATTCAGGGTGGATCTGGCGCCCTTTTTAATCCGTGTATGGGCGGCGCTCCACGGTGACGTGTGAGCGTCTGTGTGGAGTGAACGCACGCGCCGGAGTGACGTAGTCGAGCAGCGCGCTTGGTGATGACGTTGTTCTGTGGTAGTAGGTATGCCGGAGCGAGTATATCTCCCGTTCGGGAGGAGGAGCGTGCGTCCGGACGTAGTGCGTGCGCTCGCGCATGCGCATATTGACTCTTAGTTGTAGTGTGGGCAACAGAATGGGCAAGGGTAAAACGGGAGTATCGTGAGGGCTAATGAAATTGTGGAGGCGGCTGTATATCACATAGGAGAGTTATAGGGGGACTAGGCGAACATGGGTGAGACCATTACCCCTTTTCCCGTCCCTCCCTTCCCTTTTTTTTCCCCTTTCCCCCCTCCCCCTCCCTCCCTAACCCCTTTTCCTTCCCCCTCCTATCTCAACCCATGCTAGCAGTTTTTCCCAGATTTCCACATTCCTGTATCCGCATTACTAATATTTCCTTTCCCTAATGCATCATAACTGCAACCATCTTGTTTGATATTTCCTCCTGTATGGCACTCTGTTCGTATATACAATCATGGTTATATACCGCACCACCATGACACGTTTATATATGCTTATGATGTATTGCTATCTACATTCTTTGAATTTTGATCTCTGAACTTTGATCTTTGTTTTTTGAACATATAATGTATACCTAAAGATTACCATAGAATAGTAACTTTTATCTGACGATTATATTGAATGACCGAGCAGCCACCACAAAATGGAGATATCTAGATGCTACCATCCATTTCAGCTTGACTATAACTCTCCTATGTGATATACAGCCGCCTCCACAATTTCATTAGCCCTCACGATACTCCCGTTTTACCCTTGCCCATTCTGTTGCCCACACTACAACTAAGAGTCAATATGCGCATGCGCGAGCGCACGCACTACGTCCGGACGCACGCTCCTCCTCCCGAACGGGAGATATACTCGCTCCGGCATACCTACTACCACAGAACAACGTCATCACCAAGCGCGCTGCTCGACTACGTCACTCCGGCGCGTGCGTTCACTCCACACAGACGCTCACACGTCACCGTGGAGCGCCGCCCATACACGGATTAAAAAGGGCGCCAGATCCACCCTGAATCACATCCAGCGCATGCCTACACTCTCCTTGCCTTCAGGTATGTCAGGACCTCCTTGCCTTATACTGCGATATAGAATGATGGCAACATAGAGAAGACTTCCTTATAAGCTAACCCAGCTTTCTAAACTGCTATCTATATAAGTAACTCTGACTCCTGTGCCCACTGTGGTTTTCGCTTTTTAACCCTCACCCTGTGTACCTTTTCACCCCCTATCCCTTTAGATTCACCATTAGGACTTAAAATTATGTAACGCTGCTTTGCTCAATTTTTTCTTAATTTATACAGCATGTCTATTATACTCAGAAATTTGTGTGATTACAGTCTATGCATGTTATATATCTCTTTAGATCCCGCTGAAGAAGGTCGCACAGACCGAAACGTTCGGGATATATTTCTTTATCTGATATGGCATAAATACTATATGTATATTTATTTGCACTGGATGTATACTAAACAGCATTCTGTTTATTGAGAATTAAATGAGATTACTTTTTTTGCATCAACTGCTACAGGGAAGCAACCAGACTGCTACCTCCTGGGATAGTCCTGGTGCAGTTGACTGCTGATCCACTAGTGTCAAGAACTCAGGCACCAGGAGCACAGGTTATAGAAAACATACCAAAACAGCAGTCTGAACAGTCACTAAGGCTTAAATGTAGGTTACTAGATCCGGACTGCACACTTATAGTGTACATGAATGAAGACACAAGACAAACTGAAAGGTTGGGTGGTTTTGAAGACACAAGTTGGCCAGGGAGGTTGGGCACTGGACAGGAGCAATAACGGGGTATATGGCTAGGGCTAACCTAAACATGAACAGAACTGAAACTAAAATTAGAAGTGTAGGAAGACAAAGGCAGGTTTGATACAAGGCTAGAGCACAAATAGAAACAATTGCATGTTAAACACATGAACACACCTTAAAGCTCTGGCACCCTCTGCATGGAGAGGGTGTTTTAAATATTCAGGGACCCAATACAAATGGCCGTAGAAGGATTTGGAAGTGTGCCCCCAGAAAACAGAGGCTGGAGTACTAGGCAGAAGCATGGAAGCAGCAGAATAGTGAGTAGTGCGGCGTCCGTGGCTACAGGGGAGAGTAGGGTAGCTGCAGCCATGGGCAACAGTCCTAACAATCATCTCCCAACTTTGTGATTAAAGCTATATCTCACATACAATACATTTTAGTTAGATTTCTTGGATGAGTAAAAATTTGCTTTTGATGTATTAGAGTGTGTGTTTTCTTAAAGGGAGTCTGTCACCTCCATATGGCCGTATACAGTGCTTACATGGCTCTGTAGCACATCTATACAGGATTGTAATGGTACCTTTGTCTTTAGACTTGCACCAGCAGGAAAAACTAAGTTTAAGTAATATGCAAATGAGCACTCGCAAGTGCCCAGGGGCGGCGTCCAGTGTGTAGGTGCCCAGGCTGCTCTGCCTTCTTTTCACTTTACTCCTCCCCAGCCTCTGCCTTTTGCATATGAAATAAACTTCGTTTTCCTGCTAATGCAAGTCTAAAGACAAAGGTACCGTTACAATCCTGTATAGGTGTGCTACAGAGCCATGTAAGCGCTGTATATGGCCATATGGAGGTGACAGACTCCCTTTAATGAGTAGTCCTAATTAATTTTAGATTGTTAGACTGTTCTGATGTTTTTTTATCATTTACATTGACTTAGTAGTAGTAGTAGTAGTAGTACTACTACTGTTCAGCATTTTATTTTATGCCACACCATCATGCCACTTTCCAAAAATAGAAAGGTGAAATTAAATAATAATTCAATAACTATAATAGATGTAAAGAGCATTGAATTTCAGAAAGCCATTCAATTCTCTTCATGACTGTGTTTGTACTGACCATTAGAATCAATACTTACAGATGTCAAGAAAAATATTAATAGCATCATTCATTTATGTTCTGTGGTAAGACATAACTGAGTCAGCAAAATGGTGAAGGTAATTGTTTTAAATTAACAGAGACAGTTACTGCTCAGCAATGTACAAAGTGGGTAAGACCTCACAGCACATATAAACGTTTTACTTTTTGGGTAACTGAAATACGTGGTTCTTCTGACCTAGATATGTCTTTTTTATGTGCTGTATATATTTTTTAAAACGTCACTTTTATTTATTATCTAAAACAGCTAATTAGACATTATAGACTCTTTTAAAAATTCCTAGTGATAGGCTGGCTGGTTAATTATTTTCCTCTTTCACCATTTATTATCTGTATTTCTTTCCACCAAAAAGTTGAGGGTTAATATACTGTAGTGGCCTCGGCTGTGTATACGCTCCAGCTGGCAGTTGCGGTTCCAACCTCCTCTTATGCTATTTGTTTAGCCCCCTGCGTCCTGACATGTTTCGCTGGTGCCTGTTTTTTCCCCAGAAGACACTGGGTGTCCAGCGAAACATGTCGGGACGCAGGGTGTATGTGTTTTAAACATTTTTAGAATCAGTGATAGCAGGCAGGCGCTCTAATAAGAGCAATTACACAGCGCAGTGAGGAGTCTAGGTTGACCGTTGGCAGTAGCGCTCTAGCGGCTGGAGTGAATACAATATATCAACCTCAAGTAAATAAAGGAGAGCAATAAAATTAGTAGAAGCTCAGATAAGAGCTAATGAAATAGCATAAGAGGAAGTTGGAACCGCAACTGCCAGCCGGAGCGTATACACAGCTGAGGCCACTACAGTATATTAACCCTCAACTTTTTGCTGGAAAGAAATACAGATAATAGATGGTGAAAGAGAAAAATAATTAACCAGCCAGCCTATCACTGAGAATTTTTTAAAGAGTATAAAATGTCTAATTTGCTGTTTTAAAAAATGAATAAATAAAAGTCTTAAAAAAATATACCGCACATAAAACAGACGTATCTAGATCACAAGGACCACGTATAATCAGAGACAGTTACTGGACTCTTCATTCACATGTACATAAAGTGCTCCATAACTCTTCCTGAAATTCATATAGACCTATTTGCTGGCCATTGCTCCTTCAGCACAGGTATTAGTTTTGAACCCACTATGTAAAAGTGTCACTTATATCAATTATATTTAACAATTCCCATCATACTCCTCTTTTCCTTATGTCTTAGAGGGGCATTGTAAATGCTGGCAGCAGTTTGAATTTATTCCGTACAAGGTTAAACGTGCATTTACATTCCATCAAAGGCTATTTGAAAGCTAAGGACCTTTAGGCCAATTTATGCTATGAGTTATGCAGGTGACATAATAAAAATGAATGACTCCCAAAATACAGTCCATCTAGGAATATAGCAAATTATAGAGAGATCCTCTGTACATTTCAATTGAGTAAGAGATTACCGACAGCCCTTTTGTCTTGCTTTATGCAATGTAAAATGCTAGAAAGGAGGCATGAATAAAACTCAGGTTAAATTCAAAAGTTCAAAATCATAAGAAAGGAATGTTCAAACAAAATGCACTGTATAATTTTAGGTCAAGTTGTGAAAACGGTATTATTAAAAATTACTAAAAAAGAACTGTGAAAGCTTTAATTTCAATGTATATCATTCTACCTTGCTTTTATAGAGAATTCACATAGAAACAAAAGAAACCTCTTTCTCACAGGAAAATACAATGACTATTTCTGTAATTACACATAATATAATTTCTGTCTACAATTCCTTTGTTAAACATAGCCTTTATCCTACACAGATTAGCTATAATATTAAAACATAATATTACATAGGCTTGCCCAGTGCCTCCAAAACAATTCTGACCCATTGATGCATGGACTCAAGGCTTCCATTGGTATATGGCACTAAAACATTAATGGCAGATCTTTTCAGTCCTTTAAGTTGAGAGGTGAGATCTGGGAAATTTGAAGGCCAGGTCAACACTTTTTATCATCTTCCTCAAACAATTCCTGAACAAGTTCTGCCATGTAGCAGAATGCATTATCCTGTTGAAAGAGTCGACTACCAACAGGGAATACTATACTATAAGTGTGTCCCTGGTTTGCAGTAATATTTAACTAGGTGTTATATATCAAAGTTATATCCACAGGACGGCCAGGACAAAAGGATTCCCAGCAGAATATTGCCCAAAGGATTACAAGGCTTCTTCTAGCTTCCTTTCTTCCTATAGTGCATTATAGTGCATCAGAAATGTATTTTGTAAGATTGTTAATGATCACTAATCCACATAATGAATGAGCCATGGTCTGCTGCCCCTTCATTGTTTATCCAGGCACTGTGACCCATCTGTACATGTGGCTGTTTGTGGTATTGTCCCATTCCCTTGACTACTAAGGAGTCGGACCACCGCCAATCACACATTGATGGCCTATACTTAGGATATGTAATTTTCTTACTTTAATAAGAAAAGCATTAAGGGTTAAAGGGGCTGTCCAGACAAAACCCAGACATATCCCCATTTTCAGCCAGGCAGCCCCCCTGATATGAGCATTTCATGCTCTGATGTTCTCCCTTGCCCTGTACTGGATGGAGCAAGGCAAGGGTCATTTGGTTCCTAGCAGTGTTGCCTATGATGTCACCAAGACTGATTGGTGGGCTTTAGTGCTGCCTTAACCGCTTTAAAGCCTCCCCATAGCTTTACCCATGGAGAGCCAGGCATGTCACGGTATCTCCAAAAAAAGAGCAGAGCATTGGAGAATGAAATGCTTTGAAGCTCATATCAGAGGGCCTGCCTGGGTGAAAATAGGGGGATACGTTCAGGCTCAGCTCTGAACCCAGACACCCCTTTAGCTCTCAAACTCATTTAGCTAAACAGTCCTTTGGGCAGTCCACTACCCTCTCCACCTAAAAAACTAAACAAAAAAAATCCATGAACATCTATTTTACTTATTTAACTATCAGTATTAGAGAGAATAGCAAACATATAAAGATGCCTATGTAGATTTTTTCAAAATATCCTTATCCTTAAGACTATCATAGGAAGTTATTTTGAGGTAGGTGAAACTATTTTTTGCCTCAACCTTCCCGTAGGATACTGATGATGTGACAATTTCCTTAAACTGTGTAGACTTGATTATTTTTAGCACTGAAGCAATTCTTGACAAATTCCTAGCACTGGCCATGATAAGTCAAATATATAGTAGCCTAGAGGGGTGGATGTGACTTTGTCTGCTTAGACAGTTTTGGAAGCTTCCTGCTGACTTTTTTGTTGAAATATATATTCATAAAACAACATAATTACCTAACTGCATGCAGACATATAATCTGTGGAAATGCATCTCTATAATGAAGCAGTTCAGATGTAACTATTTCATGACAAAGATCTTTGATGCTTAAATATCCAGAGCAAAATTTTGCCTGCTAGAATAAAACAAATTCTAAAGGGGAAAATTTATATTTTAGGTCATACTTATACTTATATACAATCAATATTTCGGGGTAGATGTGGCTCTTTATGATAAGTGCAATATTTTAAATAACATTTATTTCATATAATAGAAAATAGAAACAGAGGAGAAATTTTATTAGAACTGATGATGCATCATTAATATATAAATCACAGAAAATCCCTTTAAGGAGGATATTATATTAGGATGGATAGGCTTTTTAGAAGGTGTTTGTGCTTGATTATTACTATTATGTCAGCACATCATACTAAAAGACAAGTTGAACTTGCATTCATGTGATTGGTGCATAATGTACAGTATACACAAAAATGGTTCCGCACCACAAAAAAATATGGTTCCGCACCACAAAAAAATATGACATGTCATTTTTTTTGCAGTGCAGACATACCACAGACCCATTCAAGTTGAATGGGTCCGGCCCACTGCAACCGTGTGCATGAGGCCTAACTCTGCTTTCTCCCCAATCACCAACCAGGCAGTGCTATTGCCAAAAACCGAAGGAACCATAGACAAAGGCCGATGAAAAGGAGAAAAGAAAGACACACTATGTAAAATCCTTGATAATACAAAAAATCTGTATATTTGTTGTACTTACAATATATATATATATATATATTTGTTGTCAATTTGTGCATAAAAACATATAGGTCTATCCAATCATCAGTGGTACCTGACCTGTTTCGCTTTGTATCTTCAGGGGGGGTATACTCTTGGCGATCATACAACAATTTAAAACGTTTTATCCCAACCCCTCCTGCCCTCCCAGAAAAAAAGTTCATGAAATGATATGATTTATAATGTGATCAGGTTTAACAGTTTTTCTTTTCTAGTGCAAAGGGAATTTAGGAATTTTCAATAGGCTTCACCTAAAGTATCCAAGAAGTGTGTGTGTGTGTGTGTGTGTGTGGGGGGGGACTAGAAGTTGGAGAAGGAAAAAAAACAAACAAAAAAAGGGTCAGGAAAATTAGAGTTTGAGTAAAAAAAATTTGCTGCTGATAAGCATATTGATAAATTTGGCACATTTGTCAGAAAATGTTATATTTGGAGACATTTTTATTAAATATTTGCAGACAGTTTACAGATTACGAGCAATTTAGTAGCCTATATACAATAGTTAGTCATTTAAAGAAATATGTGGAAAAATGCCCTCATACATTAAGGATCCATCAGACATAATTAGACTGTTAGGAAAAATGGAGCTTAGAGAAAATATCATAATATGCGCAGTCGGTGTGTCATCACTATATACTATTATCCCTCATGAGAAGGGCATTGCAGCTGTGACAAAGACATTGGAAAGGACCCAGAAAAAATTGTCAACAATTATTTATGAGAAATGGGAGGAGCAATCTGTATACTTTAATCAACTAAAGGAAGAGAGATATTGGGGGTGTTATAACGATGATAGCATTCCACCATTTTGGAGGTTTTGGGGGGATGTAGGGCTCTCCCTCCAGAGACATGCTCCGATACTATCTTTTTGTTTCTTTGGAGTGGTGTTCATATATCATATCTACACATTATCCTAAGGGTAGTCAAGGTTTGGACCCTTTTCTTAAAGTATTAAACAATAACGATTGGTAGGTCAAATTAACTTGGGAGATAAGTTTCTAGCAGATTCCAATTCTTGATCATTTTTAGGAATAAAGATTCTGTTTGCACTAAGACCCTTTAAAAAAAAATATAGGTAGGAATCCACATACCATACTGGGTATCCATCATCAACCAGCTCACCAAGCCGTAGTCTCTCAATTTCTCTGGACTGTGCATGTCACGGAAAGTTGGAACGCCACAGCATACAATATACGAAATTCAGCTCTGCAACAAGTCATGAAAACCAGATTCTTAATTGATAGAAGAGTACAAACCATAAGAAATTTTACTGCTACAGATATAAATAGTTACATTGACTGTTATACCTGTAGTTGCCATTTTACTGTTTAGATTAACAATATTCTAAATAATCAAATTCTCAGAATCAGGGGAAATTGCACTTTCGAAAAATATTTTTCAGAACAAAGTGAGTTTTTAAAGGAACATTGTAAAGACAGCAGGTATCCGATGAAGTTTGTAAAAGTGCAGTTGCCCAAGAGGAGTGTTTGGAGGATAGGAGCGGTAGTTATAGTTGTAAGGGTGGTTGTAGTACTTAAAGTTGTGGTGATCTAAACTCTTGCAATTCCTAGGGCTGTTCAGTGAATACAAGGTGCACCCTTCCTTCCCTCAGGGCACACACTGCCTGGTGTTGGTTGGGGTACCCTTTATATTGGATGATTTGCAGGGTGCAAGGTAGGACAAATGGATAGTGGAGACAATAATCTGGCCCGTTATTTGTGATAAAGTCTTTATTTACTAACTGAATGATAGGGGTATTAGTACAAATAGCAGAAAGGCACAGTTCCACAGGATATCACAGTACAGTATTTTCTCAATAGCAGTGCATGAACAGCAGCGATGATGGTAGTTATATTACTCATATTTCCCTCTAAAGAGTACTTTGCAGTGCTTATGCAGTTCCCAAACTGAGGGATGCAGAAATTTAGAAACAGGTTGTCAACCCACCTTAAAGTATGGATGTAGCCTCAGTAATAGTACTTCCACAGCAGCAAAGTGTTTATGCCTTAAATGAGCGCTATACTAGGCTGTCTGAAGCTTGCACAAACTTGTGAGTTCTACACCTTCTTAGATGTCTTGTCTCTAATTCTCTCTCTCTCTAGTACGTTAGTAGTAGGGTTACTTCCACAGCAATTGTAGGTTCAGAGATTAGGGTTATCTGAGCTAGGTCTAGCTATGCAGGAGCTGTTACACACGTCTTCTCCCCTGCACTGCTCAGACTAGACTCCCTCAACAATGACTAGCCAGGAGTAAGACATGATCCATCGTCTGGCAACAAAACACAATTTGCTAAATTCTTAGCGATAAGTTTTCTATACAATGCCATAAGGTGCATGTACATAACAAATCCCAATATTTAACTAAACAAACATTGCATTTACTTTGGCAATGAACACTTTTCAGTAGTTCATTTAGGGAACTGCAGAAGCTCATGAGAGAGCTAGACATACAGTATCTAGTACGTTGAGAGATAAAGAAAAATCTGAAGTGGGAAAAAAGTAATTTTTGCCACATCAAAGATATAAGATGTGAAGCAATTTGAAACAGTATAAACTAAACTTTTTTTTTATTCCACAGTACAAAGAGAGGAACATCAGATACATAAGACGATTACCTGCAATAATAATAATAATAATAATAATAATAATATACTAATAATATGAACTATCTGCTAGAGTGTAAGTGCAGTGTGCAATATGTGTGCCACATGGGACACAAGATAAAGACTAGAATAAATGAACATATCAATAATATAAAAAAAAAGGTGTTTAAAGTCACAGCATGTCTGCACATTTTTGAGAGGTTCACAATAGAGATCTAAGTAAGTTGAAAATAGTGGGGATTTGTAAAACCATTGGAGAGGCAGGGATGGTATTACGAATTTATCCTGAAAAGAAACCACATTTGTTTATAAGCTAAATACTATGTATGTCACCCAATGGATTAAATACAAAGGGCTAATATAAGAAAGGGTTAATGGCTTCTTTGTGAGTTGGGAGGGGTTACTGGGGGTTGGATGGGAGGGATAAAGCTTTTTAAAATGTTTTATAATCACCTAGAGTATACCTCTGATGAAGCTGCAAAGCAGAACTGTCCTGGTACCACTGGTGACTTTGTGTGGAAGCCTAATATACCCGCAGTAACTATATTCAAAATATCAATTCACATAAGTAAGTGACGGCAATTAAAACTTAACATTTAATCAGTAACTCATTAAAATAAGTAGACCCAGATATGAAAGTTATTGAAAAAGAAGTACACCAAAGTACACAGGATGCGACCACTAACTGTTTCACAATAATAAAAGTCTATAAGTAGCAGAGAGTACAGAGGGATAGGTGTAGGAGAGAATAAGATACCGGGTCTCTGTCCCTATATATCCCTGTGTCTCACTGCTATATATCTCTCTCTCAGTATCCCTTATTGTCACTCAACCAGGCAACAGTGATTGCCCAGTTTTGTCAAGTAATAAGGAAACAAAAAGGGAAAATTATGATCAATTTAACACAATTGTCCCATAATCAAATCAATACAATTGTCCATTGGCCGTTTTGAGTTCAAAGATCCGCCAAGTTTCTCTTTGCAAAAGTTTTTTTTATCCCAATTGCTTTCTCTCTTAAGAGGCTGAACAGCCTTAATACCCATGAATGGGAGTTTGGAGGAATCTCCTCCATGGTCCCTTTCAATATGTTGTACAAGAGGGATATAAACATATCAATACGTCTGCATAGTTCTTGAGTGGTCTTGACAACATATTCTAGGCCGCACGCACAGGTAGCTTTATAGAGAGCCCCTTTTGTTCTACAGTTTATGAAAGATCTAATGGGATATTCCTTACCCGGTTATTATTCCTAATCCTACTAGAAAAGAAGCGTCCCTGGAAAATCACTGTATAGGCTATACAGCCACTACAGCAAAAGCACCCCCTGGTCGATTGGAGCCAGGTATATGGCCTGGGTGGTTCCTCACTGAAGTAGCTGTGCACTAGCCGATCCTGTATGCTGCGTTCCCTGTGGTGACTTGGGATGTTTCTGAGATCACTTTTTTAATATCCGGATCCAGCTGTAAAATGCCCCAATATTTAATGTGGATCGCTCTAACCTCAAAAGTCCCTATTAAACTAATTTGTTTAGTCTCTACCTTGTCAGTTTTGGGATACAGCAGCTCTGTCCTATTACTTATTTGTGCTCTCCTGTAAGCTGTCCTCAGTACTGGGCCCGGGTAGCCTTTTTCCAAAAACCTGTTTCGCAAGTCATCGGTTTGTTCCCTAAAATCTCTTTTTGTGGAGAAATTTCTTCAAATCCTAAGGTATTGCCCCACCGGAATGCCTAGTTTGAGGGGCAAAGGATGATGACTCTTCCAATCTAAGAGTGAATTGTTTTTGTCCTAATCCCCCCCAGATCTCTACTGATCTCAATTTCCAGGCATGGGAGAGCATTATTCTGGAAGTCAAAGGTGAATCTCATGCCTATATCATTAATAGTCAGTTCTCACACAAATTCAGTAAAATCATGTCTACTACTTCCAAACGAGGAAAATATAATCGATAAACATATTCCTATCCCACCAGCCCAGGAACAAGTTGGCGTACGACGGGGCACGCAAACTCCCCATCGCCGTGCCCATGAGCTGGTGGTAGAAGGAACCATCAAAAACAAAATAGTTTGATGTTAGAGTAATGTCTAAAAGCTGTAGTACCAGTTTGTTGTGGGCTTGATATTGACAGCCTCTCATGGTAAGAAATTTCTCAATAGCTTTAAGTCCCAAGTGGTGGGGTAGATGTGAATGCCATCCCCTTTGTATTTTATGTTCAAATAGATAAGATACTGTATATCTTATAAGTACAATAAATGAGTAGGTTTTTGGGGATTATCCCTAGTGTGTCTTTCTGTTCTTTTTGCTCATCCTTGTCTATGGTTGCTCCTACCTTTGGAAATAGCACTATTCATTTGGTGCTTTAGAAGAAAGTAGAGTGAAAGTGAGCATTAAATTAGGAAGCTGAAGTGGAAAGAGTTGCAGCAAGTCCAGAAGGAGCCAGAATGGATAATGAGAGTGGTAGTGGCATTGGCTGTCACAGTATTATGAGCTTTCCTCATACATTTACTCCCTGGGGCCATTCAGTAAAAGAGGATGCACCCTTTCTTCCCTCGGGGCATTCCCTGGTTCTGGGGTTAGTGTTTGTATGGGTGCAATGTAGGGCGTGCAGAGTGCAATGGCCGGCATATGGTGCAGAATGAGGATTGTCTTATATTCAGCAGTAGCAAAAACATAGCTCCCACAATTTATAGTTTGAATCTCCCCAGAAGGGTTTGTATTCACAAATGGTAATTTGGTATCTGATATTACTGTAGGGGAAAGCTTGGGATCTAGTGATCACCAGTTAGTGTGTTTTATTATAAGTACAGTGACTGATTCACACCACACAAAAACAAAAGTTTTAGATTTAAAACAAAAACTGACTTTTCTAAAATTAGATAAGTGGTATACGAGTCCCTATCAGATTGGAACAGTTTCAATGGAGTCCATGAGAAATTGGACTACTGAATTAGGCTTGTCAGTAAAAGCAAAAAAAGGAAGAGACCACTGTGGTACTCAGCAGAAGTGGCCAAAATCATTAAAAACAAAAAGTTTGCATTTAGTAATTGTAAATTTAAAAAATGAGGATGACAGACAAATTTATAAGATTAGGCAGAGAGAGGCAAAACAAGTTATAAGAGCTTCTAAAGCGCAGTCAGAAGAGAAATTAGCTCAGTCAGTGAAAAAAGGCGATAAGACATTCTTCAGATACATAAATGAAAAAAGGAAACTAAAACAAGGAATTACCAAATTAAAAACAAATGAAGGAATGTATATGGAAGAAGATAAAGAACTAGCCCACTACCTCAATGAATACTTCTATTAAGTTTTTACAAAGGAAAATGAAGGAAAAGGACCTCAGTTAGAAAGAACGACTAATGAATATTTTGATGCATGTGTCTTTACCGAGGAAGAGGTTCTAAGTCAGCTGTCTAAAATTAATACAAATAAGTCACAGGGGCCTGATGGGATACACCCAAAGCTATTAAAAGAGCTCAGCAGTGAACTAGCAAAACCATTAACAGACTTATTTAACCAATCCCTGGTAACAGGAGTCGTCCCAGAAGATTGGAAATTAGCAAATGTTGTGCCCATTCACAAGAAAGGTAGTAGGGAGGAATTGGGCAACTATAGGCCAGTAAGCCTGACATCAATATTGGGGAAATTAATTGAAACCATACTCAAGGAGAGGATTGTGGAACATCTAAAATCCCATGGATTGAAAGATGAAAAACTGCATGGGTTTACTTCAGGGAGATCATGTCAAACTAATCTTATTGATTTTTTTCAATGGGTGACTAATTGCGACATTTTGTGAATTTTTGGCCGAACATTCGCCATAAATTCGCAAATTCAAGAATTCGTGATCTCCGGTCATTGTTTACTTAATTGCAAAAAATCGGCAATGTAATATATTCGAATCGCAAATTTTAATTGCGAATATCGAAGTGGCGATATTCGCTATTAAAATTTGAGATTAGAATATTCTTGTTCAACACTAGTCGCTACATTTAGAGTCTATAGCTGACAATCTCACTTTTGAAATTGTGCCTATAATTTTCAACTAAGGCATATAGTTTTTTTAAGGATATGACTGGCCAAGTTTAGTCCAAATGTGAACGGTGTCTTAAAAGTAATCCACTCACTAAATGGTAAAGTCTGAATGGCTTATGTAGCAGGATACCTTACTCACTCTAATGCTGAGCAAAGTAGATTTCTGAACCTTCTAGACTCTTTCTCTCTTTGTTCCTTTCTGTAGATCATCCAGAGATTGGTGAGTCTCTGTAGCTTTAGTCCAGCTTAGTCCAGCCCTATGAGTAATATAGTACATGGAGTTGATTTCTCACTCTTTCGCTATTTGCTGTAACTCTCTAGACTTAGCAAGGGGTGGAAACAGGATCCAAGATTCTTGTATGGGCTGTCCAGAGTTGATTAACTTTCATCACTTCCATCAATAACCATACTGGGTGTACAGAGCATAAAATCACATTAAATAATGTGATAAGCATTAAACAGCAACCAATTTGCAAGTGGTCCCTGCTCTGGGGTACTGCAGAGGCAGAGGAAGGGTCTGTATTTGCATAAGCTGAAGACCCTGAGCCTTGGTAAACCAGTTTTCATTAAAAAATTATTTTTATGCTTCAAGGTTTGCATTGAGGTTCAATTAACCATTGAGGTTGGACACAGTAGACCTTATTGAAGCATTTCAGGGATTTGGGACCTCTGAACAAATATTTTAACTTCAAAATATATCAAGGTTCTTTAAAAAAAAAATTGCAATAATCTTGTCATGTTATAGCATATGTTATCATTGAGTTTAATGACTGGTTTCATTGATGAGTAAAAAAAAGCAGGCAACAGGATTTACTGTTTTTTTAGGATTATTGAACCATTATAGATCTCACAGCAATCAGCTGATACTAAACAATAGGGGTAGAATGGTGAAAATGAGGGATCATGTGGAATTACCTTCACATAGCATTACATTTCTTGAGAAGATTGTTTTTTTACCTGAAAGCTCTTGGCTAAACTCTTACTCTCTTGCACTATGGGTTTCATGTCATAGTTTAGCTTGTCAGCTAGGAGGGCAACGAGCCACAGAGTACAATAAAAGGTCAAGAATTAAGAAGGTCTTGTCATAAAGAATTAAAGTGGGTCTGTCATAAAAAAAAAGTGGATATTCTAAATTGAGAACCACGAACTGCAGCAAAAAAGAGTCTATGTAACATTTTTCAATGACAAATATTTTATTACCATTGCTAGATCTGCTTTATATGAACTGACAGAACTAAAAATGGTAATCTGAACTGTCTTTATTGCTTCTTTTAATCACACATGTGAATCATAAACTATATATGGATCATTATTTATACTAGATCATGGCAATTGCTTGGTTCATACAAGGCATTATGCTGACACTGCTATGAATATTGTACAATGGAAACTTTTATTCTAAAGAATTCAATATTATTTTTAAATAGCTTGTAGTAAAGCAAGACTTGCAAATATGCAACTACATGCTATATAATTCTTTAGATATCTATTGGACTGCATTTAGACAAACCAGCTCCTAACGGGGAAAAACAAAAACAAAACACTGTGCATGTGGATTAATTTGGATAATCTTTTAAGCTATCTGTAGTGTCTAAAGTAAAATTCCTGCATAATAGTCTTCCATTTGAATTTGTTTTAGAGGAATACTACGCAATTCCTTATAATATCTGTATGTAACATTTGCTTATTAGCTTGACTTATATTTTTTTATTAAAGTTATAGATATGAATACCATTTAGAAAACTATTATCTTAAAAATTCCAATCAGGAACACAAGGATTCAGTCTTTCTACATTTTGTACAGTATAACTCCTTTTTTAGTGGACTCTCCAAGCTCACTGAACTGTACATAAGTCATGCTGTCAAAAGTCAGAAAATATTTTAAGATAATATCTTAAGTTATCTTTAAGTTTTGAACCTAAAATTGTCAACATATCCCTGGATATTTGCACTGTAGACCATCAAAATTTAGGCCCAGTTCAAACTCCTCATGCAAATATTACTAGCAATAAAACTAAACTATAGCATGAGCTTGTAAATCAATAAAGATGAACGAATGTCTTGAAATTTGTTTTGTGCCCGATTTGTTGAATTTTTCGAAATATTCCGATTATACATAAATCAAATATGCCAACTGGCCTAAAAATTGGCATATGACACTCTGACATCTCCTAGGATTTTTGTATCTTTATTTTTTTTTTACAAATTTTTACTCTTTCTTTTCTCACCCCCTTCAAGCTCTTGAAAGCAATGACTACAATAGAAAATAATGTCAGTGACACTGACAAATATAGTTATTGGTAAAAGCATGATGTTGACAAACAGTGTGTTCATAAACACACTGTACTGTCACAATTATTGTGTTTTTTTTTTTCAAATTAGAAACCTTCTGAAGGAAAAAGCACCCCAGACCATTATGGCACCCCCTCCACTGTGACGCATAGAAACATCTCAGGTGGGATCTGCTTGTCATGCCAGTACCGTTGGAAACCATCAGGACCATCAAGATTAAATTTTTGCTCATAAGAGAATAAAACTTTCTTCCACCTTTGAATGTCCCATGTTTGGTGCTCTCTAGCAAAGTCCAAACGAGCAGTTCTGTGGCGTTCAAGGAGACAAGGTCTTTGAAGATGTTTTTTGTTTTTGAAGCCCGTCAGTCTCAAATGCCGTCTGATGGTTATGGGGCTGCAGTCAGCACCAGTAAGGGCCTTAATTTGGGTTGAGGATTGTCCAGTGTCTTGATGGACAGCCAATTGGATCCTCCGGCTCAGTGCTGATGAATTTTTTGGGGGTCTTCCACTCTACTTTTTTGTTCTATAACCCTCAGGATCAATTTAATTCCAAATGACTGTCTTAGGCTCCATTCACACGTCCGCAATTATCCTTATGGTCCATTTTTTGCGGATCCGTGTTTCCGTAAAAACCTTCAGTTTTTTACAAAAGTGCCTCCACATCCGTTCTGTGTTTCCGCAGAAATAAAAAAGGAAGGAGGAATACATGCTGCTAGGGTACCATACCATAATACGGATGATATGCGGATGACATGCGGAAGACATTTGGTGTCTTTCCGCATGTCATCCACTTTATTGCAAACCCATTGAGTACAATGGGGCCGCGTACCGCAATTTGCGGCCAAAAGTAGGACATGCTTCATTTTTTTTGCGGAATCGCATCACGGAAGTGCTGATGCGGACAGCAATTACTCCCCCATTGAAATTAATGGATCCGCACCCGTTCCGCAAAATTGCGGAACAGATGCGGAAGGATAATTGCAGACGTGTGAATGGAGCCTTACTGCGTCCCACCTCAGCAGCAATGGCGCGCTGTGAGAGACCCTGCTTATGCAGCTCAACAACCCGACCACGTTCAAAAAGGGAGAGTTTTTTTGCCTTTGCCATCACAACGTGTGACTACCTGACAGAAAATGACAATGAATCCACATCTTTGCACAGATTTGGCCTTTTAAAGGCATGTGGTCCTAAACTTTTGATCAGCTGAAAAACAGCTTGTTTCAGTTTATTCATTGTTTTCATTAAATTGAATGCTAAAAAAATGTTTTGTGTCACTCCCATTTCTTCTTGTTGCATGTTGAAGCTCTACTTGGAACCTTGTTAAGATCCAGCCATGCTAAATATGATTTTTTGCCATTTTTGAAGTGGTCTTATACTTTTTATCAGGACTGTATATAAATTCTGAATGGAAGGCAGTTGGACTCCAATGATTTATTGTGCAGTTTTAACCTCACTTTGGAGCAATCTACGATCATGAACGGAGCAGTTCTTATACCAGGCAGCAATACAATTTGTTAAAGGGTTTGGATACTTAATTCATTGCAATTTTTTAGCTTTTCCTTTTTAATAAATTAGCAAAGATTTTGAACATTTTGTTTTCACTTTGCCATTATGGGGTATTGAGTACAGAATGATGGGGGAAACCACCATGTCATAAAGACCCATGGGGAATATTCACGTTTTAATAATAAAAAAAAAAATTATCTGCAGTTTTTCACTATAACTGGGGCATCCATGAGAGATAGGGTGTTCCACACTGTGTCTGTAGTGTATGTTTATCCTTCCTTGCACTCTGGAGTATTGAAATATGCAAATGGTTCGCTGCCTTGCCTATTTTATTTTTACTATGTTTATCATATACTTGTGAAATCTACTGATACATATGTTAAACAGGCTCAAAGGTTCCCATTTACCTGATGGAGGTAAAAAAAATAATGTTTTTCGGCCTATATCAAGCTGGTATCTGTCAAGGATACCATTTTTTTTCCTGCGGCAAATTCTATTGACTGAAACCTAGGGTGGATATTGCAATTAGAGTGGGCAAAAAAAACCTATACAGCTTGTATTATGACATTAGCGACTGGTGGTGCTGATCTTTTTCTCTTAAGACCCAGCAGATCCAGCCTGCCAGAGGCACCCAATGAGTCACTGAATGGAAGCTGTGAAAGAGAAGATAAAAGCAGTTAAAAACTGGAGATTCATGTATGGTGCTTGGTTGTTTTTTTGGCAAAAGAGGGTCACAGCTATTTATGGTCAATGAAAAATAATACTTTTTTTCCAATCTATTTGATATATCACTTTTTTTTATTCCTATCTGTGAGAGTTGATTTTCACTTTCTTTACATGATTTTCGCTTTTATTCACAGGCTCTGGTCTTAATGATGGACAGTGGCATGAAGTGCGATTCACAGCTGAGGAGAATTCTGCCATGTTAACTATTGATGGGGATGAGGCTTCATCTGTTAAAACAAATAGCCCTCTTCAGTTCCGAACTGGGAGTCAATATTTTTTTGGAGGTAAGACTTGAAAAAACGTTTTTCTTTATTGCGTAAAGGTCTTATATTTATAAAGCATTAGCTGCAGTATGTAGAGAGCTGGAATTGTACATGTAATATCAGCCAATTCTTTGGTTTGTTACTGTTCTAGTTATTTGTTACAGTACATAATAGGTGCCTAGCTAACATTTGTCATATGCTGTCATGTGTTATATCATATTTATTTTTCTATTCTCACATGTTATTGAGGCATATGAGAAAATATTATCTGTGAAGGTCCTTGCAGTGATAGGTCCTCAACTGCTAGGGCACTGGTCTATTTGGCTTCCTCTTCTGGGAGAGACTCTATCAGGCCATAGACTATGAGACCAGTATAATCTCTCTCAAGTGAAGTTGATAGTCCTGCAAGAGCATGGCACTATGAAGAGATACACATGCTATTTTCTGACATATTTCTATGACATGCATATATGACAAGCTTCTATGGGAAATGTAAAGTGTTGCTTAGTTAAGCGTTTTGAAGAAAGCTCATGTTCATTTATAGTTTCTATTGATTTTGAATGGCATATATTTTATTATCTTTATTTTTGGCATTGCAATATATTTCTGCTCGCCTGATAATAAAGTTAACTATATATAAAAAACACAGATAATTACCTATACTATTTAAAATGTTTGAGTAAAGCATCAGTAAGTAAAAATTAGTGTTGATCGAGCATCAAAGTGCTACCGAGCACCCGAGCACAATAGAAGTCAATGGGAGAACCCAAGCATTAAACCAGGCACCCCCTGCTCTGAAGAGGGGAGGGTGTCGGGACTCTAGTTTGGCTTAGGAGTCCCTGCTCTGACTCCATATATAGCTATGTCCATATATGGTGTCAGTGCTTGGGGACACCCCAGTGTATTTAAATCTAATTTAGCCTCTATCTCAGAAAAGTTTCTGCCTGGATTCAGGCTCACGATCTTCTGTATTAGAGGCAAGGCACTTAACCACTCAGATATAATAGCTGCATAGCTAGTTACTTTAAAAAAAATAAAAATAAGACTTCTACTATATTGTACTTCTACTGAGACCTATACAGTAGAAGTCTCATATTATATTTATATCATATTATTATAATTGTATTTATATCATATTATATGTATATCATTTTATTATAATATATGTAAATATTTTTTGGCAAAATCATCAGTAGTAGTTTCCCACAAAAGTTTATGAAGGGATTTGAACTCACAGCTTCTGTATAAGAGCCCAGAACTTTAACAACCACACTATATAGTTGCATAGCCAGTCAATGCAAAAAATAAAATTAGACTTCTACTATACTGTACTTCTACAGGGACCTATACAGTAGAAGTCTCATTTTTTATTTTATTTTTATTTTTTTAAGCATTTGGCTATGTAGCAATATAGTGTAGTAGTTAAAGTTCTGGACTGTGATGCAGAAGCTATGAGTTCAAATCCTGTCACAAACTTTTTATAAATAGAGGCTAACCTTGAGATATATATATATATATATATATATATATATATATATATATATATGTGTGTGTGTGTTTTTAGCCATAATATATTTACATATATTATTATATATTTAGAATATATAATATATTATAATATATTATGGCTAAAACATCAGTAGTAGTTTCCCACATATTATTCACTCATATACAGTACAGACCAAAAGTTTGGACACACCTTCTCATTCAAAGAGTTTTCTTTATTTTCATTACTATGAAAATTGTAGATTCACACTGAAGGCATCAAAACTATGAATTAACACATGTGGAATTATATACATAACAAAAAAAGTGTGAAACAACTGAAAATATGTCATATTCTAGGTTCTTCAAAGTTAGCCACCTTTTGCTTTGATTACTGCTTTGCACACTCTTGGCATTCTCTTGATGAGCTTCAAGAGGTAGTCACCTGAAATGGTTTTCACTTCACAGGTGTGCCCTGTCAGGTTTAAAAAGTGGGATTTCTTGCCTTATAAATGGGGTTGGGACCATCAGTTGCGTTGTGGAGAAGTCAGGTGGATACACAGCTGATAGTCCTACTGAATAGACTGTTAGAATTTGTATTATGGCAAAAAAAAAGCAGCTAAGTAAAGAAAAACGAGTGGCCATTCTTACTTTAAGAAATGAAGGTCAGTCAGTCTGAAAAATTGGGAAAACTTTGAAAGTGTCCCCAAGTGCAGTCACAAAAACCATCAAGCACTACAAAGAAACTGCCTCACATGCGGACCGCCCCAGGAAAGGAAGACCAAGAGTCACCTCTGCTGCGGAGGATAAGTTCATCCGAGTCACCAGCCTCAGAAATCGCAGGTTAACAGCAGCTCAGATTAGAGACCAGGTCAATGCCACACAGAGTTCTATCAGCAGACACATCTCTAGAACAACTGTTAAGAGGAGACTGTGTGAATCAGGCCTTCATGGTAGAATATCTGCTAGGAAACCACTGCTAAGGACAGGCAACAAGCAGAAGAGACTTGTTTGGGCTAAAGAACACAAGGAATGGACATTAGACCAGTGGAAATCTGTGCTTTGGTCTGATGAGTCCAAATTTGAGATCTTCGGTTCCAACCACCGTGTCTTTGCGCGACGCAGAAAAGGTGAACGGATAGACTCTACGTGCCTGGTTCCCACCGTGAAGCATGGAGGAGGAGGTGTGATGGTGTGGGGGTGCTTTGCTGGTGACACTGTTGGGGATTTATTCAAAATTGAAGGCATACTGAACCAGCATGGCTACCACAGCACCTTGCAGCGGCATGCTATTCCATCCGGTTTGCGTTTAGTTGGACCATCATTTATTTTTAAACAGGACAATGACCCCAAACACACCTCCAGACTGTGTAAGGGCTATTTGACCAAGAAGGAGAGTAATGGGGTGCTGCGCCAGATGACCTGGCCTCCACAGTCACGGGACCTGAACCCAATCGAGATGGTTTGGGGTTTGGGGTGAGCTGGACCGCAGAGTGAAGGCAAAAGGGCCAACAAGTGCTAAGCATCTCTGGGAACGCCTTCAAGACTGTTGGAAGACCATTCCAGGTGACTACCTCTTGAAGCTCATCAAAAGAATGCCAAGAGTGTGCAAAGCAGTAATCAAAGCAAAAGGTGGCTACTTTGAAGAACCTAGAATATGACATATTTTCAGTTGTTTCACACTTTTTTGTTATGTATATAATTCCACATGTGTTAATTCATAGTTTTGATGCCTTCAGTGTGAATCTACAATTTTCACAGTCATAAAAATAAAGAAAACTCTTTGAATGAGAAGGTGTGTCCAAACTTTTGGTCTCTACTGTATATCAGAAGTATGATTTTATATATATATATATATATATATATATATATATATAATTTTTTTTATAGTAATTATACATTTATTTTGTGCCATATATTTTTAACAATTACGAAAAAAATGTATAAATCTTATTTAACCTCTATTTCTGAAAAAGTTTGCAACAGAATTTGAACTCACAGCTTCTGCATCATAGCCCAGAACTTTGACCACTACACTATATACTGTAGCTGCATAGCCTATCACTTAAAAAATATATATATTAGACTTCTACTGTATAGGTCTTAGTAGAAGTCTTATTTTTTATTTATTTATGTTTTTTAAGTACTTGGCTATGCAGCTATTATAGCTGAGTGGTTGAGTGCCTTGCCGCTAATGCAGAAGGTTGTGAGTTCAAATCCTGGCAGAAACTTTTCTGAAATATAATCTAAATTAGATTTAAATACACTGGGGTGTCCCCAAGCACTGACTCCATATATGGATATAGCTATATATGGAGTCAGAGCAGGGACTCCTAAGCCGCGGACTCACACTGAGTGATTCCCTCACTGTACAGTGATCTTCTACATAGAAATAAAGGATACATTAGATTTAAATACACTGTCTCGAACATACGCGATGCTTGAGCTGAACTGGTGTTCGACCGAGCATGTTCGCTGAACACTAGTAAAAATTTGGAATATAGCATTTCTGTCATTTTACCTGTAATATGTATTGATTATAATTAGGCTTGAGCGTATTGAGCTTTAGATCATAGATCTGAAGTCCATTTGTTCAAACTTTTTGGTTTTAATGCTGTCCAGAGACCTGTCTCCATACAGCATTAAAATGTATATTGCCTTCATGTAAGCAAAATTAATTTCACCCAAAGTCATGCGAGACTTTGGTGAATAATTTCGGTATCCATTTCTGCATCTTTAAAAACAGTTAAGATTAGCAATCCGAAGTCGGGGTTGTTATCGAGGTATCAGCTGGTACCAAACCCAACTCAGCTGGTACCAAATCCAACTTCGGATTCCCAATGATAATGTTTTTAAAGATGCAGAAATCAATGCCGAATTCATTCACCAAAGTCTTGCGTGACTTTAGGTGAAACAAAGTTCAGCTTCACGGAGCCTAATAAGCGTAGAGGAATTGATGTGTGGGAATAAACTAATAAGTTAAAACAGGTGCATATATAACAATAATAATCACAGCTATGTACACTACGACTACAGTGATATCTCTTTGAGATGAGATCCTAAAATTATATTGAGAAATGTTTTTCTTGAGGTGTGGTCTTCTGAAAGTAGATGACCTGTGGTAATATAGTTTTCTCATCTGGACAATGGGTAGTCTTTGGAAAGAGATGGACTTTTTGGGGAGGATTCACTGTATTAAACAAGAGATTAAAATTACCAAATTACATGATTAAATGAAGATAATACAAATGTAAATAAAAGTAAATCTATATAACATAAAATATTAAAGGGATTAGACAAAAAAACATAAGAAAAACTGTACAAGGAAATACAAGTGAAGGACACCAAGAGTGGATCCAGGAATGTATGCATGTTTAATTCAGCTCCCACTGTTGTTCCTTTTAGCAAGAAATGGAATAAAAACATTGAACATTTCTTTTGCTTAGAATATGTTAAGGTGGAAAAGAAACAGACAATATATTCTTAGCTATACAAACCATATTTTCCATTCAAATACATAATAAAGTAAGGCCTGCCAGACTATTGTAATTTATTTTTGTGAAATATGTCTTAACTGTTTCCTTAGATGAATGCTCTTCAGATTGGGGCACACAAATAACAGCATTTACATGTAGATGAAAGCACCTGCAGAGTATGCAAAGAGATGAAAAATGTTGTGACTGTCACTAAGTCTATTCTTGCTCAGTGTCCTGAATAAAAAAATGACAACTACTTGTTTAAGCTTTGAAAAATGAATCAATAATTTAAATTGCCATAACACCCTATACATTGTTCTAAAAAAAAAATACTCAACTGTAGGTTTTGAAAATTTTGAATCAATATTCCTTCTCTTGAGCCTTAAAACTAGACTTTCTTATCTAGAAGTATTTTACATTATTTGAACTACATGGCATTTAAAAAGTATTTCCACATGAATATTTCATTTATTTAATAAACTGTGATTATGAATAAGCCTTTATGTGCAGTTGTATGCACTATCCTATGAGATCTAGAAAGATACTTTGTGCAGGGATTCTAACATGGCATTCTTTTATATTCAAACTGGGCTCTTGAACAATGGAATATCTTGAGGTGTAGAGGGTGTCAGGAGGGAGACAAGAAAGCACACTCTCTTGGCCAGGAGTATTTAGATACTGAGGTAGGGAACCTGTCATCAGCTTAAAGTTACTCTTACTTTGGACAGCATTTGGGCAGACATGTTGATTTCAGTGGCGTGTAACGCATGAGCTAAAAGTAAGTAGTTGCCAAGAACCAGTTTTATAATCATTGTAGCCTGGACCTGGAGAAGAGTCAGTGTTATTTGTATTTAGGAGTCTCCTGCTCAGACACCTGCTGATGATTGGCAGTTCTCTTGTAGGGAGAAAACTAAGGAGAAAACTGCCAATCATCAGCAGATGGGTGGGAAAAGTAGGAGCTCATGAATAACCAGGACACCACTCAGCATCAGTCACTTTTCTCAGCAGCCCAAGCTACAATAGCCGTAAAGCTGCTCCTTAGCAACAAATTATTATTAGCTCATGAGTGACAGACTCCTGAAGCCAGAATGTCTGTCACTATATTATGATGGGCAACGCTAAAGTTGATGAAAGGTTCCCTTTCACTTCAAGGGAAGAAAATCCTGGCTATGACTGTCTAGAATGTAAACTCTTCAGACTTTAAATAGAAAATGGTGTTTCCATTCTGTGAACACTAGCAAGCCTAAATGTCTCCTATAATGTATTTGCCCCATGACTGTGGCATTTATTTTTTTGCTATCAGTAAGACTGTATTTAGAGGACAGAAAATTAAACGGCATCTGTCAGCAGATTTGTACCTATGAAACTGGCTAACATGTTGCATGTGCGCTTGGACTCTAAAAGCACCTGTGTTGGTCGAATGTTCATATGTGCTCGCATTGCTGAGAAAAATGATGTTTTAATGTATGCAAATGAGCCCCTAGGAGCAATTAGTTTAAGGTAGGGGCTAAATACGATTAATTGTGGCTGTTAGTGTTCAGCAAATCAAAGTCGATCCATATTTTAGTATAAATTTGATTCGCTGCGACGCTGAATTTCCTCATGATTTGTGTTAGCGAATCGATTTATGCTACTTTCATATTCGGGTAGTCTTTTCCAGCAGGCTGTTCCGGTGGAGGAACAGCCTGCCAGATCTGTGCTACCGCAAGTCCACCATTCTGGCGGAAGTCCCCTCCGGCCCCATTCACTTTAATGCCGAGAGGCGGCCAAAATAAGACCGCAGCATGTTGTAGTTTTATTCCGTCCGCCTCTCAGCATGTTTGCCGTGCTGTGGCCGGACCGCCGGACCTCCGGCGCCCCCCTTATAGTGAATAGGGCCGGAGAGGACTCCTGCCAGCACAGTGGACTTGCTGTGGCACAGATGTTTTTTTTTTTTCACACTATTTCAGGTTAAGGCTACTTTCACACTTATGGAAGCCTTTTCCGGCAGGCAGTCCCGGCAGGGGAACAGCCTGAAGAAAAAGGCTAAGTAGCCTTAACAACCTGAAATAGTGTGAAAAAAAAACCATACTTACCTGATCTATTTGCTTGCGACCAGCCGGCCACCATCTTGCTTGAAGATCTCGCACGAAATCTTGTAAGTCAGGCATGGCCAACCTGAGGCTCTCCAGCTGTTGCAAAACTACAACTCCCAGCATGCTCAGACTGCCTACAGCTATCAGCCTACAGCAGGGCATGGTGGGAGTTGTAGTTTTACAACAGCTGGAGAGCCACAGGTTGGCCATCCCTGTTGTAAGTGATGATGCATAATCATAAGATGGAGAGACGACCTCAGAACTTAATGTCTTCACTATATGCAGAGCTTTGGTGCTCGACCAACACTATTAACCAGTCTTTTTTGGTGATAAAATCACTCCTGACTACTTTGTGTCTAATGGTACTATTCCTCCTAAATGCCATCAAAGGTTTTTGAACAGTAAGTTTCTCAAAAGCTGAATCATGCTTCAAAATGTGCAAATTTTTAAATATAGCTCTGAGTATGACATCAACTGCAAGGCTATATTTAAAAGAAAAAGCAAACCTATTTTCTTTCTTTCTTTTTTTCTTTCTTTCTATTTCTCTGTTTTATTGTACTAGCCCTGTGTATAGCTTTAGGCTACTTTCACACTGGCATTTTAGCTTCCGTTTGTGAGATCCATTCAGGGCTCTCACAAGCGGTCCAAAACGGATCAGTTGCCCTACTGCATTCTGAATGGCTAAGGATCCGCTCAGGATCCGCTCTGGAGGCGGACACCAAAGCACTGTGGAGGCACTGACACAATAGAAGACCGATCCGTCCACCATTGACTTGCAGTTTTGGCAATGATAATGATAATACAAACAGATCCGGTCTGAGCAGATGCATGCAATTGTATTATCGATGCGGATCCGTCTGTGCAGATCCATGACAGATCCGCACCAAACGCGAGTGTGAAAGGAACCAGTTCTTTATAAGGATAACCTCTCTGTAATAATTGTACCTTTAGTTCATGGACTTGACATAAAAAATCTGTGTCTTGAATATTCAATCTACGTAATCTAATAAACTGACCACGTATCACCGCTGATT
This sequence comes from Bufo gargarizans, assembly GCF_014858855.1. Lineage (NCBI taxonomy): Eukaryota > Metazoa > Chordata > Amphibia > Anura > Bufonidae > Bufo > Bufo gargarizans. The sequence continues at coordinate 184,576,721 of NC_058084.1, forward strand.
TAACACTTGGAGGATAAAAACTTCTGTAATGTAATAGCGAGTTAGTAGCATTAGACTTCGTTATAACCCTTAGTAATTACAGTGCCATTTCCCACCATGACCAAAACATCTAAAAACTCAATACTATAGTCTCTAAACTTAGATGTAAATTTCATATTCATCTCATTTACCTTGTTTAGGTAGTCCAGAAACTCCTCAAACTCCTCAGAGTTCTGTGGTATTGCAGTGATTGGAGCAGAAGCAGGTAGTGCTGACATATTGACTTTACTGAAATGATCTGTACAGATCAAAAAGAGATGCCTATTATTAGGCTTAGTGGTTAGTGAGAAATCTGCAGATTTTATGGCCTTTGTTTAAGCAAAGATATTCACATGGAAAATAAAATAAAAACATCATTGAAAGTTCTTTAAAAGTATGTTAAACATGAAAATTTGATTTTAAACAATAGGTTATTTTCTGAAGACACATTCCCTTTAACTGTGTCTACATGATAAATGCCATTTGCTGAAGTGAGATAACTTCAAGCCACTGAGGAAGCAGCAGATTAACCACCTCAGCCCCCCTAGCTTAAACACCCTTAATGACCAGACCACGTTTATTGCTCGGTCATACAACTTACCACCCAAATTAATTTTACCCCCTTTTCTTCTCACTAATAGAGCTTTCATTTGGTGGTATTTCATTGCTGCTGACATTTTTACTTTTTTTGTTATTAATCGAAATTTGCCGAAATTTTTGCAAAAAAATGACATTTTTCAATTTCAGTTGTAATTTTTTTTTTTTTTTTATTACATTTCTATATACATTTTCTCTAAATTTATTGTTCTACATGTCTTTGAATAAAAAAAAGTGTTTGGGTAAAAAAAAAAGATTTGGGTAAAAGTTATAGCGTTTACAAACCATGGTACAAAAATGTGAATTTCCGCATTTTGAAGCAGCTCTGACTTTCTGAGCACCTGTCATGTTTCCTGAGGTTCTACAATGCCCAAACAGTGGATAAACCACACAAATGACCCCATTTCGGAAAGTAGACACCCTAAGGTATTCACTAATGGGCATAGTGAGTTCATAGAACTTTTTACTTTTTGTCACAAGTTAACGGAAAATTATGATTTTTTTTTCTTACAAAGTCTCATATTCCACTAACTTGTGACAAAAAATAAAAACTTCCATGAACTCACTATGCCCATCACGAAATACCTTGGGGTGTCTTCTTTCCAAAATAGGGTCACTTGTGGGGTAGTTATACTGCCCTGGCATTTTAGGGGCCCTAATGCGTGAGAAGAAGTCTGGAATCCAAATGCGTAACAAATGCCCTGTAAAATCCTAAAAGTACTCATTGGAATTTGGGCCCCTTTTCCCACCTAGGCTGCAAAAAAGTGTCACACATGTGGTATCGCCATACTCAGGAGAAGTAGGGCAATGTGTTTTGGGGTGTCTTTTTACATACACCCAAGCTTTTCCCATTTTTTTATGCAAAGTTGTCATTATAGAGAGATATTTCTCTAACCCAGCATGGGTATATGTAAAAAGACACCCCAAAACACGTTGCCTAACTTCTCCTGAGTACGGCGATACCACATGTGTGACACTTTTTTGCAGCCTAGGTGCGCAAAGGGGCCCAAATTCCAATGAGTATCTTTTAGGAGGGCATTTGGATTCCAAATTTCTTCTCACGCTTTAGGGCCCCTAAAATGCCAGGGCAATATAAATACCCCACATGTGACCCCATTTTGGAAAGAAGATACCCCAAGGTATTCCATGAGGGGCATGGCGAGTTCATAGAAGTTTTTTTTTGGCACAAGTTAGTGGAAATTGATTTTTATTTTATTTTTTCTCACAAAGTCTCCCTTTCCATTAACTTGTGAAAAAAATAAAATTTTACATGAACCCGCCATGCCCCTCACAAAATACCTTGGGGTGTCTTCTTTCCAAAATGGGGTCACATGCGGGCTATTTATACTGCCCTGGCAGAAGTCTGGAATATAAATGTTTAACAAATTTTACACATTTGGATTCCGTGGGTTCATGTGAGATTACATTTTTCTTGTCACAAGTTAGTGGAATATGAGACTTTATAAGAAAAAAAAAATATATCAATTTCTGCTAACTTGTGCCAAAAAAATGTCTGAATGGAGCCTTACAGGGGGGTGATCAATGACAGGGGGTGATCAGGGAATCTATATGGGGTGATCACCACCCTATCATTGATCACCCCCCTGTCATTGATCACCCCCCGTAAGGCTCCATTCAGAGGTCCGTATGTGTTTTGCGGATGCACGGATCCATGGATCGGATCCGCAAAACACATACGGACATCTGAATGGAGCCTTACCGGGGGATGATCAATAACAGGGGGGTGATCACCCCATATAGACTCCCTGATCACCCCCCTGTCATTGATCACCCCCCTTTAAGGCTCCATTCAGACGTCCGTATGTGTTTTGCGGATCCGATCCATGGATCCGCAAAACACATACGAACCTCTGAATGGAGCCTTACAGGGTGGTGATCAATGACAGGGGGGTGATCAGAGAGTCTATATGGGGTGATCACCACCCTATCATTTATCACCCCCCTGTCATTGATCACCCCCCTGTAAGGCTCCATTCAGAGGTCTGTATATGTTTGGCGGATCCATGGATCGGATCTGAAAAACACATACGGACGTCTGAATGGAGCCTTACAGGGGGGTGATCAATGACAGGGGGGTGATCAGGGAGTCTAAATGGGGTGATCACCCCCCTGTCATTGATCATCCCCCTGTAAGGCTCCATTCAGATGTCCGTATGTGTTTTGCGGATCCGATCCATGGATCCGCAAAACACATACGGACCTCTGAATGGAGCCAGCCTTACAGGGGGGTGATCAATGACAGGGGGGTGATCAGGGAGTCTATATGGGGTGATCACCACCCTATCATTGATCACCCCCCTGTCATTGATCACCCCCCTGTAAGGCTCCATTCAGACGTCCGTATGTGTTTTGCGGATCCGATCCATGGATCCGTGGATCCGCAAAACACATACGGACATCGGAATGGAGCTGGCCTTACAGAGGGGGTTATCAATGACAGGGGGGTGATCAGGGAGTCTATATGGGCTATATGTCATTGATCACCCCCCTGTAAGGCTCCATTCAGACGTCCGTATGTGTTTTGTGGATCCGCGGATCCATGGATCGGATCCGTAAAACACAAACGAACGTCTGAATGGAGCCTTACAGGGGGGGTGATCAATGACAGGTGGGTGATCAGGGAGTCTAATATGGGGTGATCAGGGGTTAATAAGGGGTTAATAAGTGACGGGGGGGGTGTAGTGTAGTGGTGTTTGGTGCTACTTATTACAGAGCTGCCTGTGTCCTCTGGTGGTCGATCCAAGCAAAAGGGACTACCAGAGGACCAGGTAGCAGGTATATTAGACGCTGTTATCAAAACAGCATCTAATATACCTTTTAGGGGTTAAAAAAATTGCATCTACAGCCTGCCAGCGAACGATCGCTGCTGGCAGGCTGTAGATCAGCTAGTTTACCTCCGGTTCCTGTGAACGCGCGCGCCTGTGTGCGCGCGTTCACAGGTAATCTCACGTTTCACAAGATGACACCCCGGCGCGTCCAGGAGGAATAACAGGGCCACCGCAAAGACGCAATCCTGCATACGGCAGTCCTGTAGTGGTTAAAAAGTTCCCAAACGCGTCTGGTAAAGGAACTCGAGGGTCATATACATTCATTCCAATTTCCACCTTTTTTTCTTATATAATTTCTATATCCGTTTTTCTAAATCGTTCGAATTACCTTTCGAAAACCTTAAAACCAATCAGAAAGAACCAGAAAGCGGATAGCCAACTGCGATTCTACACTCCAAAAGCAAAATCCCTCCCGAAACTTAGGGACCAATCGCAACCACCGCCAGGAGTGATGTGTTACCCCGCCCTGTAACATGAGACGCCACAACACACCAGCAACGGACCACGTGGGATGCCTCCTAGGTCTTTGCAGGGTAAAGAGAGCGACCGGACAAGCGGAACAAAACACAGCAAATTGGTAAAGTACGATCTACCTAACATTTTTTAACCAACTCAAAGTGAAAGTATATATCACTCCCAATTCAATTTTTTTACATTTTTCTATTTTTATTGGATTTTTATTTTTATTTTCACTTTTCACAACACATGGACTTTTTATGATATATGACTTTTTATGATTACCACAAGACTGCCATACGAATTCCTCTACCAGGACAAATATCCTGAGGAAACATTGGAAGCCTAACCCCCTTTTTTGTGTTTATATGCACATATCCTCACTGAAGTTCACACACTGCACCAAAGTTCTACCACACCTAAACCAAGAACCATCCGGCACAAGTACCCACACACCTTACACCCCAGCCAACCTTTACAACAAAAAAACACAAATAAACACCACAATTTTACACATCCCAACTGAGCAGCCACTCAAGAAAGAAGACTCCCAATCCCCAACAACAAATCTGCCCAAAAAATAGCTTTTATAAAAAACAGTTTTTTATATAAAATAACTTTTAATACTTAGATATAAACACACAATTTTAAACCCCATCATCGTCTCTGTATTTATTCTGTGCAGTAACTTCCTGTCATACTTATATATACTTAACCCCTTTTAACAACTCTAACAATGTCCTGTAGTCAGCTGATACGTCTCTACCTATGGTAAAATAGTTCTCCAGCATAAAAGTACTTTGAAATGTTTGAAATCTGTTTAGAAAGTCCATTTGCATATACAGTAACTGCTTAAAGAGACCCTATCACCAAATGTATTATTTGAAGGAAAAAAATGCTTTACAGAAATATTTAAATAACAAAACACATTTTTTATAAACTTTTTTAACCATTTACTCGTCCCACAAGGGGACTTTAACGGGCAATCTTTTGATTGCTTCTATAACGCCAAACACACAAAAGCGAGTTTGATGCGAGAAACTTGGTGTGTGTGTGTGTGGCAGTGTAATTCAGTAGATTACAGATCTTACAGGGACACACAGTCTAATAAATCATTAGAAGGCCTTATGCACATGAACGTTGCCTGGCCGTGCCCATATTGGGGCCTGAAAACATCACTTGAATGGGTCCGCAATCCAGGAGATATGGGGCGGTGCAGACTGGAGGCATGGATCAGTAGCCCTCGAGCACTACAGAGTGCTTTCATGGGTTTTCTGTCCATGCCTCCGCAACGCAAATGGAGTGCATGTATTTTACTCAACACTAAGTATTACATATGATAATATTAGATGCAGTGTCTCATATTAGGTACACAGGAATGGCAGCACTGACTCACAAATATTAGGCTTAGATACACTAAGCGCATCATGTGCGATATTGTGCCAAAGTATCTGATCGCATGATATTTGAGACAGTATTTTTTTTCCATTGTGTCTCAGCCTATAATGTGTAAAGCTGTGCTACTAAGCCAGTGTATCTAAGCCTATCTAGGGTGACACTGTAGCAGATACAGTGGCTTAGCTGCATAGCATTACATATTTTAGGCTTAGATACAGAACACTGAATAAATAGCACTGCCTCAAATACACAAGATTAACAGCTCAATATCACACATGATAGGGCTACATATCTAAAGCAAGTATTACACTGGCTGACTGTCGACCAGATCATCGGTAACGAACGTTCATGTGAACGATGATCTTGCAGTGTAATACTGCCACAGATTAACTGAACCAGCAAACACTTGTTTATTGGGCAATCCATGCCGTCTAATCACGATCTAATCACAAAGTCAGTATGGAGACAAGATATAGCAGTAGGAAAAGACCGGCACTCACTGTATCTTCTGCAAGGTCGATATCTTTATTGGTCACATATAATGTTCTATATTCTGTGACGCGTTTTGGCTCATATCAGGAGCCTTTCTCAAACATATGGCATACAGACACACAGTAACAAACAGGATTTAAATAGCCCGCCAAGGCGGAAGTGACATCAGGTAGTCATGGTGATGAGGCAATCAACAAAACAGAAAAACGTGAACCCCAACCCCAACCGTAGCAGTATCAACAATTCTCAAAGTGCTGTAATATTTAGACAATTCTGCAAGAATTTAAGTGGGATCAAGACGAAATGATGCCGTTGGGATTTCTTCACGTTTTCTGAAAAAGACAAGAAAAAATATGAATAAATTAAGTAATAAATGCAGAAAAATTAAAATAGAACTTGGAGATTACAGGAAGCTATTGAGATCATACTCCTGGTTCAAACCCTTGGGCCCAAGTGTCTGCAATATATGGATCCAATAGGATTCGTGTTTTTTTAATGTTAATGGCATCATGATTTCAATGGGCATTATGTAATGCCTCACTTAGGCCCCTTTCACACGAGCGTGACGGATTGGCTCCAGATGCGTTCAGGGTGCGTTCAGGAAAACTTGCACCATTTTACAAGCAAGTTCAGTCAGTTTTGTCTGCGATTGCGTTCAGTTGTTTAGTTTTTTTTCTGCACAGGTACAATGCGTTTTGATGCGTTTTTCACGCACCTGATAAAAAACTGAAGGTTTACAAACAACATCTCCTAGCAACCATCAGTGAAAAACGCACTGCATTCGGATGCAATGCGTTTTTCACTGAAGCCCCATTCACTGCTATGGGGCCATGGCTGCGTGAAAAACGCAGAATATAAAACATGCTGTGTTTTTCACGCAATGCAGAACTGATGCGTAAAAAAAAACAAAACGTTCATATACACAGACCCATTGAAATGAATGGGTCAGGATTCAGTGCGGGTGCTATGCGCAAAACTCACTCGTGTGAAAGGGGCCTTTGGTGGTTCTGCAGGAGAACTAAACCGTTTGGCTGATTTTTAAGGGAGTGAATGGTGAGATTTCCGCACATTTAGCTCCTTACCTGTTATGCTTTATGCTGAAAATAAGGGTTATTGTTGTACATTGTTACAGGGTTATGCTCAGCATGTAATAATTGTGTGCCTTTATTCGGCATTGGACCAGTGCACAGAGCGCATTGTTATCTCAGCAGTGTTGCCGGTTTCTCTTTTAGGTGATGACAGCAGAAACAGCATTCATAAAAAGAAATACTTATAAAGATAATTAGAAAAAAATCACTTCTGCAGTGTTCTCATATCATCAAGTAGATCCGACTGAAAGCCAGTGGCAGCTATATTTCAAATTTGAAGCCATCATCCCAAGCAACTTCAGATAGCAGCTAGTTGGCTTCCTGGAACAAGACGATGAGACAAATGCCTCCTGTGGTGAAGTAATGCTAGCTCTCTAGACAGGGGAAAAAAGGAGGAGAGCCGAGTTCTGAGTGTTTGCGTTACTTCACCATAGGAGGCCTTTCTGTGGAGGATGCTGACTTTCTTTCTCAGAAAATTCCACCCAGAAGAATCTGAAGAAATTCTGATTCTACCGAATCAATATTTTGGAAAAAAAAAATGTGTCGAATTTAGATTTTAGAGAATCAATTTGCTCATCTCTACTGAAGTAACTTTCAGTCCTGATCTATTTCTCCAGCTGAGAACTTTGCTGACGTACTTTTTCTTGATTATCTCTAATACCTGCAAGTAGCACAAGTATTTCTTTTTCTGTGTGGCCATTAGATGAGTTTGACCTTTCCTTATAAATACATAGTGAATTTTTCTTTGAAATGTTGTGATCAGCAGCGGCCTTTTCTAGCCTAAGAAAATAGCGGCCCTGCTGGGTAAGGGAATCAACTATACCTTATTTTTTTACCAGTCAGCCACTGTGAGGAGTTGGACCCTGCCAGGTTACTCAACGTTTCATAGATCTTAAATGTTATATGGGCACAGGAATAATTGCAGTAATCCCTTAATCTGAATGCTTTCAGACAGGCTTTAAGTAGGTAATAGACTTTTGGTAAAGCAGTACTCTGAGCTAAGAAAATTGTAACTCCTGTGGTTGCAAAAGAAGCCATTTCATTTGGACTGGTGAAATAAATATTCCATGTCAATAAGATTTATGTACATTTTTTTTGAGCTTTGATGTAATATACAGGTAAAACTCGAAAAATTTGAATATCATGCAAAGTTTATTTGTTTCAGTAATGCTACCTAAAAGGTAAAACTAATATATGAGATAGACTCATTACATGCAAAGCGAGATATTTAAAGCCTTTATTTGTTATAATTTGAATGATTATGGCTTACGGCTTATGAAACCCCAAAGTCACACTTTTGAGGTACCCTTTGCTCGGGGTATGGAATAATTAGCTGACTAGAGTGTGACACTTTGAGCCTAGAATATTGAACCTTTTCACAAAATTCTAATTTTAAGTTGCATTAATGCAATTCCTTTTAAGTTGCATTACTGAAATAAATGGACTTTTCCACAATATTTTAATTTTCCGAGTTTCACCTGTAAGCCAATCTGTAAAACATGCTGTAGTAGTTTCTAATTCAGAAAAAAAAAACATGCAGGGTTTTCTCCTTTAGGTATAGTCTTATATGTAGCAGCTGTGTGAGCGTGCTACTATCCAATTATTTCATATACTGTAGTTACATAGCATGCACAATTGTTATAAAAAATTTAGGATACTTCTTCTGTGAATATTTTACAAAGTGGTGGAGAACAAAAGCAAAGGCTTCCTTTTAAGCCACTAATTTCTTTCATCTCCTGTCACAACAATGTTCAGCACTGAGCTGTCATACAAGGATATGATTATGGAAGCTTGGATTGATAGTCTGCAAAGCTGCTGACTTTAATAAGGAATAAATAATGCTCCATACGGACAGAATTTATCTTCTATGGATGAGCTTACTTGTTTATCCAGCTATAATGTGATTGGCAGAGTATGTGCTTTTCAGTTTGTTTGCTGCTCATTGCACCTAATGAATATTACAGATCATGCTCTGTTTGGGAAATCATTCATTATAACGCAGCGTCCCCACTGCAAGTGTGATAGCATTTTATGCACTGTATGTCTCATAGACTGTATATGGAGATAGCGTGTGTTCCTGGCTACTGCTGCTAGGCAGGGCTGGCACCACCCTTTCCTCTATAGCAGGAAGTGAGTCAGTGTAGTGTGAGCTGGGAATTTGAAAACAGCTAAGGAGAGGCTGTGCAAAGTGACAGTATATGGGCTAGCTCTTCAGGGAAATTACTGGATTCTACGGTTCTACAAGTGGAAATACAAAGCATGATGTCAGAGAATGTAAATACCTGCACCTTGGCTATAGACTTCCCTGCATTTGGTGGGATGTAATAAGCTTTAGGTTGGCCATCATATTAAAAGAACAGCCGGATCACCGATTTAGAGACTGTGCTACTGTATATTGTTGAGATACCAATATACTGAGAGTCAGAGGAACATGTTATACCCCTTAGTTGAGCTGAGAAGGATTGAGTAGATTATATGAAAGATACTTAATGAACTGCCCTCATACATAGTCTTTGGAAACTGCACATGGTAACTATAAAGACTGTGCCGGACATATTTAGTGCCTGTGTGAAGCACCTACCAGCCAGAAAAATCACAGCATGAACCATTCAGCCATTTAGTTTTTTATGACTTATTTCCTAATTTTCCTAAAGGGGATGTCTTTTTAACGCATTGAGGGGGGCCTAATTCAAGACCACCCACTTTGAGCTCTGGCCAGGGGTGTACAGAGCTCTCATAGGCTTTATAGCCCCCTCACCTGTTAGGTGTCTGACAAATGTATGATTTTTTTGTGGAGGAAATTAGAGAAAAAAGAGGAAGACAATTTTAGTAGATAAAAAAAGTTTAACTTCGCCTCACCCACTTTACTTGACTTCTAAGTAGAAAAAATTATAATATGTTAATTAAATATAGGACTAATTTATTTTATGCACTAATATAGCACTGCCATATTACACAGCACTTTACAGACATTAGCAGCAAGCTGTCCCCAATGGGTATCACAATCTAAGTTCCCTATCAGTATGTCTTTAGAGTGTCGGAAGAAACCAGAGGAAACCCACGCAAACAAGGGGAGAACATACAAACTCCATGTAGATTTGAACTTAGGACCCGAGCTCTGCAAGACACAAGTGCTAACCACTGAGCCACCGTGCTGACTCATTGTGAATAGCATATATTTTCAATGTAATTATACCAAACAGTTAGCATAAATACATAGATAAGTGTTCAATATACAACTCTGTGTCTCCCGCTTCCCTTTACACAGTAGATGATAAAACTGCCTACAGTTACCAATAGGGGGAGCTCACTAAATAGAAATGTTATATATTTACCAAAAAATCTATATGCATTGAGCCCCTCCTAGTGGTAACTGGAGGAAAATTATTTGGATCTCTGTAGGGAAGAGGAGTCAGCCCACCCTTCCCCCTGGCCCCCTAGCAACCACATGGTTTGCCCCATGGTGAGTTAGCTAGTGGCTCTGTTGGACCAGGACTGTCCATACATTCTATGACTGGTCACTGCAGGGAAAATGAATGGCCATGAGCAGGTTATTCTGTATAAAGGGTTGGGATTGTTAAGGTTTGCCTGGGTCTGCGTGAAATAAAGTAGAAAATCTCCAGTATGAAACAACAAATCTAATTATCAATTAATTAAGTCTTACTAAAAGGGATGTCCTGCCAATCAGCTGTTCGGGTGTACAAACTGGATTCCAAAAAAGTTGGGACACTAAACAAATTGTGAATAAAAAACTGAATGCAATGATGTGGAGATGGCAAATGTTAATATTTTATTTGTAATAGAACATAGATGACAGATCAAACGTTTAATCCGAGTAAATGTATCATTTTAAAGGAAAAATACATTGATTCAAATTTTCACGGTGTCAACAAATCCCCAAAAAGTTGGGACAAGTAGCAATAAGAGGCTGGAAAAAGTAAATTTGAGCATAACGAAGAGCTGGAAGACCAATTAACACTAATTAGGTCAATTGGCAACATGATTGGGTATAAAAAGAGCTTCTCAGAGTGGCAGTGTCTCTCAGAAGCCAAGATGGGTAGAGGATCACCAATTCCCACAATGTTGCGCAGAAAGATAGTGGAGCAATATCAGAAAGGTGTTACCCAGCGAAAAATTGCAAAGACTTTGCATCTATCATCATCAACTGTGCATAACATCTTCCGAAGATTCAGAGAATCTGGAACAATCTCTGTGCGTAAGGGTCAAGGCCATAAAACCATACTGGATGCCCGTGATCTCTGGGCCCTTAAACGACACTGCACCACAAACAGGAATGCTATTGTAAAGGAAATCACAGAATGGGCTCAGAAATACTTCCAGAAACCATTGTCAGTGAACACAATTCACCGTGCCATCCGCCGTTGCCAGCTGAAACTCTACAGTGCAAAGAAGAAGCCATTTCTAAGCAAGATCCACAAGCTCAGGTGTTTTCACTGGGATCATTTAAAATGGAGTGTGGCAAAATGGAAGACTGTTCTGTGGTCAGACGAGTCACGATTCAAAGTTCTTTTTGGAAATCTGGGACGCCATGTCATCCGGACCAAAGAGGACAAGGACAACCCAAGTTGTTATCAACGCTCAGTTCAGAAGCCTGCATCTCTGATGGTATGGGGTTGCATGAGTGCGTGTGGCATGGGCAGCTTGCATGTCTGGAAAGGCACCATCAATGCAGAAAAATATATTCAGGTTCTAGAACAACATATGCTCCCATCCAGACGTCATCTCTTTCAGGGAAGACCCTGCATTTTTCAACAAGATAATGCCAGACCACATTCTGCATCAATCACAACATCATGGCTGCGTAGGAGAAGGATCCGGGTACTGAAATGGCTAGTCTGCAGTCCAGATCTTTCACCTATAGAGAACATTTGGCGCATCATAAAGAGGAAGGTGCAACATAAAGAGGAAGGTGCAACAAGACGATTGAACAGTTAGAGGCCTGTATTAGACAAGAATGGGAGAAACTGGTCTCCTCGGTCCCCAGACGTCTGTTGAGTGTTGTAAGAAGATGGGGAGATGCCACACAGTGGTGAAAATGGCCTTGTCCCAACTTTTGGGGGATTTGTTGACACCATGAAATTCTGATTCAACATCTTTTTCCCATAAAATGGTACATTTTCTCAGTTTAAACTTTTGTTCCGTGATTTATGTTCTATTCTGAATAAAATTTTAGAAGTTGGCACCTCCACATCATTGCATTCAGTTTTTATTCATGATTTGTATAGTGTCCCAACTTTTTTGGAATCCGGTTTGTAGTTCTTCCTGAATTTTTCAGTGGAAGCAGCACTGTAGTGACGGGTACTGTCCACTACTTGATTGAGGGAGCTGTGTAGTCAACAACAGAGCGACACTCAACACCTTAACAGCTGATCTGCATGGCTGCTAGGGTTATACCCCCACCAATCAGCTAGTGATGGCCTATTCTGAAAAGTGAAAGGCAGAATGTAAATGGTTCTCTCACTTTATGATGGTTGGATGGTTACCAGTTCTGCATTAATTACCATATCATGTATGTAGCAAGTAACAGGAAGTCTTCATGTATCTTTTGTCTTTTGAACGGGACCATCTCCTAAATGACATGTACTTTATATTACAGGATATTTTCTTTAAAGAGGTTATCCAACACCAAAAAATGCCTCCACATACGCTAGGGCCCCTCACACAGATAGTACATACATGGCTGCACAGCACCCACGTAGCTTAAGACGCTTGCGCGGCCTCTACTGCATCTCCCTGTCACCCGGATGAAAACATTCGGCATCGGAGGGGGCAGACAACAGCAGGCCGTGATGGGGACGAGCTTCCCTAACATTGCGGGTGACGCTAGGGAGGCTCGTTACTGGAGCGGCTTGCTATTGGCTGAACCCCCGAAGCGGGATGTTTTTATCCGCATAATGGGGAGATACAGCAGTGGCCGGGCGGGCTTAAGAAGCGATGCGAGTGCCGAGAAGCCAGGTAAATACTATCTGTGTGAGGGGCCCGGGCATATGGGGAGGGGTTTTCTGGATCACCCCTTAAGAGTACATCCTTTTTATAAACTTTTTTCTATGCCCATATACAGTATATAAGGGCTGCATGAGATTAAACAGAAAAGCTAGAAAGCCCTGAAAAAAGCACTACTCTTGTATATGGGCTGTGACTGTTATTGCAGCTTAAACCCATTAACTTGAATGCTGTAATATTAGGCATACACTGTAGCCTGTTCCAGTTACTTTCTGCTCTTTTATTCTGTCTCCATTCATTTTTCTATGTGTTATTTTCTTTCTCATGCTCCATACACAGTTTACTGTTTACCTTCTACATCGCCAACCAATGACTTTATTATGGGCATCACATGTGTTGGTATTAGCCGTCAATGCCCTGCCAGACCATTATATAATAGTTATATTGATGGTGTACTTCAGTTGATGCCATCATTGTCTTGCCATTTCATTGTGAAAATGTTGTCCACACTTATGTTATGAAGCGTAAAACTTCCTCAAAGCTATAAAAAAATAAAATGGTACTGACATAAGAGACATACTCCACACTGCTTCCATTTGAATACAGATGACATGGTTGTCACTTGTGTACATAATGAGCTGAATAGTTATGTACATGATTAAACAATGATAATCTAGTGGAATTGTGTTTTGTTCATAGCCAGCTCAAGGATCAGCAAACATCTTGTTAAATAACTTGAGGCTTTATATGCAGATTGAAAGACAGATGGCTTTGTCTGGCAGTAAGTCCTTTAAGACACTGGCCAGCATCACTCTATGTATTTAAATTGACTCGGATGATATTAGGAAGTGAGACAAGGAAAAATAAAGCACCAGGAAATATTGTGATCTACAGGCCATCCTATTTATTCTCCTATAATACTTTCTTGCAAGTCACCTTAATTATTCCAAACCTATTATTTCCTTACTGTTACAATATGTTAAAAATATTTTATTCTTTTAATATAAGTGCACAGAAACTGGTTTCATTTAGGCGACATGCACACAACTGTATCTGTTTTGTAGTCGGCAAACCTCACATCCGCAAAGTACAGATACCAACCGTGTGCAAACCACGATTTTCTCACTCCCTTCACTAGAACTGGCTATTCACAAAACAGACAATAGAACATGTTCTATAATTTGTGGAATGGCAACACAGATGTGGACACCACCGATGACATCCGTGTGCTGTCCACATTTTTTGCTGACCTATACAAATAAATGGGTCCATGTACAATCAGCAAACAATGTGGATCGGATGCAGACCAAAAATATGCTTGTGTGAATGTAGCCTTAGGCTGTTTGACTGTGGGCTTATGACTGTATCCATTTTGAGGTCCACAAACCCTGAATCCACAAAATGCAGATAGCATCTGCGTTCATGCCCTTTAGAACAGGCTTTTCTTGTCCATAAAATGTACAAGAATAGCAAACCAAATATTTATTTTGCCACACAGAAGCGAGATAGGACAGCCCCTTTCAGTACTGATATAATTTAGTTATGGATCGTACAGTATGTCTTAGATATGCTTGTGTACCTTAAGTACCAATTACTGCCATTTGTCTCACCAAGACAACCACTTTGCTAACAGCACAGTATCCCTGGCAATCAACTATCAAGGAGGGTGTGCCTGGACATACATTTTCATGCAGCAGATGCTAGAAAGGGCAGGTCCAAGTTGGGTAATTTGGGTACTAATCTGGATAGTCACCTCCACAAAGATCAAATAGGAATTAGGACTCTCAATAGCAGTGAAACACTGAGTCCATACCAAAAATAATCTAGCTCTATAATAAGTCATCCTCTTTATATTATACTTTATTATACATGTGTTGTTCCTTTTATCTCGGCCCAACAAATCCCAAGAGATGACCAACTGGTGACCCATTGGTCGTGTTCTGCACAGAGAGTTTGCTAACGTGATATGGTATTGAATTTATTGAATTCATGGTTCACAAGAAATTGGAGTCCTTACCCTACTAAAGTTCAGTTTAGTCTTTAAATGCAAATGACAAAATCCATACTGTTTTGTCTTGGACCAAGAAAGGGAAGTCCTGAGTGACCACATTTGATTACATTTACACTCCCTAAAAGGGCATATAGAAAAGTTTTATTGTAATAAAATAATGTATTTAAAGGTGAATGGCAAACTCTTTCAGTATTTTAATAAACCTCTTACATCCTTTTGTTATTTTATAAAAAAAAAAAAAAAAAAGTACAAACTTCCATTGCTCGGAATCAGAGTATCATAGTAGTCAGGGCAGTTTCACAATAATTGGGTGTACTAGCTGTGATTCTCTGCCCCAGACAACGGACAGGAGAGTGAGAATCCTGTGGGGTAGTACGGGGCTGAAAAAATCCTCACAAGCGTTAATATGGCCAACAGAAACAGAATAGAAGTTTAGGATACAATCACACGGTACGGTTGTGAACTGTCCAGGTCACTGCCTGCTGCAGTCAAGAACTGTGCGACCAATTAGACTGCTGCTGCCCTAGATTTTAACCAATTAAGGTATTGAAGGTACCATGTGGCCTTTAACAATGAAGACAGGCTATACCAGTGATGGCTAACCTTGGCACTCCAGCTGTGGTAAAACTACAACTACCAAGATGCCCCCCTTGCTTGACTGCTCTCAGAACTCTGTAGAAATAAATGGAGCATGCTGGGAGTCGTAGTTTTACCACAGCTGGAGTGCCAAGGTTAGCCATCACTGGGCTATACAGTGCAGTCTTCATTTGTTAAATAAAAGTCAATTGCGGCCCAATTGGCTGTGCGGTTCTTGACCACAGGTGGCCACAACCCAAACAGATCATGACTATGTTGTGTGGTCATAACCTTATAACACAACTTTATTTTTAGAAGGTAATTTGCTAAACATTTTTATGAAAGTCCATTTAGCTTAAATACATGTGGCTAATCTAATGTTTTATCCTCACAATCTGAAATAAAATAGCAAATGAAACCATGTATGAGAGTTAGTAATCCATACATAAAAGCAGGAGTATTGCTTTTCACATGTCCGTATATCTTTTTCAGTGTTTTGCGGGCTGTTTTTAATGGATCCATTGTTCCATTTTTGGTTTCAGTAGTGTTTCCGGTTCCATTCTATTTTTCTGTTCCATTTTTCCGAATGGCATATACAGTATACAGTAATTACATAGAAAAAATTGGGCTGGGCATAACATATTCAATAGATGGTTCTGCAAAAACGACGGATACGGAAGACATACGGAATACATTCCGTATGTGTTCTGTTTTTTTTTGCAGACCCAATGACTTGAATAGAGCTACGGAACATGATTTGCGGGCAATAAAAGAACATGTTCTATCTTTGAATGGAATGGAAAAATAGAAATACGGAATGCATAATGAGTACATTCCATTTCTTGCGTAACCATTGAAATTAATTTTTCCATATACGGACCTATATGGAAATAAAAAAACGGCCCGTATACGGAATGCAAAAAACATTTGTTTGAACAAGCCCTAAGGAGAAAAGTCTTGAAGAAAAACGCATTTCCCTCTCACACGTAAGCACGTATACTGACCTCTGCTTACTTGGCAGTATTTCTTGGCTTACCCACAGCACACTGCGAGATATCATTTTATAATCATTGATTTTATTTTTAGTCTATCATCCCTCTTTAAGTGCAGGGAATGTCAAGACACCAGATCCACAGATCGCAGTAAGCTGGTCTGTACTGAAATATAAGTATGTCAATAAACTAAACGGTGTCTCTTGTCCTATCAATGACTGGATTAAACCAACAGTTACTGAAGACCCATAGTAAAAAAAAGGTGAATTTCTGGTTTTGTTGAATTTCACACTGTAGTTTATGATATTTGGAAGTTAACCAAATATGTGATTCTTATACTATTTCAGTATTAGTTTAATCGATGCAGCATATTTTTTTCTCATATAGGCTATAACATTGTTTTCATTGGTGTTATCCTTCCTTTGCATTATACCCCTCAAACAACACTGAAAACATTTTTATTAAATAGATTAAGTTTAAATGACAATTTATCGGGTGTGGCCATTTAAAAGTGAGTTTTGATAGAGGCAACATTGCTGTTATTTTTATTTGCAGCACATAAAAATTTTGTACGATGTTGATAAATTTGACAAATCTTAGAAAATATATCTGGAGAACTTTATTCAGTTTTTAGACCAACTATATACTGAAGTGAGATTGTGCAAACATTTTGTAACATTTATTGGCCAAGTAACAGTGGTTGGCCAAGTAGAAAGCCCCCTTTTACAAACTGCCATCTATGGTGCCAATTGCCCTAATTTGGAGGTAAAACAGATAAGACTGTTTTAGAGTGATATCCAACAGAAGACCAGATTGGGACAAAGAGTTTATCCGCTTCAGACAACCCTTGTCATATGCCCTACCAGAACCTATTTGGCTAATCAAGTGGAGCACATCTCCACTAAATGTAATGTGTCATCAGAAAATGACCTATTGCTTAAATTTCCCCAAAAATTCTAAATCCTACAGTTTTTGCACTGGCTACTAAGCCTAATAATAAGCCATCACTTCCTATTCTGTAGAGATCATTTTTTAGCAATCCTCTTATTATCATCACAGGCAGGATTACAATGAAAAATTATATATATATATATATATATATATATATATAAAATATATATATATATATATATATATATATATATATATAAAATATATATATATATATATATATATATATATATGTAAAACGCAGGATCCATCAATCACAATAGGCCAATTCTTATCTACTCCTCCCCTCTATAATGATCTCTTCACAGGTCACATAGCATGTCTAGAAAATTCTCCAATAGAAGTCAATGAGTTGCCTTCAGTCATTTGTATCTATGGTCCATGTGACTATAAGCATATCTCTAAATGCTGTGCATAACAGCTCAAACAAGATGACTGCTCTGATAATAATGACTGCAAAATAGAATAATAAAGTCTACAGTCAGAAAATAAAACATATTAGAAAAATAAGATGTTGCACTATCTGGTTTCAATTTGTAAAAAAATATTGATGATACATTTTCTTTAAGAGCCCCATTCCACAAATGTATATTAGTTTAAAGCAAAACAGTAAGGTTCAGCCTATCTGTGAACAGCGTGTGAGAGAGGGAAAGAAGTTCTTTGATATACAGTATACAGGTTTGGAGTAGGATTTCTGAGTAAAAAGGATACTAAATCCTGAGGGAACTCCTAGTAGAGACAGGGAGAGACCTGATTGTAATCAGGACTCTCAGTGTTTCTCCTAGGAGTCCAGTAAGTATCTACTCAGCTTTTTACTGGGGACTCTGCTGCGGATTATATAAACCTATGTATGTATACTCTTACAAATTTATAGCAGCAAGACCCTCAAAACACATATTCTATAGGAAACAGTAAGGTGCTAAAAAGTTTTATAGACTGCAAAACCCTTTTATCCTTCTTAGCCATGCTAATTGACGCCCAATACTGGCTGCTAAACACCTATTTATTTTATGTGTGTTTTTTTCACAAGATTGTCCTTACAGACAAGTCAGGCATAATTCAATTTTACAAGGAAGATCATTTAACAATTCTTTCAGTTATACATTCCTGAATAGATTTAACTAACTAAACACAGAGTTTTATCTAAGATATGACAGCATCATGCAACATTTGTTCTACCCACATCATAAAACTGTCTGATTTGATGGAAGTCTGGTGATGTTTAAGTCATAGCAATATACATTCATCACGTATTCGTGAATCTAGTTTGACATGACGTGGGCTTTTTTGTTATTTTGCTTTGAGTGACAAATGAACAATGAATAAAATGTGACAAAAATAATAAATATGTAGCAATTAGTGTTGAGTGAATTTAATCAGAATTTTTCTGTAAATATTTGATTTATCACGAAGCTGAATTTCCTTGTGCTTCGTGATAATGAATAAATTTTTCCTAAAATTCTGTCTGAAAATGAAAAAATTATACTCACCTCATCCACTTTTTTGCGGAGAGGACGTCTGCTCCCATCTTGATTGAAGAAAACCCCCCAAAGGACCTGCGGCGAGTGTGAACACCTCACCACCTTTTGACACCATCAGTGATGACATCAGCGCATGCCCAGTGTGATCACGTGGTGAGGTCATTACGTTCGCCACAGGTCCTTTGGCGGGTTTTCTTCAATCTCAAGCAGGCGCCTCTCCATGAGCAAGTGGATAAGGTATTTTTTTAGAAGCCGCGATTAGCATTAAACGCGGCATCTGAGGGGTTAAATGACAGAGGGAGTAGCGAACGCCATTCCAGTAAATGCGCCCGCTCCATACAATGGAAAATGATTCATTCATTTAAATGTAACAAATAAAATTTCTTTTTGAAGTTCGTTGAAGCAGCCAAATCGGATTTTTGAAAACTTTGCTCACCTCTAGTAGCACTATTTGGGTAGGGAGTGGCACAATGCTCGCTTGATATTAAGAGCTGATTGTGCTAAAAAATTATAGAAACCATTATCTAACTACTGCCACACACATGTCAACATTTTTACCATATGATTTTTTTTTTTTTACCCTCTACAAGGTACAGTAGAGTTTTACCCGTGGTGCCAGGCATATACATTTTGCAGTCTTTTGCTATCTGGTTTTATTGATTCTGTAACAACTGTATTCTCATTGTTTTTAGCAGACCAATTGAAGCCTTCCACGGGTCTAATCTATCTACTTTGCTATGTTTGATGAGTTATTTTATTGCAAGCCTTCCCACCATTTATACCCAGTATGGCTTTATCTTCTGAGGTTGCTGACAGACAAGTCTATTCTATGTCATGTAGCATGCTATGCCTTAGAAATAAATAGAATATTGAGCATTAGTGATGGGCAAACATCGGCAGGGACGGTTCGCGAATGCGTGTTCGCAATCAAATGTTCGCGAACCACGCATTAGCATCACGCCCATTGACTTTAATAGTAGGCGAACCTGAAAAACCTTCACGTCATATTTGCAGCCACCAAATACAAACTATGAGTTCACAAATAGTCCACAACATGGACAGTTACATACCAGACGGGGATCATTGGCAAAAATTCCCACAAAAAATATGTATTTTAATCAGGAGTCATTTTTTTGCATCTTAAAGGGAAACTCTCAAAAATGTGCCCTGCTGGAGCCTAGAAAATGTTTATTTCCTATCGGTTTGATGTATACAAATGTGCAGCACTCCACGTTTTTGCATCCTGCAGAGTGCAGAGTCAAAAAAAAAATGCATATGTTAACGTAAATTTTATTTCTACACTAGAACTGTATGGCGAATGGACGCCACTGTACGGCATCAGTCTGAGGCATCTGTTAACGCATACATTTTTGGTTTGCATTAAATGGATTAAAAAATAGGATGTGTACCCAGCCCTACTTTCAGAATAAGCACCAGTACACAGCGGATCAGCGTGGCAGAGAGGGGAGGCCGCCATATACTGACAGAGCGCTACCTGGTCCTGGTGGTCAGGGATGAGGACTGTGTTTCCCAAGGATCATTTTCTACTGGGAAATACAGGGCACAGTATAATACACTAGAATCTATATAATATAAAGATATTAGCCCTACCCCTGAATAATAATATAATTAGGTGGTAATTTATTATATATAAATACGTCTATGTTAGGCGTATTTCTGACACAGATTGTGGCACAAAGGTCCTTAACACCGCAATATGCATATTTTTCCCGCTCATGCCAGGTCCAGAAAAGGATGGCGTGGGCAGGAAAAGGGATATCACCACCATACATTGACTGGAAAACACCTCTGTACAGTGACCGGATAACACTGCCATACCGTGACTGGATAAAAGGGTATAACAGGACACAGTACAGGGAATGACTTGGGGCACTGCACAGGGTTTGGTAAGAGGGCACAATGTAGGGAATAAGGGGGCACAGTCACATGACACTGTGACATTAGAAGGTCCTTATGGTGAATGTGCTTCATACACCACCATAATGAGAGGCAGACAAACAGAAATGACCCAGGGTATCCCCAAGGCGGGTAGGAGACAGTGCCCACCCTGAATAGCCACAGGGGATACACCTAAAGTGTAACTCGGTAAAAGCTCCCGAGTGAAATAGCAGAAACAAATGAAAAGAGAGCTCATATTACCAAAAATATAAATTTTATTACAATAAGTTAAAAGAATTTTTCAGAAAAAAAGGGGAGAAGGGTAAATTAATACATAAGATGCCGTGAAACAAGGTGATGGGAGCGGAGAAAAAACAGCACCACCCTGGGAGGAAAGAGCACACGGTTGAGACAAATAAAGAGATATAATGTAGATAATATCTGACATGGAAATAAGCGATCTTGGGTACAGTGCCCAGTCCATGCAAAAAGTAAATGGAAAGATAGAATCATACAATATCAGGTAAAGCACGGTCAACTCATGCACCCTGGATGTTTCTGTGTTTAGGGGCGCTGGCGGCCTTCTCAGGACGGATGTTTTTCGTAAAGAGACGGCCGTCAATGCCTATTTACATGCCACATCTTTACATCCGAGTAGTACCATTTCTGCCATTCCTGTGGGCCAGTTCTTGCGTATCCGTCGAATTTGTTCGGATAACGCCACTTTTGAAAGACAGGCCACTGAATTGAAGGATCGCTTTCTTGCCACGGGCTACAGCCATCGGGCAATTAAAAAAGCCTATTGGCGTGCTAAAACTCAGGATCAGGCTCTTTTACTGCAAATCAAGGGAGATAGGATACCGGATAACAAAATTAGGTTTGTGAGCACATACCACTCACAGTGGACAAGAATGAGGGAGATCTTGGCCTCACATTGGTCCATTCTATTGACGGATCCCATTCTAGAAAAGCTTCTACCTGCACGACCTTTGGTTACGGCACGCAGGGCCAATACCCTACGGGATAGTTTGGTCCGTGGCTACCTTCAACCCACACCATCTCAACTTTGTATTGGACAAGGTAGCCCCAAGGTTGGTTTTAGACCGTGCGGCAGATGTGCCGCATGTCCAAACATGGAACGCTCTTTTGATTTTGTGGATTCATCTGGAGCGAGATCCTTTAAAATCCTTCAGCCCCTCACGTGCTCCAGCACACGAATTGTCTATTACGCAGTGTGCCCATGTCCCAAGATTTACGTTGGTCTGACGACCCGTGAGTTGAGGGTCCGTGTGCGGGAGCACGTGAGAGGTATCATCAGTGCACAGGAGGTGAAGGAAATTGAGACCTTAAAACCCATCCCTAGACATTTTAAGGAATTTCATTCCTGTAATCCGAGATGTCTTAGAGTCAGAGGTATAGATTGTATCCAGGTAGACCTGCGTGCAGGCAATACATCCAAGCGGCTTGCCCAAAAGGAGAGCCGCTGGATATGGACCCTGGGGACATTACGCCCCAGGGGCCTTAATGAGAATCTGGGCTTCTCTTCTTTTCTTTAGTCGCTGGGCCCACCACTGTGGACCTTTTTTCTTTTAACTGTTGTGTTTATAATTTTATCCATTTGTACTCTTCGTGAGTCTATCATTTTTTCACTTTTTATTCATTGATTATTCCCGTCCTTTTTCTCTCTTTAGCTTTTCCATTGATGGATACCCAGCGTTCTCATGCGTCTCCAATGCCCTCAGGAATGGACCATTTTCAACATGATATTCATTGCTTTATTTTCGTGTCTTTTCATTTGTGGGACTGATCTATGGATACATTTATTTTACATGTATCGGCCTGATCTCTTTCATATCTCTTTGCACTTCCTTCATTTGCCCTTTGCTCCCTATTAGTAGCATTGTGCTTTGCACCCACTTTCTCTGGCATTTGCCATATACAGTTGTGCCTATGTCAACACTAGTTGCTACATTCTCACGTCAACATCTGTTGTTGTCTTCCACATTTTTATTTCATTCACCCATATACGACATACATTACTTATTCACGATTTTTGAATTCTTTTACCCCTGTGCCTGCACTTTACCCTTATTCACATTCACACACACCCACACACACATCCCTTCTTCTTCTTTTTTCTCCCCCATTTTTTCTTTGAGCAGGTCTTTTCCCCGCCCTTCCCCCCTCCTTTCATTCTTTGCTAAATCCTTTGTTCATTTCTCACATTTTGATGTTTGCACACTGCATACACACATATTCATTTATTTATTTATTTATCTAGATCATGATTTATGTGGTCTGTCTTCTATTTTTATAGTGCTGCGAATATTATTTATTCTGTACTATTCTCTATTATCTTTTTTTACTTTGCATATACAAAATATAGATATAATATTGATCATGTATTATATTGCAATAGATCTCTGGCTTTTCTTCTTCCCCCTCTTATTCTTCTCCCTCTTCCTTTCTGTCCCCACCTGTCCGTTCATCAATTTATATATTTTCATACATTTATTATTATTTTTCTATCATGATTAATGTTTGTTGTTTCTTCTATTTTTATCTAATTATAATCATGTTTGATATTTCTAATCATGCTGTCGTATGCATACATTTTATTTATTATTCTTGCTAATATTATTACTATTGATTCTGTATGTATGAAATTATTTATATAGTTCTATTTATGCATTACAGTGTATTTGTATATTAATATTCTTTTTCGTACTGTGTATGCATACACATATTGTTATAGAGCCACAGATGCCGTACTGATGGTTTTTGTGGCTTGTCTGTAATATCACTATCTGCCAATACGGCTTGGTTCATGATTCTGAGACTGTGGGGCAGCTCGCTGGGTTATCCGCTGGTATTTTTATGCTCCTCCCCTTCTGTCATGTGAGCGCGCGTCATCCTGGGTGCCGCTCCCGGCGCCTCACACCCGTGCGTCCTCACGCCAGTGCCGCCCGATCATGTGATTCTATCACGTGGGGTAGGCGTGCCGGCGGGACGCCGGCTGTGGGGCAGCCGGATGCGAATCGCCAGGATGTCAGCGCGCCTTGTCAACATGTACACCTGGGGACGAGTAAGTACTCATTTCTATTGGCTAAGAGAGCCTATTTAAACTTGGTTCACAGAGATGGCGCTACCCCCTGACGAAGGCACGCCGAAACGCGCGTTGGGGTAGCGCCACCCTGGGTTTCTTTGCACACGGTTATTTCATGTAAGTTCTGGTCCTCCATTGCCCCCCGCTGATTGTGTGGTCAATTTTTGTCCACCGGCACTTTGCCTTGTCTGATACAATTTCCATCTTTACATGTTTGTACCTACTTTTAGCGGGGGTGCATGAGTTGACCGTGCTTTACCTGATATTGTATGATTCTATCTTTCCATTTACTTTTTGCATGGACTGGGCACTGTACCCAAGATCGCTTATTTCCATGTCAGATATTATCTACATTATATCTCTTTATTTGTCTCAACCGTGTGCTCTTTCCTCCCAGGGTGGTGCTGTTTTTTCTCCGCTCCCATCACCTTGTTTCACGGCATCTTATGTATTAATTTACCCTTCTCCCCTTTTTTTCTGAAAAATTCTTTTAACTTAT
Organism: Bufo gargarizans; assembly: GCF_014858855.1. Classification (NCBI taxonomy): domain Eukaryota; kingdom Metazoa; phylum Chordata; class Amphibia; order Anura; family Bufonidae; genus Bufo; species Bufo gargarizans. Next base: position 184,601,098 of record NC_058084.1, read on the forward strand.
TGTAATAAAATTTATATTTTTGGTAATATGAGCTCTCTTTTCATTTGTTTCTCATAATGAGAGGCAGAGGAGTGAGACAGGGGTGTGATTATGTGGCTAGAGATAAAAAAAATTTAACTGTCAGCCAGAATAGGCCCCAAAAATTAGGCAATAGGAATTCACCTGACAGCAAAGAACTTTGAATTCTGTGGCTAGAGGTGCATTAGGCGGTCACAGGATACATATGTAACTGTCGGCCAGTACAGGCCCCAAAAATTAGGAAATCGACATTCAACTGACAGCAAATAACTTTAGATTCTGTGGCTGGAGGTACATTAGGCGGTCACAGGATAAATATGCAACTGACGGCCAGTACAGGCCCAAAAAAATAGGCAATAGGCATTCACCTGACAGTAAAGAACTTTGGATTCTGAGGCTGGAGGTACATTAGGTGGTCATAGGATAAATATGTAACTGTCGGCCAGTACAGGTCCCAAAAATTAGCCAATAGGCATTTACCTGACAGCAAAGAACTTTAGATTCTGTGGCAGGAGGTACATTAGGCGGTCACAGGTTAAATATGTAACTGTTGGCCAGTACAGGCCCCAAAAATTAGGCAATAGGCATTCACCTGACAGCAAAGAACTTTGGATTCTGTGGCTGGAGGTACATTAGTCAGTCATAGGATAAATATGTAACTTTTGGCCACTACAGGTCCCAAAAATGAGGCATTCACCTGACCTTTTATACCGCTGTATATACATAAGGCAAGGACCATTTTTTTGGTCTGGGGGGTTGCGGATATGTGTGGGCTGGCATGAGGAAATTCAATTACACGTGGTCATCCCAGGTGTTGAATTCCTCCGAGATCCATGCCTCATTCATTTTTAAAAATCTGAGGTAGTCCACACTGTCATGAGCTAGGCAAGTGTGCATATCGGTCACGATCCCTCCTGCTGCGCTGAACGTCCTTTTGGACAGGACACTCGACGAGGGGCAAGCCAATAGTTCCATGGCAAATTGTGCCAGCTCTGGTCACAGGTCAAGCCTGCACACCCAGTAGTCCAGGGGTTCTTAGAGAGGCCGTTAACCCAATGTAGTCAGACACCTGTCGGTCTAGGTGTTTACTGAGGCTGTAACTACAGGGCGGCTGTCGATGGGTTGGCTTCAAGAATGATCTTATATCCGAAGTGACCAACACATCTTCAAACCGCACTCTTTTTGCAGGCGCTGTAAGATTGGTACACGCACCTGTTTCGCTGTGGGTGGATATTCCTCTGCCAGTGCATGCAACAGCAGAATGCAGCAAGGCCTGGAAATGCGGCACTCTGACAGCCCTCTGTAATGCTGGTAACATGTCCATCAATTTGTGTTTGTACAGGAGGTCTCAGCACGTTGCCACCCAGTATAGGTCCTTGAACTTTATGCTTTTTATACGGGGGTCCCTCCCCAAACACTGGAGCATGAAGGAATATAGCAATAGCACCCTTCAATCAGTATTTTTTGGAAGAAGGTATATGGCACCCCTCAATCAGTATTTGGCGGAAACAGGTATATAGCACCCCTCAATCAGTATTTGGCAGAAACAGGTATATGGCACCCCTCAATCAGTGTTTTGTGGAAGCAGGTGTATCGCAGCCCTCAATCAGTATTTGGTGGAAGAAGGTATATAGCAATAGCACCCCTCAATCAGTATTTTGTGGAAGAAGGTATATGGCGACCCTCAATCAGTATTTGGCGGAAACAGGTATATAATACCCCTCAATTAGTATTGGGCTGAAACAGGTATATAGCACCCCTCAATCAGGATTTGGCGGAATCAGGTATATGGCACCCCTCAATCAGTATTTTGTGGAAGCAGGTGTATCGCAGCCCTCAATCAGTATTTGGTGGAAGAAGATATATAACAATATAACCCCTCAATCAGTATTTTGTGGAGGAAGGTTTATGGCACCCCTCAATCAGTATTTTGCGTAAACTGGCATATAGCACCCCTCAATCAGTATTTGGCGGAAACAGGTATATATCACCCCTCAATCAGGGTTTTGTGGAAGAAGGTATATCGCAGCCCTCAAGCATTTTTTTGGGGGGGCAACAGGTATATCACACCAGTTGCAATTAGTTACTCCAATAGCGTTTGTCTCTTTATCTAGCTGCGATATTGCAGCAGAACCGCACACAACTGCTTCACAATACAAATGCACTATAATATAATTTCTATGTTAGAAAGTATATTATAAGTACAGTATATAACATCCCTCTATATCACACCTATTGATAGCACACCTATACCAGTCCTTAAAAGGACTTCTGTGACCCTATTAGTTAGCGTTTGGTGTCCCTGCTCCAAAATACAACCTCTCCCTACACTGGTAAAACACATGTAAAATAGCTGACAGATCGGGTTTCTTTTATAGGGTTGGGGGTGTGTCCATGTGCTGAAACTTCTCAATTGGCTGTCTTGTCTCACCTGATGGATGTGTCATGGGTCAAAGTTCGGCTCTATGCAAAAAATATGGTGCGTGCGAATATCGCCATATGTTCACATGTTCGGCGAATCGCAAACGAGCAATGTTCTCCGCGAAATTACCTCCGGGCAATTTTGATTGAGCATGGCCATTCCAGGAGATTGGCAGTTTCTGAGACACTGAAACCACCATGTCTGGTGTCAATAAGCATTCCACATCTGAAGATCCTCTTTATGGTGGTGTTTGGTCTGAATAACAATTGCACCTCTGGATTATACCTGCATGCTTATATGCATTTTAGCCAAATGATTGGATAAGAGATGAGCGAAGTTATGAAAAATTTGATTCAGCTGCTTTTCACAAAGAAATTTAATTTATGATGAATTACTTCATCGCGAAGAGCATTTCTTTCTATGTAGCCAGCACAATAATGGAGAACAGCGATTGTGTCACCACCCTGTCATTGACGCCCCACAGATACAGCATTCATGGCTGATCGCGGCATCTGAGGCTACTATTTAGGCTTTTCAGGGGTTATTTAGGGTAAAAAACTAAAAATGCTCACCTTATCCATTCGCTTGGAAGCCGAATTTCCATATGCACGAATAAAACACAAAACAAAAACATACTCACCCCAGCCATTTACGAGCGAAGAGGCTGTGGCCACCATCCTGATTGAAGACATTGCTAGAAATCTTGCACTGTGACATGATGACATCATCATGCTGGCTGGGTGCACCGGCATGGTGACCTTATACATCACTCTGTGCAAGATTTCGTGTGGTATCTTCAATCAAGATTACCGCCACAGCCTCTTCGCTCACAAATGGATGGGGTGAGTATGTTTTTGTTTTGTTTTTTTATTCATGTATGCGGAAATTCAGCTTCCTGAAATTCAGATCAAAGTCAATTAGTTTGTCGCTCAACACTAGATTGGATGATCAGATATATGTATAAAGGTGGACCTGATATAGTGGTTATTGACTGTAACAAATGTGAAGGAGGCGGCACTTCCAGAATAGATCCTGTTTTTTATTCACCCAGTGTCAGGTGATATCTTGGAAGCGCTGCCTCCTTTGTGTTTGTTATATGTGGATTTGAACTCTATCTCCCTGGAGGCGTGTACCTTTCTTTCCCCCTTTGTGTGATTTTTATTACGTTACTGTGCTACTTTAATCATTGCTTTGTAGTGGTCACTGTTTTTTTGAGAACCTATCGCCTAGCATCTTCCTTTTTTATGTTTTTGTTCCTATTTTATTATAATAGATCTTAACACATTTTATACTTTATAGTCTAATAGTATTCATCAATATATAGCTGAATGAATAGAGCAGTGCATAGACTTCTTTATTGTTGCCCTATCATGTGTTAGAATGCTTTACAATTAGGGATGAGCGAACTCGAACTGTATAGTTCGGGTTCGTACCGAATTTTGGGGTGTCCGTGACACGGACCCGAACCCGGACATTTTCGTAAAAGTCCGGGTTCGGGTTCGGTGTTCGTCGCTTTCTTCGCGCTTTTGTGACGCTTTCTTGGCGCTTTTTGAAAGGCTGCAAAGCAGCCAATCAACAAGCGTCATACTACTTGCCCCAAGAGGCCATCACAGCCATGCCTACTATTGGCATGGCTGTGATTGGCCAGAGCACCATGTGACCCAGCCTCTATTTAAGCTGGAGTCACATAGCGCCGCCCGTCACTCTGCTCTGATTAGCGTAGGGAGAGGTTGCGGCTGCGACAGTAGGGCGAGATTAGGCAGATTAACTCCTCCAAAGGACTTGATTAACTGATCGATCTGCAGCTGTGGATCATTGAGCTGCTGATCCTCAATTGCTCACTGTTTTTAGGCTGCACAGACCGTTTGTCAGTCTCATTTTTCTGGGGTGATCGGCGGCCATTTTGTGTCTTGTGGTGCGCCAGCACAAGCTGCGACCAAGTGCATTTAACCCTCAATGGTGTGGTTGTTTTTTGGCTAAAGCCTACATCAGGGTGAAGCTGTCACACCAAGTGCATTTAACCAGCAATAGTCTGTTCATTTTTTGGCCATATACAAAATCAGGGGCAAGCTGCGCCTGTCACCAAGTGCATTTAACCCTCAATGGTGTGGTTGTTTTTTGGCTAAAGCCTACATCAGGGTGAAGCTGTCACACCAAGTGCATTTAACCAGCAATAGTCTGTTCATTTTTTGGCCATATACAAAATCAGGGGCAAGCTGCGCCTGTCACCAAGTGCATTTAACCCTCAATGGTGTGGTTGTTTTTTGGCTAAAGCCTACATCAGGGTGAAGCTGTCACACCAAGTGCATTTAACCAGCAATAGTCTGTTCATTTTTTGGCCATATACAAAATCAGGGGCAAGCTGCGCCTGTCACCAAGTGCATTTAACCCTCAATGGTGTGGTTGTTTTTTGGCTAAAGCCTACATCAGGGTGAAGCTGTCACACCAAGTGCATTTAACCAGCAATAGTCTGTTCATTTTTTGGCCATATCCCAGTCTAATTCTGTCACTAAATCCATACCGGTCACCCAGCGCCTAAATACTAGGCCTCAAATTTATATCCAGCTAAATCTGTCCCTAGTGCTGTAGCTGGGCGAGTTATTTAGTGTCCGTTCAAGCACATTTCTTGTTCTGGGTTGAAATACAATTCCCAATTTAGCAATTTCATAATTTAGTGGTTCCTGCTATATCAGAGCTCTTTGAAATCTATCCCAAAAAGGGTATATAATATTGAAGGTGCACATAGGGTCATTCAGAGTAACTTCACACACACCCGCTACTGTGTATTTCCAAGTCTAATTCTGTCACTAAATCCATACCGGTGACCCAGCGCCTAAATACTAGGCCTCAAATTTAATTCCCTCTAAATCTCTCGTTACCCACCGCTGTACTGTTGTTGCTGGGCAAGATATTTAGTGTCCGTCAAAGCACATTTTTTGTTCTGGGTTGAAGTACAATTCCCAATTTAGCAATTTCATAATTTAGTGGTTTCTGCTATATCAGAGCTATTTGAAATCTATCCCAAAAAGGGTATATAATATTGAAGGTGCACATAGGGTCATTCAGAATAACTTCACACACACCCGCTACTGTGTATTTCCAAGTCTAATTCTGTCACTAAACCCATACCTGTCACCCAGCGCCTAAATACTAGGCCTCAAATTTAAATCCCTCTAAATCTCTCGTTACCGTTGTCCTGTTGTAGCTGGGAAAGTTATTTAGTGCCCGTCAAAGCACATTTTTTGTTCTGGGTTGAAGTACAATTCCCAATTTAGCAATTTCATAATTTAGTGGTTCCTGCTATATCAGAGCTATTTGAAATCTATCCCAAAAAGGGTATATAATATTGAAGGTGCACATAGGGTCATTCAGAATAACTTCACACACACGCTTCTGTGCATTTCCAAGTCTAATTCTGTCACTAAATCCATACCGGTGACCCAGCGCCTAAATACTAGGCCTCAAATTTAATTCCCTCTAAATCTCTCGTTACCCACCGCTGTACTGTTGTTGCTGGGCAAGATATTTAGTGTCCGTCAAAGCACATTTTTTGTTCTGGGTTGAAGTACAATTCCCAATTTAGCAATTTCATAATTTAGTGGTTTCTGCTATATCAGAGCTATTTGAAATCTATCCCTAAAAGGGTATATAATATTGAAGGTGCACATAGGGTCATTCAGAATAACTTCACACACACCCGCTACTGTGTATTTCCAAGTCTAATTCTGTCACTAAATCCATACCGGTGACCCAGCGCCTAAATACTAGGCCTCAAATTTAATTCCCTCTAAATCTCTCGTTACCCACCGGTGTACTGTTGTTGCTGGGCAAGATATTTAGTGTCCGTCAAAGCACATTTTTTGTTCTGGGTTGAAGTACAATTCCCAATTTAGCAATTTCATAATTTAGTGGTTTCTGCTATATCAGAGCTATTTGAAATCTATCCCTAAAAGGGTATATAATATTCAAGGTGCACATTGGGTCATTCAGAATAACTTCACACACACACGCTTCTGTGCATTTCCAAGTCTAATTCTGTCACTAAATCCATACCGGTCACCCAGCGCCTAAATACTAGGCCTCAAACGCAGCCGCCTGTCTACAGCCAATGTGGACAAGCTGACGTTCATAAAAATGAACCAGGCATGGATCCCACAGGATCTGTCCGTCCCTTGTCCAGATTAGACATTAACTACCTCCCCTTAACCATATATTATTGGACTCCAGGGCACTTCCTCATTCAATCCTATTTTTATTTTCATTTTACCATTATATTGCGAGGCTACCCAAAGTTGAATGAACCTCTCCTCTGTCTGGGTGCCGGGGCCTAAATATATGCCAATGGACTGTTCCAATGTTGGGTGATGTGAAGCCTGATTCTCTGCTATGACATGCAGACTGATTCTCTGCTGACATGAAGCCAGATCCTCTGTTACGGGACCTCTCTCCTCTGCCTGTGTGCTGGGCCTAAATTTATGAAAATTGACTCTTACAGTGGTGGGTGACGTGAAGCCTGATTCTCTGCTATGATATGAAGACTGATTCTCTGCTGACATGAAGCCAGATTGTCTGTTACGGGACCTCTCTCCTCTGCCTGGGTGCTGGGCCTAAATATATGCCAATGGACTGTTGCAGTGGTGGCTGACGTGAAGCCTCATTCTCTGCTATGACATGCAGACTGATTCTCTGCTGACATGAAGACAGATTCTCTGTTACGGGACCTCTCTCCTCTGCCTGGGTGCTGGGTAGTGTTGAGCGCGAATATTCGAAAAGCAAATTTTTTTCGCGAATATCGCAACTTCGCGATTTCGCGAATATTTCGAATATAGTGCTATATATTCGTAAAAACGAATATTCGTTTTTTGTTTTTTCCCCCCCCCACAAAATTACAGTACACATATAATTGATTGTTTCCCAAAGGTCCAACAGCTCAGATCTTACTCACATTGCCTAGAAAGTGATTGAGGCGCGAATCTTCGTAAGGCGATTTTATTAGCGCACATGCGAATATCGGCACGTCCCAGAACAGAGGCAAAGGGCTTTGCATTCATACATTAGTGAATTGAGTTGCGAATCTTCGTAAGGCGATTTTATTAGCGCACATGCGAATATCGGCACGTCCCAGAACAGAGGCAAAGGGCTTTGCATTCATACATTAGTGAATTGAGTTGCGAATCTTCGTAAGGCGATTTTATTAGCGCACATGCGAATATCGGCACGTCCCAGAACAGAGGCAAAGGGCTTTGCATTCATACATTAGTGAATTGAGTTGCGAATCTTCGTAAGGCGATTTTATTAGCGCACATGCGAATATCTACACTTGTCCCAGAACAGAGGCAAAGGGCTTTGCATTCATACATTAGTGATTGAATTGAGCTGCGAATCTTCGTAAGGCGATTTTATTAACGCAAATGCAAATATCTACACTTGTCCCCAGAACAGAGAGGCAAAGGCCTGTGCATTCATATAGTATAGCACCATATTCGCGAATACGTAGAACTTCGTAAAATTCGATTTACGAATATTCGTATTTTTTATTTTACTTTCCACCTTACAGATTACATTGATCTGTACTCTGTCAACTACTGTCATCACCCCCCACTGTATCTCGATTGATTCCCAAAAGTCTCACATTCCCTAGAAAGTGATTGAGTTGCGAATCTTCGTAAGGCGATTTTATTAGCGCACATGCGAATATCTACACTTGTCCCAGAACAGAGGCAAAGGGCTTTGCATTCATACATTAGTGATTGAATTGAGCTGCGAATCTTCGTAAGGCGATTTTATTAACGCAAATGCAAATATCTACACTTGTCCCCAGAACAGAGAGGCAAAGGCCTGTGCATTCATATAGTATAGCACCATATTCGCGAATACGTAGAACTTCGTAAAATTTGATTAACGAAAATTCGTATTTTTTATTTTACTTTCCACCTTACAGATTACATTGATCTGTACTCTGTCAACTACTGTCATCACCCCCCACTGTATCTCGATTGATTCCCAAAAGTCTCACATTCCCTAGAAAGTGATTGAGGTGCGAATCTTCGTAAGGCGATTTTATTAGCGCACATGCGAATATCTACACTTGTCCCAGAACAGAGGCAAAGGGCATTGCATTCATACATTAGTGATTGAATTGAGTTGCGAATCTTCGTAAGGCGATTTCATTAGCGCACATGTGAATTTTGCATAGCATATGTATTATGCGATGCGAAAATTCGAATTATCGCATATGCGAAATAATAACGAATTTGAATAATCGCGAATATTTTACGAATATTCTTTCGAATATTCACAAAATTTCGCGAATTCGAATATGGGACATGCCGCTCAACACTAGTGCTGGGCCTAAATTTATGACAATGGACTGTTGCAGTGGTGGGTGACGTGAAGCCTGATTCTCTGCTATGACATGCAGACTGATTCTCTGCTGACATGAAGCCAGATTGTCTGTTACGGGACCTCTCTCCTCTGCCTGGGTGCTGGGCCTAAATATATGCCAATGGACTGTTGCAGTGGTGGCTGACGTGAAGCCTCATTCTCTGCTATGACATGCAGACTAATTCTCTGCTGACATGAAGACAGATTCTCTGTTACGGGACCTCTCTCCTCTGCCTGGGTGCCGGGGCCTAAATATCTGAGAATGGACTGTTCCAGTGGTGGGTGACGGGAAGCCAGATTCTCTGCTATGGAACCTCTCTCCAATTGATTTTGGTTAATTTTTATTTATTTAATTTTTATTTTTATTCATTTCCCTATCCACATTTGTTTGCAGGGGATTTACCTACATGTTGCTGCCTTTTGCAGCCCTCTAGCTCTTTCCTGGGCTGTTTTACAGCCTTTTTAGTGCCGAAAAGTTCGGGTCCCCATTGACTTCAATGGGGTTCGGGTTCGGGACGAAGTTCGGATCGGGTTCGGATCCCGAACCCGAACATTTCCGGGATGTTCGGCCGAACTTCTCGAACCCGAACATCCAGGTGTTCGCTCAACTCTATTTACAATTCATCCATTGAAGATGATTTAGAAAGACAAAGCTAAGCTACTAGAGCAGCAGGTAAAGTCAGTTACATCTAGCTCAATAAACATCAACGGATAATTATTTGGTTGAGTTTTGGCAAGTTACAAACAAACACAGGCCAGTTGGCTGACAATACTCAGTTTTGAAGTCCGGTTGGATCTCTTTCTTAAGAACTTCAGCACAGTCAAGCTTTTTAGTCTTAGTTTGAATGCCATCGCCAATACATATATAATAGAACAGCATGAACCTACTTTGAATATGGAAAATCTTGATTAACATCGTAGTGTTATTTCCACATGTTTGTTCAGCAACAGAAATAAGAATCTAGAGTGGCTTGCAAGTTAAAATAACACAAGAGGCTTGTGAGTAAATGGTGTCTGCTAAAATATAATTATAAGTTTTACAATTACAATTATAAGTATTATAGTTTTTAATTATTATCAACCTTAAAATGACCCCTGGAGTGTCAGTAACTTTAGACATGATATCAGGACAGAATAGTTATATTAAGCACTAAAATCCTTTTTTTTTTTTTTCACAATGATCCCATTCTGTTTTATTTTATTATTTATTTTCCTTTTTTTTATTCTGTAGTCTATACATGTTTATAGGATGGCTACCTTGTCTGAGCAGTGTATATGCTTTACATCAGCCACATGGACTAAATGCACAATGGACATGAGATGACTAATTGAGGGAGCTTTATGGAGACTGACGTTCTCATACACCAGTCTTGATCTCTCAGCGTTGAAGTAAAAGATGCCTAATTTATTAAGAAGCGATGCTTCTTAATAAATTAGCCACATCTCTTGCAGTCTATGCGCCAGAAACTGAAGTCTACTGCAGCTAGGGACTGGCGTAGACTTCAGCTATAATTTACGCCAGTTTCTGGTGTAAATTATAGTAGGTCCTGTGGGCCACACAATGTCCTGCCCCCCCCCCCCCCCCCTACTAGGCCCACACCACTTTTATCACCACTTTAGAAAAGTGTTGAGGAACTCTAAAAGTCAGAAATTATGATGCAAATATGGCACGCTCCATATTTTACAGCTTTTTTTTATGGCACAACAGTGGCGTAAAAATGTTAGTAAATGCCCCTCATTTACTTCTATTTGAGAGTTTTCTAAGCATGCTTTGTGACCTGTGCAGCGGTCCTTGTGCAGGAAGGTGGAATATAAGCTGTCATATCATCTACTGTAAATGGTGAATCCTGTGTTATTAATCTCTATCTATCTATCTAGAGCATTTAGAAAGTTTTTCACTTTTTTCACATTTTATGTTGCAGCCTTGTGCTAAAATAAAAAAATCTAGTTTTCTTCTCATCATTCTGCTCTCAATACCCATAAATGAAAACAGAATATTCAAAATCTTTGATAATTTTGGTAGCGATTTCAGCAATACCTGGTTTCCTCCAGACATGATGCTTACGAAGCTGAGGAAAAAGTTTAATTTTGCTTTCCTCAAACTAGAGAATCTTGTTTTTCAGTTTGAGAGTCTTAGAGGTGCTTTTCTGCAGACTCCAGGCGGGCTTGATATGTGTGTGTGTGTGTGTTGAAAAGATATTTCCATAGACTAGGATTACTATAGAATAGGATTTCTATAGACTAGTCAAATTATTGCTGGATTTCAGTATTTATTTTAATATAGTAACATGGAATATAATAACACCAGTCGTAACATAAAAACTTGATTTAAACAATAGGTAATTTTTTTATGACACATTCTCTTTAATAGAATAGATACTACTGAAACGTCCTGCAGCTTTCCCCCTGTGAGCGGCCCCTGTACATAGAAGCTCCGTGACTCAGCTGTCTCCTGACAGCCAAGAACATGGAGCTTTACCCTGAGACCTTTTTTTCCTGGTCTGCAGGATTTTGATCGTTCTGACAAGCAGTCAGAGCAATCATAAATGCTTGTACCATCTCCCTCTCATTACTGCCGGTCAGAGAGGGAGATCGGTATTTAAACTAGGCATCGCGGTCACAATGCAAAACTGTAAGCCCTGGAGACCGATCAGCATGGTCTCCAGGGCATGTAGGCACTGTAATATCCAGTTACAGTGCTCAGAAATGCTTGTACCGCCTCTCTCTCATTAGTGCTGGTAGGAGAGGGAGATCGGTACATTCAGTAGCTCTTTTCACCTGAAGATCAATCAGCATTGTATCCAGGGCATGTGAGCGCTATAATATCCAGTTATAGCATTTACCAGTGTTTGAATGATTTCCCTCTCCTAAGGGCTGTTTGGAGAGGGAGATTGCAATAGCCCAATAGTACCTCTGTGACTCCTGCTGCCTCCAGACCAATCAAAATGGTCTCCAGGGCATGTGATTACTGTAACATCCAGTGACAGTAATTATGCAAAAGTTTGTGTATAAATAATAAACTTATATGAAGTTACTATCATCTCCCTCTCATCACAGCCTGCCAGAGAGGGAGACTGGAATGTATAGAGCACCTAACACATTTATTTCCCTTTTTTTTTTTTTTTTTTTTTTTTTACAATAAATGTCAAAATCTATCTATTCCATTTTATTCTGTGTATTTATACACAAAATACAGTTTTAGGGTATGTCCATATGTGACTGAAATGCTGTGGATTTTCCACCATGGATTTTCATGTGGCAAGCCACATTGTTGTACAGTATCCACACACTGCATAAAAAATCTGTTATTTAAAAAATGGAAAAAATAGAAGAAAAAAATTGACATATTTGGTATCACCTCCTCCGCATCGACCGGCTCTATAATAATATTCATATGATCTACCCCATCAGGTGAACGCCATAAATAAATAAATAAACATTGCGCCAAAACATAATGTTAATCAATCAAAAAGTCGTATGTACCCCAAAACCGTATCCTGCAAAAAAAAGCTCTATGAAAATTGCAACACAAAAACATGATTTTTTTTCTAAAAATGCTCTTATTGTGCAAAATGTTAAAAAATAAATAAATAAATAGACATATTTTGTATCGCCGCATCCGTAACAATTAGTTCTACAAAAATATCACATGTTCTACCCCATTAAGTGAACGGTGTAAAAAAACATTTTTTTTGCCAAAACTGTTTTTTTAGTCACCTCACCTCACAAAAGACATAATTTGAATAAAAAAAAATATGTACCCCAAAATGGTAAAGAAAATAAAAACTTTACCTCGTTCCACAAAAAACAAGTCCTCACACAAGACTATAGCTAGAAAAATTAAAAACATACGGCTCTAAGAAAATGGCAACACAAAAAATGTTTTTATTGTTTAAAACGTAAAACTATTAAAAAAAATAGACATATTTGGTATCGTTGTATCCATAATGACCGGATCTTAAAAAATATCACATGATCTACCCCATCAAGTGAACGGTGTAAAAACAAAAATGGAAAAATTATACCAATCAGCTTTTTTTGTGACTTCAATACCCCAAAATGAGATAAAAAGCAATAAGAAAGCCAAATGTATGCCAAAATGGTGCCAAAAAAACTAGAGCTTGTCTTCCACAAAATAAGCCCTCATGCAGCTCATTCAACAAAAAATAAAAAAAAGTTATTGCTCCTTAAAACCATGACAGAAAATTCTATGTTAGAAAATACAAATTCCGCTCCCTCCCTTCTGAGCCCTGGCATATCCCCAAATGACAGTTTACAACCACAATTGGGGTGTTGATGTATTCAGGAGAAAGTTGGTAGCAAAGTGGGTGTGGTATTATCCTGTTATCTTTTGTGAAAAAGAAAGTTTGGGCCTAAAGCAACATTTTCACACTCAAGTAACAGATCCTATGAAACAGCTGTTGAGTGAAGTGCTCGCTAAACCCTTTAAATAAATTCCTTGGGTGGTGTAGATATTCACTCTTTGGGGATTTTCACTGTGGGGTTACCTCAGGGCCTCTTCAAATGCAACATGGTGCCCAAAAACCATTCCAGAAAAATCTACCCTCCAAAAGCCATATGGCGCTCCTTGCCTTCTGTGCCCAAACAGCAGTATACGACCACATAAGGGGTGTTTCTGCAAACTGCAGAATCAAGGTAATAAATATTGAGGTTTGTTTTGTTGTTCACCCTTGATGTGTTCCAGGAAAAAAAATATTAAAATGGAAAATCTACAAAAAAAAGTGACATCTTGAAAGTTCCCCTCTATTTTGCTATAATTTATGTGGAATACCTAAAGGGTTAACAACATTTTTAAAAACAGTTTTGAATAGTTTGATGGGTGTTATTTTTAAAATGGGGTAATTTATGGGTTGGTTCTATTATGTAAGCCCCACAAAGTGACTTCAGAACTGAACTGGTCCTTAAAATAGTTGACTTTGGAAATTTTCTTAAAAATTAAAGAAATTGCTTCTAAAATTCAAAAAAAAAATGACATTACTAACATAATAATGCAAACATAAAGTAGACATATGGGGAATGTTAATTAATACATATTTTATGAGGCATTACTATCTGTCTTAAAGTCAGAGAGATTAAAATTTAGAAAACATAGAATTTTTTCACATTCCCATATATTTTTTTTAGAAATAAAGGTCAAAACTCATTATTGAATAAAATTTACCATTGACATGAAGTACAATGTGTCACGAGAAAACAATCTCTGAATGGCTTGGATAAGTAAAAGCATTCCAAAGTTATTACCACATAAAGTGACACATGTCCGATTTGCATAATTAGGCCTGGTCAGGAAGGGGGTAAATGGCCCAGTCTGGAAGTGGTTAACAAAGTCCAAAAATGATTGCTTTTAAACATTTATTCACTATTTTTGTTTTCTTATTCAACAATACTAATATCAAGTACCCCAAGAAAGAATAAGCCCATCTTTTGCTTCCAATACTGTTTGGGAATACATTTAATAATTTAAAATATGTAGAGGTCTATGTTAAACCATGTGCAGCAGAAGTCCAAAATGCATGGCATGTACAGTATGTAAAGGAGAACTGAAACAATAATCACTCCAGAAATAGAATGTCATTTTCATCACTAAACTATATGAGATTTATAAATGAGCCATTCGCCCTTGTTTTGTGAATTACTAATATCCCATTTAACACCATGTCGTGTTAATCATGTCAGTGTATCCTGCTAATGAAATAAGTGCCATGGGGAAGTCAAGCAAAAATAAATACAGATTTCACAATGTCAATAGGCATAAAAGTATCAAAGGTTTAGTTATCGTTATCCTCACTATGAGTCTAATAATAGTGGATATTTCAAGTGTTAGTAAGGCTAGAAGAGACATCTGCCATGTCTGCTCGTGGGTATAGTCATGAAATCGCATCTTGTGTTTGTTTTCATGCTTTAATATCCTTTCCTTTAATGCCAAAAATGCCCAAGCAAATATCACTGCTAGATTGGAATTGATGAGAGGTACAGAAATCCCTTGTTTTGACTTTGCTTTTGATCCCATCACCTTTTGCTAGTTTTGATTAGGCTCTAATATTTTTCCAGAGGTTCTGATTTTGGGTTTTAATGTCATACACATACTTAGATATTATAGAAAGATTTTTTTGTCCTTATGTTAGTATATGATTTTCATTTTTTTTTTTTTTTTTCTATTGGAGAAATTCAACTATTTCACAGCAGACATGTTCAAAATCTCCCAGGGTTGTTCTGGGCTTGGTTATGGTCCTGATCAGTGATGGCCAGTTCGGCAGGCTGCCATCTTAACTCACCAGTCCAGTGATGCACAGGTAAGTCCTTACCTGTGCCTATGCGCGAACCAGTCTGAAACAAATGCTGTCACCGGGAGCAGGCAGTTCCAAGAACAGCCGTCGGGGGCCTTCATCGGGCTGTTCTCGGAACTGCCTGCTCCCGGTGACCACATTTGTTTCAGACCGGCTCCCGGCACAGGCACAGGTAAGGACTTACCTGTGCATCGCCGGACTTGCGAATTAAGATGGCAGCCCGCATGTGTTCACAGGTGAACAAGGCAAACTCGCCATCACTGGTCCTGATATGTGCTCCATAAAAAAAGAAACAAAAACCCCTATACTAACTTGTACATGATCCCTTAGTGCCCCGTTCCCAGACACTTCTGCAACGGTGAGCTACTGTACACTTCAAATGGATGTGAATGCTGAAGCCTGTGACTGTCATTGGGCCAAACCACCTCCTGGTCAAACAGGGCCTGTAAGTGTCCGGGAAAAGGGCAGCAGCACAGGCATGTCGGGATTGGTGACAAGTGAGTAACAAAGTAACAAAGTAACATAGTTTATAAGGCCCAAAAAAGACATCTGTCCATTCAGTTCGGCCTGTAATCCTGCAAATTGATCCAGAGGAAGGCAAAAAAAAACTGTGAGGTAGAAGCCAAATTTTTCCCACTGTCTTGTTTTTTTGCAGTCACATGTTAGTGGTCAAAGATCCCTGTTTCCCCTACAGAAAAAAATAATGCATTTGGTGAATTCTGTTTTTATTTTATTTTGCTTTCTATTATGACAAAGAATGAATTACATGTATGCGTTGTTATGTTTATAACACTTTCTGAATTATGCACTATTGCCTAAACTTTAATAGCCAAACATACAGTATGCCCAAAAATATCCTTTCGACATAAGGTACAGTACATTGAGCCATGTACTTCATTATGTTTGCTTTTACCTGTACTGAAAAGGAGTATTCCATTATGCTTTTCAATACATGCGGATTCAGTAAAAATATGAATACTGTTTTGTTTTTTTACATTTGAAGCCAATGTTAGATATATTCATTTGCAGAACAATACATTTCAGGTCCGAACTAGATGGGACAGGTGAAATGCATACATAGAAGGCACTTTCTCAAAGGCAGTGTGAATAGAGCTTTAAACAACACAGTCTTTTGTAATAGAAACAATTGAAATCAAGGTCTCATCTTGGACTGTAGGTTGCTAGATTAATATGGAAAAACGCTAAACATTATTTAGCAGTGAAAGCAAAGTCCCTCAAGCATTTCTGCACTCCAAAAGGTTCATTTGTGCAAGATAATATTTAAGATAATATTTAATTTTAGGTAAAATATGGAGGTCATTTGTGAAGAAAAATATGACACTTTTTGGCTTACTTTAGATGAAGATTTTGTTGCAAAGGGGTTTTGCAGAAAAATCTGCACCTTTTCCCTGCTCATGCTTTTCTTAGGTGGTAGAAAAAGGTGTCATGGCCTCTACATAACTTAGGCGCATCTGCCGCAAGCGCAGGGGTATAAATCGCTGGTCTTAATAAATGACCCCCAGTATTTAGAAATTTTACCTGGTCTACAAACTTTTAATTCTGACAGGTATGCATTTACCACGATACTTTTCTTTTAGATAACCAGGAGAACTGAACCCCATTTATATCAAACAGTACCAAATGGTATAAGAAAATAGACAATGTATAGCTCTAGTCCTCAATAAGTTCTTATGACTAATTTAGTAAAATAGGCTCTTATGACATTGACTATTACTACTACTATGACATTTTCCATATGATTAGACTGTCACGGTTGTACTGAAAAAAAGGATATTGCAACACAATTTTATATAGCACTGATATTGTCCCCTTTTCCTTTCTCTCCTCATTAACTAGTCATAGACTAATGAATTTGTAACATAAAATGCATCTTGAAATGCATGCTTAAAGGGGTTGGTCACTATATCTGTATCTCTACACCTGTGCTAGGAGTATCATAAAAGGACAGTTTTATACTGTTATTAAACCATCTGCACTGATGTCTGATGGTTTAAGTAGTTACAACATTCACTCTTACAGCCCAGAACATCAGTCACAAAATGGCCACTAATGAAGGGTTATGTGAGAAGGCTTATCCATCAGCAGCCTTCATTGAACATCACATTTCATGCATTGGTTTCTAATGCCATTCACAATGTTAGTCAATGAAGGCTGCTGATGGAGGGAATTTTTTATTATTGCATTGTACTTATTTTGGGCTAAAAAAAACTTTTTTTAAATTGGTCTTTAGTAAGAATATGGAATCATTTTTTTGTGTACAGGGCTGACATGCTGTAGAGGCACCCTGTGGATTTTCTGTCTTTTCCGGCAGACCAGGAGCTGATGAGCTCCTTATTTCTGCTCTATGTCATTATAAACACTCATTGTACCTCAGTTCTTATCTGAATGATATGATTGTGGCTAAAATAAGTGTTTAGGCCTCTTAGTAGTTTAGAGATAAGGATTATTAGATGACCGACAGAAAGTGAAGGTGAAAGTACCAGTCACACAGTTTGTGACAGAATAGCTCAATATTTTTAATAAAGACCAATTGAAAAAATAAGATTTTTAGCCAAAAATAAGTAGAATACAATCATAAACAAAAATTGTTTCCAAAGGTGTACATAGCTTTTAAGCACTTTAAACCATCAGACATCAGCACCAGTGGTTTGCATTCAGGAGATCACTAATTGCCTTTTTCCACTGTTCCAAACACATGTATAGAAATAAAAATATAGTGATCAACGTTAGTGTTGAGCGAACCCAAACTATAAAGTTCAGGTCCATACCGAACTTTGCGAGTTCAGGTTTGAGTATGGTGTTAGGGCATTCAATAACGCTTTTGAAAGGCTGCAGGACAGCCAATCAACAAGCTTTTAAGCTGTGGGCACTTAGAAGTCATGACAGCCATGCCTAGTAATGGCATGGCTGTCATTGGCTGGTGCATCATGTGACCCAGCCTCTATACAAGCTGGATCACATGTAGCACCGCCCATCAGCTCTGAGTAATGCAGGCACATGAAGCAGGCAGTTGAAGCAAGGGAGAGTGTTAGGAATCTGGCTATTTGTTTTGTGTAAAAATAAAAAAAATCCTATTAGAGCCACACAAATGACAATACATCTTTATTAAATCATCCAAAAAGGACACCATATACAAAATCATAAGCAATAATGATAAAACCTTGCAAAAAGTGCTATGAAATGGAGGAAAGACACCCCCCCCCCCCCCCCCCACATAAACTGGAGTCAATAGGATAAATATGCTACCCCCAATGGTGGCTGTAAATAATGCGGTTTAACACTGGGTTCCAAATACAAGAAAAACAATGGTATGCTTGGTTTTAACGTAACTTTATTCTTTCATGAGTTATTTACAAGTTTCTGACCACTTATAAAATGTGTTCAATGTGCTGCCCATTGTGTTGGATTGTCAATGCAACCCTCTTCTCCCACTTTTCACACACTGATAGCAACACCACAGGAGAAATGCCAGCACAGGCTTCCAGTATCCGCAGTTTCAGGTGCTGCACATCTCTTATCTTCACAGCATAAATATTTTTTATTCTACATCAACGAAGATAGCGATGTATTCTACATCAATAAAGATAGCAAAGTATTCTACATCAACGAAGATAGCAAAGTATTCTACATCAACGAAGATAGCAAAGTATTCTACATCAACGAAGATAGCGAAGTATTCTACATCAACGAAGATAGCAAAGTATTCTACATCAACGAAGATAGTGAATATTATTGCATTGCAATTCCAGCTTTGGCGATTTTACTATAGGTGGTATTGGTAGAATTAACTAATAAAACAAATATAGTACTGTATGTCAGAATAGTGCATTATAAAAGTACGATTCGCAATGCGGTTAATAATAGCAAATATTATCGCATTGCGATTACAACTTAGGCGATTTTGATAATGGTGGTATTGGGAGAATTAACGGTCCGATATAGCTAATATAGTACTATATCTAAGAATAGTGGATTATAAAAGTTGGATTCGCAATGCGGTTACTAATAATAGCAAATATTATCGCATTGCAATTACAAATTAGCACTGCTAGATTCCATATTCGTTAACTTCGTTAATTCTAGTAAGCTGACCTATTCCATTAGAGACCCAGCAGCTACAAGTTAAAATCGCAATGTGATTAATATAACTTGAATTAATCGCATTGCGATTTCAACTAAGACCTGGTTTACTAAATTACTTTAAATTAGCGAGGATGACAAATATATTTATTAGACAAAATTAAATATTCTCCATCTTCGCTAATTCAAGAAAGCCAACCATTGTAAGCCAGGTACAAGTTAAAATCGTTATGCGATTTATTCAAGTTATCTTATTCGCATTGCGATTGCAACTTGATTCGCACATCCGACAGTACATTCTAGCATGGAGACGTTCCCATGGTGATGGGGACGCTCCATGTGCACGGGAAGTAGATAGAGGCAGCAACGGGCACTGACTTGAGCGGGCAGGGAGCAAGGAATCCTCTCTTAAAAGTACTGCTTTTGGACAAAGCTAAGGTAACAATTAAAAAAAAATGACTATTCGAAATAATGAATATATAGCACTATATTCGAAATATTTGTGAATTAGCGAAGTGCTGATATTCGCTTAAAAATTTTGATATTCAAATATTTGCGCTCAACACTACTGCCCACCACACCGAGGGACTGAGGACACCAAAGCCAGCTCAAAGGAGTTCCCTTGTGTGGCAGTTCTTCAGACAATGTGCTGACGACAAGACGTGAGTGGTTTGCACGCTGTGCAATCAGAGTCTGCATCGAGGCATAAATGTTCTAAACCTGAGCACCACCTGCACGACCAGGCATCTAAATGCAAAGTGCAAGCTGCAGTGCAGTACACACCTGTAAAGCCACAAAAGATTTTAGGCTCCTCTTGCTCCCTCTTCTCCTGCGGTCTTAGCCTCTTCCTCCCCCTCTGGAGTGACAGTGGCACCTGCCACCCTGCAAACAGAGGATGTGGCAGCAACACCACCACCTTAGCCCACCGTCACCCAGCATGTCCACACTGTCCCGTGGAAGCTTTCAGATGTCCATCCCCCAAACACTGGAGAGAAAGAGGAAGTACTACCCCTACCCACCCGAATGCCAGCATTTCAAAATTCCTGGCATTTGAAATGCTGTCATTCCGTCTGGTGGAGACGGAGACTTTTAAAAACCTTATGGCGTTGGCTGTCCCACAGTACGTGGTTCCCAGCCGCCATCTGTGGCAAGGTCCACATAACCACCAATACATGGACCAGCAAGCACGGGCAGGGACGATATATCTCCCTAACTGCACACTGGGTAAATGCAGTGGTAGCTGGCCCTGAGGCGTATAGCAGTTTGGAGCATGTCCTTCCGCCACCGAGGATTGCAGGACGTTTCTCATTGCCTCCTGTTGCCTCCTCATCCTACTCCGCTTCCTCCTCTACCGCCTCCTCATCTGGTCAGTGTAACACCTACACCACCAGCTTCAGCATAGACAGGGGGAACTGACAACAGACTGTTTTGAAACTCATCTGTTTGGGGGGAAGACCCCACCCCGCACAGGAGCTGTGGACAGGCATGGAACAGCAGACTAATGAGTGGTTGGTGCCACTGAGCCTCAAGCCCGGCCTGGTGGTGTGCGATAATGGTCGAAATCTCGTAGCAGCTCTGGGCCTAGTCGGTGTAAATGCACATCACTTGGCGCATGTGCTGAATTTGGTGGTGCAGAGGTTCCGGAAAAATTACCCCGATATGTCAGAGCTGCTGCAGAAAGTGTGGGCCGTCTGTGCGCGCTTTTAGCATTCTCACCTGCTGCTTCTCACCTTTCTGTGCTGCAGCATAACTTTGGCCTTCCCGATCACCGCCTCATAGGCGATGTACCCACAAGGTGGAACTCCTGCTCGAGAGACTGTGCAAGCAATAGCAGGTGATAGTGGAGTCTCAGCTGCAGCATCCACGGGTGAGTCTCTCTGTGGAACAGCACCCCTTCACCATCAACAAGTGGCTTCCATGGGGGATGTGTGTGCCGTGTTGTACTGTTTTGAGTACTCAATCAACATGGCCAGTGATGGTGAAGCCGTCCTCAGCATTATTTTCCCACTTCTATTTCTCATTCAGAAAACACTTCAGGCGATGATGGAAGAGGATGTGGCACAGGAGGAAGAGGGATCATTTCCACGGTTATCAGGCCAGTCATTCACAAGTGGCTCGGAGGGTGGGTTCCTGCACCAACAAAGGCCAATTACACAACTATCCAGTCAGGGGATCGTTCTGCAGGATGTGGAGGAGGAGGATGATGAGGAGGAGGAACCATGTTCACAGCAGGGTGGCACCAAAAGCAGCTCATGGGCATCAATGGAGCGGGGGATACAGAGAACACAGATGATACACCTCCCACAGAGGTCAGCTTGTCGTTGCCTCTGGGTAGTCTGGCACACATGAGTGACTACATGCTGCAGTGCCTGCACAACGACCGCTGAGTTGTACATATTATAACCAGTGCTGATTACTGTGTGGCCACCCTCCTGTAGATCCCAGCTACAAGGACAATGTGCTGTCCTTAATTCCGTCACTGGAGCGTGATCAGAAGATGCGTGAGTACAAGCGCATGCTGATAGACACGCTACTGATGACATTTACACCTGTCAGTGGGGGTTTAGTGGAAGCACAAGGAGTACAGAGGAGGAGGAGGAAGAAGTCGCCAATGCAGCTGGGGCACCGCCAGCACCTCAGAAGGGAGGGTTAGCATGGGCGAAATGTGGAAAAACTTTGTCAGCATGCCACAACAACCAGCACCACCAGCTGATATGGAACGTCTTAGCAGGAGGCAGCATTTAAGCAACATAGTGGAACAGTACGTGTGTAGATGCCTACATGTACTGACTGATGGGTCTGCCCCATTCAACTTCTGGGTCTCCAAATTTGGCACATGGCCTGAGCTTGCCCTTTACTCCTTGGAGGTGCTAGCCTGCCCTGCAGCAAGTGTATTGCCCAAACTTGTGTTTAGTATGGCAGGGAGGGAAATTACAGACAAGTGCAGTCACCTGTCCATATCCAACATGGACAAGCTCATATTCATTAAAATGAACCAGGCATGTATCCCACAGGACTTGTCCGCACTTTGTCACCCAGACAAATGCACTTTCTCTTTACATTCTATTTCCCAATGTTTTAGGGTCTTCCCAAATTATAAAAAACAATAAAAAAATTAAGGAAAAAATAAAAAAATAAAATAAAATATGTTGGCTAACTCCTCCACCGTCGCTTCGACCTACACCACCACGTCCACTTCCTCCTCGACCTCCTACTCCACTTTGACCTCCGCCTCCTAGTTCAAGATTATTACAAACTCCATTAACCCTTTAGGTGTTCCACAAGAATTAAAGGAAAATGTAGATGACATTTCTAAATTTTTTTGGGCAGATTTTCTATTGTAATCCATTTTTTTATGTAACACAGCAAGGGTTAACAGCCAAACAAAACTCAAAATCTATTATGCTGATTCTGAAGTTTACAAAAACACCCCATATAAGGTTGTAAACTGCTCTATGGGCACACAGAAGGGTGCAGAAAGAAGGCAGCACCATATGGTTTTTGAAAGGAAGATTTAGCTGGACTGATTTTCAGACACCATGTCCCAATTGAAGCCCCCTGACACCCTCCATTAGGAACTACCAGAATGTGACCTAATTTTGGAAACTATGGGATATGGTGACAGTTTTATTGATACTATTTTAGGGTACATATGATTTTTGATTGCTTTATATTACGCAAGGTTACACAAAATGGCTGTTTTGGAACACATTTTATTTTTTATTTTTTTACAATGTTCATCTGACCGGTTAGATCATGTGCTATTTTTATAGAGCAGGATGTTATGGACGCGATGATACCAAATATGTCGGTTTGTTTCCGTTTAACAGTTAAAAAAATCATGTTTCTGTGTCTCTATTTTCTCAAAGCCATATTTTTTATATTTATTTTTTATTTTTTGGGGAGATTGTCTTATGTAGGGGCAAATTTTTTTGTGGGAAGAGATGATAGTTTTATTGGTACTATTTTGGGGAAAATATGTATTTTTGATCACTTGGTAGCTTTCTAATTCCCCCCCCCCCCCCCAGTAAGACAAAACTGCGCACATTTCAGAGTGTCCTTTTATTGTGTCTAATCAGCACCTTAATATGCCACACCTGTGAGGTGGGATGGATTATCTCGGCAAAGAAGTGCTCACTAACACAGATTTAGACAGATTTGTGAACAATATTTGAGATTAATGGGGTACACACTCTGGCAATGAAGTGGATAAAGAACTTTATTAATAAGAAATTATCACGGAACTAGTACGGAACTTCTGTATGAATATATTTACAACCCAATGGAAAAGTTGATAGCTATGAAATTGACTCAGGCAGCATAAAATATCTTATTGCAGATGAGGTAGAGTAGATGACACCATTTTAAAATGAATAACCATCATCCAAGGCGATAATTGAAAACAGATCTATTTTTATGAAGTTATAAAATATACTTGAGAAAATCCACATAATCATAGCCTACAGTTTCTTTTAAAATTGTATTATTCTGACATGCACACACTAAATGCTGAAAAGGCACCACCATGTCAGAGAGAGATGAAGAAGAAAAATGATATTATAGTTAATGCAGTGAAATCTAATCTATAATGAGGTATGGATAGATCCAGCTAAACACAAAAACAAATCCGGTCTTTCCATGAACAATTCTGTAAATTAAAATTACATAATAATTAGTATATCAATACAATTAATAATATATTTTATATTAGCAAATGCGTACATTCCTGGTATAAATAATTAAAATTTCATATAATTCTAGACAAACATAAAATGATCAGCAGAAAAAAAAAATGGCCTTTAGAAAATGTCAACACAAAAACAAGATTTTTTCTTTTCAAAAATCATTTTACTTTGTAAAGCTTTACAAAAATAAAAATATAGACATATTAGGTATCGCTGCATGCTCTATACGACCTGCTTTATAGAAATATCACATGATCTACCCGCCCCCTCAGGTGGGGGTTGGAATGTGCCAAAACAGTCATTTTTTGGTCACCTTGCCCCAAATAGTGTTATATTGAACGATCAAAAAATCAGATGTACCCAAAAATGGTACCAATGAAAACGTCAACTCTTCCCACAAAACACGAGCCCTACATGAGACAATTGCCCCTTAAAAAAAATAATTATGGCTTTCATAAAATGGAGACACAAAGACATTATTTGTTTTTCTAAAATACTCTTATTGTGATAAAACTGATTTTTTTTAAAAAAAGTAGACATATTCACTGAATCTGTAGCAATATGCTCTATAAAAATATCACATGATTGACCCCCCTCATGTGAAACTCGTAAAAAAATAAAATAAATGTGACAAAACACCCATTTTTGGTCACCTTGTCCTAAAAAATGAATATTGAACGGTCAAAAAAAAATGATGTACCCAAAAATAGTACCAATAAAATGTTTTCTCTGCCTGCAAATAACGAGCCCCTACACAAGACGATCAAAAGAAGAATAACAAAATATGGCTTTCAGAAAATGGAGGTACAAAAACATGATTTCTTTTAAAAAATGCTTTACTATCTAAAACTGAAACAAAAAAATTATTCACGCATTTGTTATTGTCGTGTTTATAAAAACCTGCTCTATTAAAATAACACAAGACCTATCCTTTCATACAAACCGTGTAAAAACAAAAAAGAAAAACTGTGCCAGAACAAATGGGGTTATGTGTAGTTTCTACTATGTAAGCCCCACAAAGTGACTTTATAACTGAACTCGTCCTTAAAAAAGGGGGTTGCTTCATTTCAAAATGATTCCAACATAAAGTATACATGAGAAATATAAAATAACAATTATTTTATGAGGTATCACTATCTGTCTTAACAGGAGAGAAATTCAAATTAAAAAAATTGCGAATTTCTCCACATTTTCTGAGAATTTGGATCCGCCTACAATATAGGGCCACTTTTAGTTTTGTTTTTTCCAGGGCTATGTCAGGTTTCCAGTCTGCCTCTGACTGCTGGTCTAAACATAAGTAAGCTTCCTTGCTGGCTTAAATTTAAACCATTTTCTATGCTTAAAACAGGAGTAGAAAAGAATGAATAAAACTGGCTCACAGGCCCGTCCCCTTCCCTAGCCAATCTCCCTTTGTAAAATGTGGTGTAAGCGGGGAAAAGTTGCAGATTGTGGCATAAATAACCTTTGCACTGCAATCTGCAACAGATATATGCCAGAAAACTGGAATATATCAGGTTGTAATTGACCCCTAAATTTTTATACCCAGGATTATAGATGAGCGAATGGCTGTTGACGAAGTGGAATTTGATCCGAATTTCCAGAAAAATTTGATATGCACCGAATTTCCTCAAGCTTTGTGGTAACAAATCATATTTTATTCAAAAATGACTGCTGCACATGTTAGGACACGGAGCAAAGAACTCTGACAATAAGGGATCACCCACAATGCCATGCATTCAGCCAATCAGTAGCAAGCCAAACCTGTAATGTAACAGCCCTAAAAATAACCTCAGCCTTATTGGATTCAGCCATTTTCCAGTGTACTTAGTGGAGCTAGAGACATTAGCAGGCACTAGGGAAAGTGCTAGGAATGGCTTGAAAACTTTTATTTTGCTGAATAGAAGTTCAGGGAAAGAGCATTAGAATTGTAGGGAAAGGATAGGGAGGAATTATTCAACAGTATTGAAGCAGAACAGGGTTCAATAGGGGAGATTACAGCCTGGTTAATAGGAACAATCCTATTACACCTTGCTGCACTGACAGGGGATCCAAATTGCCATTATACTGCTGCTTTCAGGTTTGCAATAGAGGATTCCTCGGTAATTACAGCAAACCTTTATTTTTATTGGGGTGCAATTGCTGTGTGATACAGTCATTAACAGGGTTTATTACTAGGAAATATTTCTATGTCTTATTAGCCCTTGTGCGGTGCAGTTATATGTTCTAAAGTTTTTTTTAACATGAATAAGTTGGAAAAAAGGGCTTATTTGCAGTTCAGCAGTGCAGTTATATGTTCTAAAGCCTTTTTTGGCCTGTATTGGTGGGAAAAAAGTATGATTTGCCGTTCAGCGGTGCATTAATATGTTCTAAAGCCTTTTTAGCGTGTATTAGTGAAAAAAAAGGCTTATTAGCTATTGTGTGATGAAGAGAGAAAATTACAGCCCTTTATGCTGTGTATTAGTGGCAAAAAAAGTATTATTTGCCGTTCAGCGGTGCAGTTTTATGTTCTAAAGCCTTTTTTGGCGTCTATTAGTGGCAAAAAAAAGTATTATTTTCTGTTTTGTGTTGAAGTGACAACATTACAGCCTTTTTTGGGGTGTATTAATTTCCTTTTTATTTACTGATTTGCTCTAACAGTATGTCAGACAGAAAAGTGACAGGGGTGGGGCAGAGGCCTAAATGTTTCTGGCGCAAGCACAGGTCACAGCAGAGTAAGGGGGCATGGCAGCAGGGGACACTTCCAGAGGCCTGAGCTCCCAGTGTCAGCAAGCGGTCGTGTCTTGACCAGCAACCCAGTGGTTCTTGAATGGTTTATCCCAAGTGACATTAGACACCCCCAGCAAACAGTCGGTGGGTTCATCAGACACAACCCTTAGTTGGCATGGCCTGGGAGCAGGCCCTGTGCCCTCACCTGTCCTCAACCTGCCTCTGTCCTTTTCTGTTCCCTCAGCCAGAGAAGTATTATTTGCTGTTGGCTCAGCTCCACTATACAGCGAGGATGAGCTACTAGAGGACAGTCAGCAGCTACTGCCCAGCCGCAATCTGGAGTAGACATCTGCCGCTTGCTCCAGTAGGCGGGCAAGTAGTGATGAGGAGAGTGGTGTGGGACCTGGTGTTGCGAGGGTCAGGCTCCTGGCTCAGAGACCGTTAAGGAGGACATCAGTGACGTGCAGTACTCGATGATGATTTAGCTTATCTCAATTGGAAGCCGGGTGATGAAGGGGCTTCATCATCATCGGAAGAAGAGGGTGGCAGATTGTACATGAGGCAGCGGCAGAGCCACCATGTTGGTAGCTTGGTAGAGTCTGCAGGGTGGCAGCAGTGGGAGATCCTGAGTCAAACGTGCAAGGGTTGGACCACCCGCTTCGATGGAGACTTCCAGCCTGGAAAGTAGTGGTGGAGGGGTTCACTGAGGCAGCGGCAGTAGCAGTCAGTCAGTGCAGAGTGTTGGGGGTAAAAACACCTACTTGGTTGTGTGGCAGATTTTTGTTAAGCCGCCGGAGGAGGTGAACATGGCTATTTGTCAAATCTGTAGTCAGAACGTGAAGCATGGCCATGGTGCCAATGTTGGCACCAAGGCCCTGCATCAACATATGCAGCGTTACCATAAAGTGGCCTGGGAGAACCGTGGCTCCAATATGGTGGTCCAGCCTACTGCAGCAACCACTGCATCACCCAGTGGCATGCACCTAATTTCAGGCAGTCAAGGCTCCACCACCTCATCTGAAGGGAGCTGTCTGTCCTTCCCATCATCTACCGATGCACCTGCTCCTTGCCCTCCTACTCCTCTTCAGTCATTGTTCTACACCTCGTCATTGTCACACACGGGAGGAACTGCTTTGTATCCTTCATCAAGAAACTGAATCCTGCTTAATCCCCGACAACTCAAAATCGGAACCATGATGACCGACAATGGGAAGAACATGGTATCGGTGCTGCGTCAAGGAGGGCTGAGCCATGCTCCCTGCATGGCGCACGTGTTTAATCTGGTTGTCAAGCGGATCCAGAATTCTTCCACCCATCTGCAAGACATCCTAAAAATGGGCAGGAAACTTTGCATGCACTTCAGCCACTCGTACACCGCCAAGCACCCCCTCCTTGAGCTGTAGCAGCAGAACGGGGTCCCACAACATAGGCTGATATGCGACTTTTCCACCCATTGGAATTCCAACCGACATAGAGAAAGGCCATAAACGATTTCTTGATGATCCAAGCGGACAGGAGTACTCCCCTGTGTAACTTTGATGTCAGTCAGTGGCAGCTCATGTGTGACACCTGCCGCTTACTCAGGCCCTTTGAGGCTGCCACGTTATTTGTCAGTCGCCAGGACTACTGTATGAACAACATCATTCCACTGCTTCATATCCTGGAACAGGTGCTGGCAAATCTGGCTGGTCAGGGAACTGAAGACGTGGTGCCTACATCTCATGGCCACATGAGCCCTGTGGGGGCTGAACTGGAGAAGAGGAGGAGGACATTGGAGCACAAGCAATGTGTAGCAAAATGGAAGGTTTTTCTACACAGGTGACAGGAGAGGAGGAGCAGGAGCAGCCAGAGGAGAAAGAGGGAGATGAGGAAGATAAAGCAGA
Organism: Bufo gargarizans; assembly: GCF_014858855.1. NCBI lineage: Eukaryota > Metazoa > Chordata > Amphibia > Anura > Bufonidae > Bufo > Bufo gargarizans. The sequence goes on from NC_058084.1 coordinate 184,629,605, forward strand.
TGACCCAAGCACACCGTGGCAGTATGCAGTGGAGATGGAGGCAGGGAGTCCTTCTGAGTCACTTGCGCAAATGGCCCGCTGCATGCTCACTTGCTTGGATAGTGACAGCCAAATTTTCACCAAAAGGATAACTTCTGGCTCTCCACCTTGAAGGACCCTACCGGTCCAAAATGGGGGCCTTTTTTACACCCGCTGAAAAGGAGGACAAACTGAACTACTATAGAGACATCCTATGTAGTCATTTGGCTGCTGCCTATCTGCGCCATCGTCCATCCTTTTGTAGGTCTGACTGGGGGGACCCTCTGCGCTCTCGTTCCACTGCTATGGCTGCTGTGGCAGGGTAGGAACAGTACCAGCTCCATCAGAAGCAGCTTGAGTCTAGAGTCGATGATGAGCACCTGTCTTAACCCACCTAATAAAGAAACTACTCACCAGCAGCAGCAGCAGCTAGACCTGGAGCAGAAGCTGAACCAGCAGGTGGTGGCATACTTGGACAGCACCCTGCCGCACCACATTGAATATCCTCTGGACTACTGGGCAGCCAAACTGAATTTGTGGCTGCAACTGGCTGAGTTTGCCCTGGAAAAGCTGTCCTGCCCAGTCAGTAGTGTGGCATTAGAACGGGTGTTTAGTGCAGCTGGGGCCATAGTTAGCCCAAGGAAAACTCACCTGTTTACCCAATATATGGGGAGACTGACCTTTGTCAAGATGAATCAGGCGTGGATCAGCCTGGATTTCCACCAACCAATGCCTGATGCATCAGATTAGATCATCCCATCCTTGCTGCCTCACCCAAACCTTTGCAAAAGAGACTGGTTTCTTCTGGCTTCCTGCCTCCGTTACTATTCTGATGCTGCCGCCCACCTGATGCCACATATCTGCCCACCATCGTCAGCGGGTACTGTTATTGCCAACCGCCTTCCCACTCTGTGGTCTCCTTATGCTGCTTCCACCTCACCAATTAGGTCTCCTCATGCAGCTGCTGCCATCTCCACAGTCTGTCATTGTGCCACTCTGTGGCCTCCTCATGCTTCTGCTGCTGCTACCTCCACACTATGTCATCTTGCCACTCTGTGGCCTTCTCATGCTGACGCTAACTCAACACTATGTCACCTTGCCACTCTGTGGCCTCTTCATGCTGCTGCTGATGACACCTCCCCACTATGTCACTAGACCACTCTGTGGTCTCCTCATGCTGCTGCCACATCAACACTATGTCATTGGGCCACTCTGTGGAATTCTCAAGCTTTTCTCCCACTCTCCCCATTCCATGACTGGGCCACTATTTTGCCTTTTTGGTCTGGTTGACATCATCATTTATTTGTCTCTTCTTCTGATCTGTCAGAAGAAAGGAAAAATTAGATGCACAACGGATCTTGTCTGTGTAGCAGCTGTAAGGTCTGTATGGTCCCATCAGAATTGGATTATAATTTGGTAGCCAAAAGCAGGAGTGCAAGACATGCAAATATTCCAATTAAATGTCATCTCTGTTTTGGATCCACTCCTGACCAAGTGAAGGCGGATGCTCAACAGACAGGATCCATTCTATGTGGAATCAGCTGACGATGGTGTAAAAGGAGTGCACTCTTTCATGCTATAGTAGGATCATGGGCCTCTGCACAGTTCTTTATACCTGGCTCTAATATCGACCTGTAAGGCTGAGTTCACACTTAAGTTATTTGGTCAGTTTTGGCCCCGTAACTACCCAAATAAGTGAAGTGTGCAGTGATTCTAAGAGCGATGCATGTCATGTGCGTGTCATACTGACTCACAGTATTGTTTCTCTACCACAGTATACTCCCTATGCATGTTACTGCAAGGCACACTGTTCTACACCACTATACAGGCTGCAGACAGTAAATAGCCGTTTTTTAACGAGATTCATGCAATTCTGCAATAAACATCATTCACACATACGTGGATTTTTGCGGACCACGGTCTGTGAAAATCCGTCCTGCCAAGTGCACGAATGCACTGCGTCATTGGTTGCTATGACGTCGTGCACCACGCAGCGGCACGAAGCGCATGGCGTCATAGCAACCAATGATGCTGTGCACTCAGCAGGAGAGCAGGCCGGGTTTTCACGAAAAATCCACGTATGTGTGAATGAGGCCTAAGTGTTACCAGTTAATATTGTCAGGTAAGTGAACACACCATCAACTGGTGACACCCACATGGAAATTTAATGCAGACCGCTGGCAATTCATTCATAAACTCCTAGTAGGAATAGTAGAATGATGTAGAGATAAAGCTATAGTTAGAGGTGCACCAGAACTTCAGGCTAAATATATTTTCAACCCAGTGGAAAAGAGAATAGTTATGACATTGACTCAGGCAATATGAAATATCTTCTTGCAGATTAAATAAAGTAGATGACATCATTTTCAAATGAATAACCATCATCAGAGGTGATAATTGAAAACAAATCTATTTTTATGAAGTTATAAAATGTACTTGAGAAAATCCACATAATCATAGCCTACAGTTTCTTTTAAAATTGCATTATTCTGAAATGCACATTATTTATTATAAACGCTGAAAGCAGGAAAGGCCCCCCCATGTCAGAGAGATGATGGGGAAGAAAAATGATATTATAGTGAATGCAGTGTGATCAAATCTATACTGAGGTATGGATAGATCCAGCTAAACACAAAATACAAAGCAGGTCTTTCTGTAAAAAATTCTGTCAATGGATATTATATAATAAATAATATATTAATACAATGAATAATATAATTCATATTAATGAGTTCATTCTTAGTATACATAATTAAAAGTGCATTTAAAGAGGTATTCTTGTAATTTGAAGTTACCCCTTATAACTGTTAAATCAGCCGGGTTCTGCTGCTGGGACCACCAATGATCATGACAACTGGAACACTGTACCTTGCAGGGGCCCCCTAAATGAATAGAGCATAAGGTCGACCATGTTCTCTGCCATTCGATTTATCTATATGGCAATGTACTTGGCTGTCCCTGGAAGTCTCATAGATAGAGTTGAGCGAACACCTGGATGTTCGGGTTCGAGAAGTTCGGCCGAACATCCCGGAAATGTTCGGGTTCGGGATCCGAACCCGATCCGAACTTCGTCCCGAACCCGAACCCCATTGAAGTCAATGGGGACCCGAACTTTTCGGCACTAAAACGGCTGTAAAACAGCCCAGGAAAGGGCTAGAGGGCTGCAAAAGGCAGCAACATGTAGGTAAATCCCCTGCAAACAAATGTGGATAGGGAAATTAATTAAAATAAAAATTAAATAAATAAAAATTAACCAAAATCAATTGGAGAGAGGTTCCATAGCAGAGAATCTGGCTTCCCGTCACCCACCACTGGAACAGTCCATTCTCAGATATTTAGGCCCCGGCACCCAGGCAGAGGAGAGAGGTCCCGTAACAGAGAATCTGTCTTCATGTCAGCAGAGAATTAGTCTGCATGTCATAGCAGAGAATGAGGCTTCACGTCAGCCACCACTGCAACAGTCCATTGGCATATATTTAGGCCTAGCACACAGGCAGAGGAGAGAGGTCCCGTAACAGAGAATCTGGCTTCATGTCAGCAGAGAATCAGTCTGCATGTCATAGCAGAGAATGAGGCTTCACGTCAGCCACCACTGCAACAGTCCATTGGCATATATTTAGGCCCAGCACACACACAGGCAGAGGAGAGAGGTCCCGTAACAGAGAATCTGTCTTCATGTCAGCAGAGAATTAGTCTGCATGTCATAGCAGAGAATGAGGCTTCACGTCACCCACCACTGCAACAGTCCATTGGCATATATTTAGGCCTAGCACACAGGCAGAGCAGAGAGGTCCCGTAACAGACAATCTGGCTTCATGACAGCAGAGAATCAGTCTGCATGTCATAGCAGAGAATGAGGCTTCACGTCACCCACCACTGCAACAGTCCATTGGCATATATTTAGGCCTAGCACACAGGCAGAGGAGAGAGGTCCCGTAACAGAGAATCTGTCTTCATGTCAGCAGAGAATCAGTCTGCATGTCATAGCAGAGAATGAGGCTTCACGTCAGCCACCACTGCAACAGTCCATTGGCATATATTTAGGCCCAGCACCCAGGCAGAGGAGGGAGGTCCCGTAACAGAGAATCTGTCTTCATGTCAGCAGAGAATTAGTCTGCATGTCATAGCAGAGAATGAGGCTTCACGTCAGCCACCACTGCAACAGTCCATTGGCATATATTTAGGCCCAGCACACACACAGGCAGAGGAGAGAGGTCCCGTAACAGAGAATCTGGCTTCATGACAGCAGAGAATCAGTCTGCATGTCATAGCAGAGAATGAGGCTTCACGTCACCCACCACTGCAACAGTCCATTGGCATATATTTAGGCCTAGCACACAGGCAGAGCAGAGAGGTCCCGTAACAGACAATCTGGCTTCATGTCAGCAGAGAATCAGTCTGCATGTCATAGCAGAGAATGAGGCTTCACGTCACCCACCACTGCAACAGTCCATTGGCATATATTTAGGCCTAGCACACAGGCAGAGCAGAGAGGTCCCGTAACAGACAATCTGGCTTCATGACAGCAGAGAATCAGTCTGCATGTCATAGCAGAGAATGAGGCTTCACGTCACCCACCACTGCAACAGTCCATTGGCATATATTTAGGCCTAGCACACAGGCAGAGCAGAGAGGTCCCGTAACAGACAATCTGGCTTCATGTCAGCAGAGAATCAGTCTGCATGTCATAGCAGAGAATGAGGCTTCACGTCACCCACCACTGCAACAGTCCATTGGCATATATTTAGGCCTAGCACACAGGCAGAGCAGAGAGGTCCCGTAACAGACGATCTGGCTTCATGTCAGCAGAGAATCAGTCTGCATGTCATAGCAGAGAATCAGGCTTCACGTCAGCCACCACTGCAACAGTCCATTGTCATAAATTTAGGCCCAGCACCCAGGCAGAGGAGAGAGGTCCCGTAACAGACAATCTGGCTTCATGTCAGCAGAGAATTAGTCTGCATGTCATAGCAGAGAATCAGGCTTCATGTCAGCCACCACTGCAACAGTCCATTGGCATATATTTAGGCCTAGCACACAGGCAGAGGAGAGGTTCATTCAACTTTGGGTAGCATCGCAATATAATGGTAAAATGAAAATAAAAATAGGATTGAATGAGGAAGTGCCCTGGAGTCCAATAATATATGGTTATGGGGAGGTAGTTAATGTCTAATCTGGACAAGGGACGGACAGGTCCTGTGGGATCCATGCCTGGTTCATTTTTATGAACGTCAGCTTGTCCACATTGGCTGTAGACAGGCGGCTGCGTTTGTCTGTAATGACGCCCCCTGCCGTGCTGAATACACGTTCAGACAAAACGCTGGCTGCCGGGCAGGCCAGCACCTCCAAGGCATAAAAGGCTAGCTCTGGCCACGTGGACAATTTAGAGACCCAGAAGTTGAATGGGGCCGAACCATCAGTCAGTACGTGGAGGGGTGTGCACACGTACTGTTCCACCATGTTAGTGAAATGTTGCCTCCTGCTAACACGTTGCGTATCAGGTGGTGGTGCAGTTAGCTGTGGCGTGTTGACAAAAGTTTTCCACATCTCTGCCATGCTAACCCTGCCCTCAGAGGAGCTGGCCGTGACACAGCTGCCTTGGCGACCTCTTGCTCCTCCTCTGCCTTGGCCTTGGGCTTCCACTTGTTCCCCTGTGACATTTGGGAATGCTCTCAGTAGCGCGTCTACCAACGTGCGCTTGTACTCGCGCATCTTCCTATCACGCTCCAGTGCAGGAAGTAAGGTGGGCACATTGTCTTTGTAGCGTGGATCCAGCAGGGTGGCAACCCAGTAGTCCGCACAGGTTAAAATGTGGGCAACTCTGCTGTCGTTGCGCAGGCACTGCAGCATGTAGTCGCTCATGTGTGCCAGGCTGCCCAGGGGTAAGGACAAGCTGTCCTCTGTGGGAGGCGTATCGTCATCGTCCTGCCTTTCCCCCCAGCCACGCACCAGTGATGGACCCGAGCTGCGTTGGGTGCCACCCCGCTGTGACCATGCTTCATCCTCATCCTCCTCCACCTCCTCCTCATCCTCGTCCTCCTCGTCCTCCAGTAGTGGGCCCTGGCTGGCCACATTTGTACCTGGCCTCTGCTGTTGCAAAAAACCTCCCTCTGAGTCACTTCGAAGAGACTGGCCTGAAAGTGCTAAAAATGACCCCTCTTCCTCATCCTCCTCCTCCTCCTCCTGGGCCACCTCCTGTTCCATCATCGCCCTAAGTGTTTTCTCAAGGAGACATAGAAGTGGTATTGTAACGCTGATAACGGTGTCATCGCCACTGGCCATGTTGGTGGAGTACTCGAAACAGCGCAACAGGGCACACAGGTCTCGCATGGAGGCCCAGTCATTGGTGGTGAAGTGGTGCTGTTCTGTAGTGCGACTGACCCGTGCGTGCTGCAGCTGAAACTCCACTATGGCCTGCTGCTGCTCGCACAGTCTGTCCAGCATGTGCAAGGTGGAGTTCCACCTGGTGGGCACGTCGCATATGAGGCGGTGAGCGGGAAGGCCGAAGTTACGCTGTAGCGCAGACAGGCGAGCAGCGGCAGGATGTGAACGCCGGAAGCGCGAACAGACGGCCCGCACTTTATGCAGCAGCTCTGACATGTCGGGGTAGTTGTGAATGAACTTCTGCACCACCAAATTCAGCACATGCGCCAAGCAAGGGATGTGCGTCAAATTGGCTAGTCCCAGAGCTGCAACGAGATTTCGCCCATTATCACACACCACCAGGCCGGGCTTGAGGCTCACCGGCAGCAACCACTCGTCGGTCTGTTGTTCAATACCCCGCCACAACTCCTGTGCGGTGTGGGGCCTGTCCCCCAAACATATGAGTTTCAGAATGGCCTGCTGACGTTTACCCCGGGCTGTGCTGAAGTTGGTGGTGAAGGTGTGTGGCTGACTGGATGAGCAGGTGGAAGAAGAGGAGGAGGAAGCCGAGAAGGAGGAGGTGGCAACAGGAGGCAAAGAATGTTGCCCTGCGATCCTTGGCGGCGGCAGGACGTGCGCCAAACATCTCTCCGCCTGGGGCCCAGCTGCCACTACATTTACCCAGTGTGCAGTTAGGGAGATATAGCGTCCCTGGCCGTGCTTACTGGTCCACGTATCTGTGGTTAGGTGGACCTTGCTACAGATGGCGTTGCGCAGTGCACACTTGATTTTATCGGATACTTGGTTGTGCAGGGAAGGCACGGCTCTCTTGGAGAAGTAGTGCCGGCTGGGAACAACATACTGTGGGACAGCAAGCGACATGAGCTGTTTGAAGCTGTCTGTGTCCACCAGCCTAAATGACAGCATTTCATAGGCCAGTAGTTTAGAAATGCTGGCATTCAGGGCCAGGGATCGAGGGTGGCTAGGTGGGAATTTACGCTTTCTATCAAATGTTTGTGAGATGGAGAGCTGAACGCTGGCGTGTGACATGGTTGAGACGCTTGGTGACGGAGGTGGTGGTGGTGGTGTTGGTGGTACATCCCCTGTTTGCTGGGCGGCAGGTGCCAACGTTCCTCCAGAGGCGGAGGAAGAGGCCGAGGCGGCAGCAGCAGAATAGGCCGAGGCGGCAGCAGCAGAAGAGGTAGCAGGGGGAGCCTGAGTGACTTCCTTGGTTTTAAGGTGTTTACTCCACTGCAGTTCATGCTTTGCATGCAGGTGCCTGGTCATGCAGGTTGTGCTCAGGTTCAGAACGTTAATGCCTCGCTTCAGGCTCTGATGGCACAGCGTGCAAACCACTCGGGTCTTGTCGTCAGCACATTGTTTGAAGAAGTGCCATGCCAGGGAACTCCTTGAAGCTGCCTTTGGGGTGCTCGGTCCCAGATGGCGGCGGTCAGTAGCAGGCGGAGTCTCTTGGCGGCGGGTGTTCTGCTTTTGCCCACTGCTCCCTCTTTTGCTACGCTGTTGGCTCGGTCTCACCACTGCCTCTTCCTCCGAACTGTGAAAGTCAGTGGCACGACCTTCATTCCATGTGGGGTCTAGGACCTCATCGTCCCCTGCATCGTCTTCCACCCAGTCTTGATCCCTGACCTCCTGTTCAGTCTGCACACTGCAGAAAGACGCAGCAGTTGGCACCTGTGTTTCGTCATCATCAGAGACATGCTGAGGTGGTATTCCCATGTCCTCATCATCAGGAAACATAAGTGGTTGTGCGTCAGTGCATTCTATGTCTTTCACCGCTGGGGAAGGGCTAGGTGGATGCCCTTGGGAAACCCTGCCAGCGGAGTCTTCAAACAGCATAAGAGACTGCTGCATAACTTGAGGCTGAGACAGTTTCCCTGGTATGCATGGGGGTGATGTGACAGACTGATGGGGTTGGTTTTCAGGCGCCATCTGTGCGCTTTCTGCAGAAGACTGGGTGGGAGATAATGTGAACGTGCTGGATCCACTGTCGGCCACCCAATTGACTAATGCCTGTACCTGCTCAGGCCTTACCATCCTTAGAACGGCATTGGGCCCCACCATATATCGCTGTAAATTCTGGCGGCTACTGGGACCTGAGGTAGTTGGTACACTAGGACGTGTGGATGTGGCAGAACGGCCACGTCCTCTCCCAGCACCAGAGGGTCCACTAACACCACCACGACCATGTCCACGTCCGCGTCCCTTACTAGATGTTTTTCTCATTGTTATGGTTCACCACAACAACAAATATATTATTTGGCCCAATGTATTGTATTCAAATTCAGCGGGATATAAATTTGAGGCCTAGTATTTAGGCGCTGGGTGACCGGTATGGATTTAGTGACAGAATTAGACTTGGAAATGCACAGAAGCGTGTGTGTGAAGTTATTCTGAATGACCCAATGTGCACCTTGAATATTATATACCCTTTTTGGGATAGATTTCAAATAGCTCTGATATAGCAGGAACCACTAAATTATGAAATTGCTAAATTGGGAATTGTACTTCAACCCAGAACAAAAAATGTGCTTTGACGGGCACTAAATAACTTTCCCAGCTACAACAGTACAGCGGTAACGAGAGATTTAGAGGGATTTAAATTTGAGGCCTAGTATTTAGGCGCTGGGTGACAGGTATGGGTTTAGTGACAGAATTAGACTTGGAAATACACAGTAGCGGGTGTGTGTGAAGTTATTCTGAATGACCCAATGTGCACCTTCAATATTATATACCCTTTTTGGGATAGATTTCAAATAGCTCTGATATAGCAGGAACCACTAAATTATGAAATTGCTAAATTGGGAATTGTACTTCAACCCAGAACAAAAAATGTGCTTTGACGGACACTAAATATCTTGCCCAGCAACAACAGTACAGCGGTGGGTAACGAGAGATTTAGAGGGATTTAAATTTGAGGCCTAGTATTTAGGCGCTGGGTCACCGGTATGGATTTAGTGACAGAATTAGACTTGGAAATGCACAGAAGCGTGTGTGTGAAGTTATTCTGAATGACCCTATGTGCACCTTCAATATTATATACCCTTTTAGGGATAGATTTCAAATAGCTCTGATATAGCAGAAACCACTAAATTATGAAATTGCTAAATTGGGAATTGTACTTCAACCCAGAACAAAAAATGTGCTTTGACGGACACTAAATATCTTGCCCAGCAACAACAGTACAGCGGTGGGTAACGAGAGATTTAGAGGGATTTAAATTTGAGGCCTAGTATTTAGGCGCTGGGTCACCGGTATGGATTTAGTGACAGAATTAGACTTGGAAATGCACAGAAGCGTGTGTGTGAAGTTATTCTGAATGACCCTATGTGCACCTTCAATATTATATACCCTTTTAGGGATAGATTTCAAATAGCTCTGATATAGCAGAAACCACTAAATTATGAAATTGCTAAATTGGGAATTGTACTTCAACCCAGAACAAAAAATGTGCTTTGACGGACACTAAATATCTTGCCCAGCAACAACAGTACAGCGGTGGGTAACGAGAGATTTAGAGGGATTTAAATTTGAGGCCTAGTATTTAGGCGCTGGGTGACAGGTATGGGTTTAGTGACAGAATTAGACTTGGAAATACACAGTAGCGGGTGTGTGTGAAGTTATTCTGAATGACCCAATGTGCACCTTCAATATTATATACCCTTTTTGGGATAGATTTCAAATAGCTCTGATATAGCAGGAACCACTAAATTATGAAATTGCTAAATTGGGAATTGTACTTCAACCCAGAACAAAAAATGTGCTTTGACGGACACTAAATATCTTGCCCAGCAACAACAGTACAGTGGTGGGTAACGAGAGATTTAGAGGGATTTAAATTTGAGGCCTAGTATTTAGGCGCTGGGTCACCGGTATGGATTTAGTGACAGAATTAGACTTGGAAATGCACAGAAGCGTGTGTGTGAAGTTATTCTGAATGACCCTATGTGCACCTTCAATATTATATACCCTTTTAGGGATAGATTTCAAATAGCTCTGATATAGCAGAAACCACTAAATTATGAAATTGCTAAATTGGGAATTGTACTTCAACCCAGAACAAAAAATGTGCTTTGACGGACACTAAATATCTTGCCCAGCAACAACAGTACAGCGGTGGGTAACGAGAGATTTAGAGGGATTTAAATTTGAGGCCTAGTATTTAGGCGCTGGGTCACCGGTATGGATTTAGTGACAGAATTAGACTTGGAAATGCACAGAAGCGTGTGTGTGAAGTTATTCTGAATGACCCTATGTGCACCTTCAATATTATATACCCTTTTAGGGATAGATTTCAAATAGCTCTGATATAGCAGAAACCACTAAATTATGAAATTGCTAAATTGGGAATTGTACTTCAACCCAGAACAAAAAATGTGCTTTGACGGACACTAAATATCTTGCCCAGCAACAACAGTACAGTGGTGGGTAACGAGAGATTTAGAGGGATTTAAATTTGAGGCCTAGTATTTAGGCGCTGGGTCACCGGTATGGATTTAGTGACAGAATTAGACTTGGAAATGCACAGAAGCGTGTGTGTGAAGTTATTCTGAATGACCCTATGTGCACCTTCAATATTATATACCCTTTTAGGGATAGATTTCAAATAGCTCTGATATAGCAGAAACCACTAAATTATGAAATTGCTAAATTGGGAATTGTACTTCAACCCAGAACAAAAAATGTGCTTTGACGGACACTAAATATCTTGCCCAGCAACAACAGTACAGCGGTGGGTAACGAGAGATTTAGAGGGATTTAAATTTGAGGCCTAGTATTTAGGCGCTGGGTGACAGGTATGGGTTTAGTGACAGAATTAGACTTGGAAATACACAGTAGCGGGTGTGTGTGAAGTTATTCTGAATGACCCAATGTGCACCTTCAATATTATATACCCTTTTTGGGATAGATTTCAAATAGCTCTGATATAGCAGGAACCACTAAATTATGAAATTGCTAAATTGGGAATTGTATTTCAACCCAGAACAAGAAATGTGCTTGAACGGACACTAAATAACTCGCCCAGCTACAGCACTAGGGACAGATTTAGCTGGATATAAATTTGAGGCCTAGTATTTAGGCGCTGGGTGACCGGTATGGATTTAGTGACAGAATTAGACTGGGATATGGCCAAAAAATGAACAGACTATTGCTGGTTAAATGCACTTGGTGTGACAGCTTCACCCTGATGTAGGCTTTAGCCAAAAAACAACCACACCATTGAGGGTTAAATGCACTTGGTGACAGGCGCAGCTTGCCCCTGATTTTGTATATGGCCAAAAAATGAACAGACTATTGCTGGTTAAATGCACTTGGTGTGACAGCTTCACCCTGATGTAGGCTTTAGCCAAAAAACAACCACACCATTGAGGGTTAAATGCACTTGGTGACAGGCGCAGCTTGCCCCTGATTTTGTATATGGCCAAAAAATGAACAGACTATTGCTGGTTAAATGCACTTGGTGTGACAGCTTCACCCTGATGTAGGCTTTAGCCAAAAAACAACCACACCATTGAGGGTTAAATGCACTTGGTGACAGGCGCAGCTTGCCCCTGATTTTGTATATGGCCAAAAAATGAACAGACTATTGCTGGTTAAATGCACTTGGTGTGACAGCTTCACCCTGATGTAGGCTTTAGCCAAAAAACAACCACACCATTGAGGGTTAAATGCACTTGGTCGCAGCTTGTGCTGGCGCACCACAAGACACAAAATGGCCGCCGATCACCCCAGAAAAATGAGACTGACAAACGGTCTGTGCAGCCTAAAAACAGTGAGCAATTGAGGATCAGCAGCTCAATGATCCACAGCTGCAGATCGATCAGTTAATCAAGTCCTTTGGAGGAGTTAATCTGCCTAATCTCGCCCTACTGTCGCAGCCGCAACCTCTCCCTACGCTAATCAGAGCAGAGTGACGGGCGGCGCTATGTGACTCCAGCTTAAATAGAGGCTGGGTCACATGGTGCTCTGGCCAATCACAGCCATGCCAATAGTAGGCATGGCTGTGATGGCCTCTTGGGGCAAGTAGTATGACGCTTGTTGATTGGCTGCTTTGCAGCCTTTCAAAAAGCGCCAAGAAAGCGTCACAAAAGCGCGAAGAAAGCGACGAACACCGAACCCGAACCCGGACTTTTACGAAAATGTCCGGGTTCGGGTCCGTGTCACGGACACCCCAAAATTCGGTACGAACCCGAACTATACAGTTCGAGTTCGCTCATCCCTACTCATAGATATTAATGGAGTTGAGTTGAATGAAGTCAGACAAACAAGGAGAAAGAGCATCTCCAAGAGTACCCCCAACTCAGCTAACAAAGAACATTTCCTCTTGAGATACTCAGTACTCGTGTCCTTTTGGAAGTAGAACTGGCTTGCACGTCTCATTTCCTATACAGTATTACTATATTTGTGGGTCTCTCTCTCTTCCCTCAAAATGAATTACAAGAAATTCGGGACAAATTGAAAATTGGCAGAATTGATTTTCTCATCTATTTATTTGCTAGAAATAGGAGAATCCCTTTAAAGTTTATTTTTCTTGATAAGGAAGTTATTTAAAAGATTTCCATATATAGCAAAATCTCAAGTTAGAAGCTTCAATAATGATTCCATGAAGCTAGCAATTTACTTATATAATGCTATCAGAAGCAAACCGTTTGTAACCAGGAGTGCTCCAACAATAACCTTGCAGGGCTGCTAGGGATTTCAGATTCTCATACAGGACTCATCTCTGGAAAACAGGCTGCTATTTTTACCATTTCTAATAATACGATTATATTAGTAATTTGCCAGACATTCAATATTATAAGTCTACTCACAAATTACTCATCAAAAGGTGATATATAACACAGATCCTACGACGCCTTGCACCAATTTTGTTCTTTTGTCTCTTTACACTGATGATAAATAACCTGATACCAGTGCATCAATTTTCTTGAAATTACTGAAAGTTACAGAGAACTACAAATGGGTGCAAACAGAGACAGTCAATGCAGGCAGACTACACAGCCATTTTGGGGCTTATGAGGTCGGGGTGCCTGGTATGGGGTGAATGGCCCTGCCCCTCAAGATTACAAGCTTTTCTAGGCTAGGGCTAGGCCAGCCCATCTCAAGAATTATCAGGGAGTTGTCACAGAGATGCTGTGCTGCTGGCTCTGTTTATTGGCCAGGTGAATTTTCTGACATTTTTGGCACATCGACACCCGCCAATCTCCCATTATATATCTAAAGCACCTGTAGGATCTACAGGGTCTCTCACATTGGCAGTACATTTGCAGAATAGAGTTAATACATCCTTTTACTGTATTTAAGGATTTCTGTATCATTTTTATTTTCTAGCAGCAGCACACTATGCAGATAGCAATTCTCATTTCTTTTGCAGAAGATATTTTCTCAGTGTTAATAAACCTTCATCATTTGTATAATATCTCTCCTCTCACCATTAAAAGCCAACACGCTATCTCTCAATCACAGGGAGAAATGGATCATCCCTCTAGAAGCATGCCATGCGGAGCATGAACGGAGAAGTGGCTAATTTGTCTTGTGTCTGAATGTAAAGCAGGCTATATCAACCTAGGCTGCCGGGTGAGGCTGAGGGATGGGAGCCGTGATAGGTTTATCATGAATTCTCATCTGCTGAGCTAAATGAAAACATAAAGTTCCTGAGATAGGGATAGGTACAAACTGATAGTGTATTATTCTTAGTAATGTGATCAACACAAAATTGCCTACTTGCACGAAGGCTGTTTTGCTTTGCAATCATTGGAAAAGATTTCTTGAAATGCATTTAACAGCTGTCTCATCAGAAAAATGAACTTTATTTCAGAAAACTACAGACACAGCTAGATATGGTATAGGTGCTCTATATAGCTAGGATTGCATAGGAGGGATACAAGTATTTAATAATAAGGTACATCATTATACAGTAAGTCCTGTATACCCTATTGCTCATATATGGTCGACACCTGAGAATGAATACTATGCGACTGAAACCGTGTAGGCCCACACCATATACTTTGTGGGTTCTTGTGGGGACTTTGCACCACTAGACCAAAAAGCATAGGCACTCATTTCTACACTGAACAACTTAATATATTCCAATGTGGCTACCATAATTTGTTAAAAGGACACTGCCACTATTTATGTTACGTTAACAACCTATATGTGATTATTCTAAGTACTGTAATCTTCTTTGAATAATAAAAAATCATTAAAAAAGAAACATAAAATAAATGTATAAAATATTTAAAAATGGATGGTTAGTTTTGTGGTTATGATTTTTTAAATCATTCCATGTATTCTACTTTATATCCAGTCTCTTTAGCTTCTTCTTTTATTATGACTTTTATCATGACAAACTGTATTGCATAAATGTTTCAGAAAGGTCATCAATGCAACCAGAGAGGCCCCCTATAGTTTCTCAATGAAAGCACCACTAATGGAAGCACCACTAATTATATTAATCAGTGCAATGCTCTTCTGTGGGCATCTTTATCTAGGCCTATCAAGAGAACAATAGAGCTGTCATATTGTTATCCCAATTCTACGCCTACGATCATAATGAGGATTGCTGTGTAGATAACACCTTCCCCTCACAGCAGTAATAAACTGACTAAGGATTACCTAACTTTGTAGAAGTTTTAATCATTTGTGTTGACTGCTGCAGAAGGACAATATTTGTTTTTGTTTCTAATTTTCAGTGGTATAGTACTGCCAAAATGAATATATATATATATTCATATATTTTTTTTTTTATTTTTTTTTTTTCAAAATATACCTCTTTTTGATGGAAGTGACCCTTAATTACTCTGGCAAAAACAAAAGCAATGAGTGTTAAATTCTCCAAAAACTTGCATACATCTTAAAAAGTATATCTGTCACTACTAAGATAATACCTGGTCCTTTTCTTTACTGTTGAGAGAATTTTTGAAAAATTTGATTCGGCAGTTTTGACGAATTTCAAAAAAAAAATTGCATTGTAATGAATAACTTAATCACGAACCACATTTCTTTGTAAGTAGCGGGTGCAATGATGGGGAACGGTGATTGCACCACCCCCCATCACGAATCCCACAGATGCTACGTTCATTGCAGCATCTGAGAATGATAGTGAGGGCATTCAGGGGTTAATCCATAAAAAAAACTCACCTTATCCATTAGAAGGTGAAGAGGGCACGTCTTCGCGCTCTAATGAACTATTGTTTTATTTTATTTTTTACCGCCATATCAGGGAAAATTGATTTGTTACCACAAAGAAAGGGGAAATTTGGCTTTGTGACAAATCGAATTTTACCAGAATTTTACTTTCTAAAGAGAAAAATATCATGCATGGGCGGACTGGCCATAGACTCTACAGGGAAAATTCCCAGTGGGCCTATGCCCAGAGGGCTTCCCAAGACCTCCTTTTGGCCTCCTGCCAGGTACATAAAGATCTAATGCTCTCAGCAATAATTAATATAAGAGCATCAGATACTTATGTACCTGGCCAGCGATGGTAGGTACCCTCCTGAACACAGCTGTATTGCCGCCCTCAGGATGAGTGTCAGTATTTTGTACTGCACTGTGGTATCTGGTTCTGCTGAGGCAGTAGTTTTTGCTTCTCTGTGGAATTTGGTGCTGCTAGGGCAGTATTATGTGCTGCACTGTGGTATCTGGTTCTTCTGGGGCAGTATTGCTGGCCCTGCCTTCTTCTGTTTTACCACCTTCTGTCATTTTGGACCCTTCTACAACATAGGACCATGTTTATTTATTTTTTCCAAGGCTACTTTAAGTTCCCGGTCCTCTCCTGACCATATGCATAGCCCCAATATATGCAACTGTATGCTACACAGATTGATAAATCGCGCACTGACTCCTAATTGATGAAACAGATATTATGTGGCATGCATTTTTGTGGGATACTTATGTATTAAAAAGCATAATCAACTATGCAGTTTAGTATAGTGACAAAAAGTATTGTCCTACTTTTCAAATACATCAGGCCCATTAGAGTGTATGGACATGTAAGCTTGTACGTACATGGGTGATTATAAAGGGCAATAGTGGAGAATGAGCTGTTCATACCCAATCATTGTGTGCTTGTTTATTCTGCATTTACATGAAGCAATCATCTCATGTATGGGGCTGAGCGAATGATGCTGTGATCCTGTCACCATAAATAAGCATTGTTTGCCTGTTTACACAGAGGAATGGGCTGTCATTGAACATTTTACAGTATGTACCACATAAACAATCACATCACCTGACAAATGAGCAGTTTGCTTGTTTGACAAGTGATCGATGAAATATTTAGTTGGAAAATTGTCAACAAAGCATTTGTACACATGTTCGCTCCCGATAATTAGCCCAATAATCTACCATGTAAATGGGCCTTTAGGCATATATGTCAGGGATCTCCAGGTGTATAAACTGAAGGCAGTAAGAAAACAGCTGCAGAATAGCTCCATATTAATCTAACCAGCACAATATCATGTTTTATAGCAGTGCTTCAGAAGTGGCTTTACTAACAGACTCAGGCATTAGATAATTGAAGATGGATAAAAGTCTGTCTCCGATCATGTTCAATGACATCTAAGCTGTTTGACAGGCAGCAGGGAGCTCCATCCGTCACCCATTGTGCCCCTCTCCCTGCCCACAATGCAAACATGGTGGACCAGTTTATTACTGTGGCAGCTAGCACCAAGGTCCCAAGGGATGTCTTAAAGGAAATGTGTCACCAAAAATTTTATCTGTCAGTTAAAAACAGATAGTGACACATCTCCTTTCGTCTAATATGATCTGATTTCCTGATTGCTGATTTTCTTATTCCATTTCCTGAACATAATTATTTGGGCGGCCATTTTGCCTGAGCTTTTCTTAACAGCAATTACAAAGAATTAAAAATTGCTTTACAGCAGCCCCATAGGCCATAGACACAGTGTTCAGGAGTGGATCCTATTGACTTCTATGGGAGAGTTTTCTAGACATGCTCTGTGACCTGTGCAGAGGTCATTGTACAAGAAAAGAATAGATACGCTGTGACAATCACCTACTGTGAAGGGTGGATACTGTCTTATCTATATAAAGAGGTGATATCTCCATATCATCACAGGCAGGTTTATATAACTGCAGTAAAGTGATCTGTACAAACCAAGAACTGGAGCCTATTAGTGGTCAGTGGGCACACGGTAGGATTTTAACATGGAAATTTCAACATAACATCATCAAACATTTAAAAAATATATACGTTAAACATAAAAAAGTGATTTAAACAATATGTTATTTTCTAATGACATATTCCCTTTAAACATTTGCCAGTTAGACCATCTTAGAAGCATGGTCTAGCAGGTTGTCTGTCAGTACAGATCATTATAGAAATGATTTAAATTTTGCTATTTCAAGTCTCATGGGGGGAGGGAGGGGGAGTGAATCAAACGGTTAGTAAAGGTTTATTTAAAAAAATATAAAACACTGTAATCATTTTATTTATTTATTTTACAATAGTTACCATAAAATAGAAAACATGTTTGCTACCTTCACAACCACGACCTATAGAATAAAGTTATAGTTAATAGATTTCTTTTTGTTATGCTATTTCTCTCGCCATTTGTTTTTAATTAATGCTAATCAATAAATGATATATATCTCAAAATGGTGCCATTAAAAACTTCAACTTATCTACCAAAAACAATCCGTCACAGTGGTATGGCTCCTAAAATGGGATGATACAAAAATTAAAAAGAAAAAGTTCTGTCACTAAAAAACAAAGATGCGTGGTATTAAGAGGTTAATGTTTCTAGAAGTGCCGTATGTGTAAAAGACCCTTGCACGGCCATGTCAATTTTCTTATCATAATGTATATCACAGTGTTTTTCTCACTTTTGACTTTTATCTGTAAAATGTATGATTTTTTTACGTTCTCCTTGGTAAGCTCTTCCAAGATTAAAACTTTTGAAAAAAACGTATAAATGAAACTAACACATTACTCACATGTCCTCCAAAAATCTTTATACATTTGCTATAAATATTCCCATGTCAACGTGAATCCTAAGAACCAATGATGGACAATACTGAGGTTTCTTACAAATAAGGCTGTTTTGATTCCTCTGTTTTCCTGTCTTTTAGGTGACATTTGTCCTTGTCTGTCAGACGGCTTGTCTCATATTTGAAAAGTTTACTCATATGGCCAGTTAATTACTAAAATTTTCATCTGCCAGGCACAGTGGATGCAGTAGTACGGGTGTCCAATATTCTCCCGGGGGATTGATAATAAATGCTTCCCCCTTATATGTAAACATCCATCATTTAAATGTTCCCATTATGAATGCATTGGAGAAATGGGTGTTAAATTTTAGAATAAAGACAGAACGAGCCCCGGGGGAAGACATCTCTCTAATACCAAGCTTCATCACTGTGAAGAGGTTCTACTGCATGAATATTTAAAGAGGTTACCAATTAGATGATACATTAAGGGTATTAATCTTTTTTTTTCTTTTTATTCTACACAAGTTAGAATGGGAACAGAAGTTTACAATTATTTCTGTTGAAAATTCTGGGAGGTCTGGTCCACAAGAAAGTATGTAATTAGGGAATGCTGGATAAAGAGCTGAAATTCCACATAATTGAAAAGGAAAACACCTGTAGCTACACAACACAAAACAGAAATTAGAATTTGCTAGATGAAAATGACATGCTGATAAGAAAGTGAATGCTGTCAAGATTAGACTGAGTGCTGGCAAGCCGTCTAATGCCTGTGCATTGAGCTCTGTAGAACACATGCAGGTCTAGTGGCAAAACAGTTTCTTTATATAAAATATTCACATACATTACAAAGTGCATTTATTTTATCACATGGCACAATTGTCTTCAGCCATGCTGTACAATGTGTCATGAATTAGAAGAAAAAAGCAGCAAAACTAATTAAATATCAAAGTAAAACTATTTGAAACATAACAAAAAAAAATGGGCACAGTAGGGAAAAGAACAGTGTCCATGGTATTTTATAAAATGAAAAGGCTGCTATTATGGTTTGCGATTTGTATGATTCAGGAGAGGGCTAAAGAATTATATTTAAGCCACATACCTATGTTCTTTCCTTGAAATGTGTTTACCGCTCAGTTGTTTTTTATCGCTTTTCTGTCACCAATGCATGCTATAGAAAAGAATGGCTGAGGTAGTCTGAAACACACCTCCTTTGCCATCATTTGCACAGTTTGCTGCCTTTTTCCTGAGCTGTAGGAAACTCTATGTGCTTGTATTGGTTGCTGTGCATTAATTAAAACCCCAGTACAAGTTCAACAGAGAGGCAGTGCAAGGGAAGACTAAAGAAAATTAAAGGAATCAAAGCCATCACAGACATAAAGGGCCAAATAAGTAAGTCTAAATTGTGGGAGTGATTGCAGGTGGCTGAGTGTGGTTTGAAGCAGAGATCCTTGAAAGTTAAATTTTTGCATTTTAGTACTGCCATTTACAACTTTTTTTTTTCTCTGCTGGGTGTTGTCATTTAAACCCATTTTTTTTTCTCTGCTTGATTAAGGGGAGTGGCCTGGGCAACCAGGTGCTATAAATTGAACCACTGAACTCTACAGAGCTTGCTCTTCCTGAGGCTTGCTCTACTAAGTGGGCTTCTTATTAAGTGGGGTTTAAGACAAGGAGCAGGAAACTAAGGTTGGAGAGAATTTCCATGTGTGTTGTTGGCTTAATTCTAGGTAATCCTTCAACTACAGCAGACAGGGTCTAATTCTAAATCCTATTTACCGTTTTACTTTTTTACTGTTGTAATCCCTATTTAGTATGTGTTGCACATTGACAACGCAGTCCAGTGCGCATCTTGCATGTTGTATGCAGTCCTGAAACAGCCGTTCGAGGGTGTATATCTTTGTTCAAGATGTGAGCAAATTATCCGTTTGGAATCGCAAATCGAGTCTCTAAACGGGCAAGTTGCAACACTGAGAGGCATTGACAATTTGCAAAAGAGTTTGATTCTCACCGAGCAAGCACTCATTGGGGTAGATGAGGGAGGGGGGGGTGACAGAGAGGAGGCTGAGGAAAGCGAGTTAGCTAGCTGGGTAACAGTTAGAAAGCGGGGTAGAGGGAAGAGTGCCAGGGAGGCTAGCCATGATCTGACACACCCCAACAAGTTTGCACGTTTGGCAGATGAGGGGGATGTCAGTCCAGGGATGGCACTGCTGCAGCCGGATACTTCCTCTGCCAGTCAGGGGAATGTCAGATCCAGTAAGCAGGGGACCAGGAGAGCAGGGCAGGCTGGTAGTGGGAGACTCCATTATTAGGGGAACAGATAGACCGTGACCAAAGACCGTGATTGCCAAACAGTGTGCTGTCTTCCTGGCGCTAGAGTTCGACACATCGCAAATTGGGCTGACAGATTACTGGGAGGGGCTGGAGAAGATCCAGCGGTCATGGTCCATATTGGAACCAATGACAAAGTTAGAGGTAGGTGGAGAGTCCTTAAAAATTATTTCAGGGATTTAGGTCAAAAGCTTAGGGCAAGGACCTCAAAAGTAGTATTTTCCGAAATACTGCCTGTACCACGAGCCACACAAGAAAGGTAGTGGGAGATTAGAGAGATTAACAAGTGGCTCAAGAACTGGTGTAGGAAGGAGGGGTTTGGGTTCCTGGAGAACTGGGCCGACTTCTCTGTTGGCTACAAGCGCTATCGTAGGGACGGGTTGCACCTCAATGGGGAAGGGGCAGCTGTGCTGGGGAGAAAGATGGCTAGAAGGTTGGAAGAGTGTTTAAACATGGGGACTAGGGGGAGGGAAATTACATTATATAGGAGGGGAAGATTGT